>NC_056737.1:388334413-388634413 GCF_019279795.1 Protopterus annectens | reverse complement strand
ATCAACTTCTCCAAGCCAGAGATTACACCCTAAATCTCTGCATTCGATTAGGAATTTCGATCAACTACGAAAAATCCTCCTTATTGCCCTGCCAGTCTATTACTTTTATAGGCGCAAATTTAGACACTGTTCGGATGTCAGCAAACCTCACAAGCCAGAGAATCCTAGATATCTAAAACCATGTGCGGATCATCCTTGCCAGCAAAAAGGTGCAAGCCAGACTGGTCCTAAAAGTATTGGGCCTCATGGCAGCTGCCATTACTCTCCTTCCTTTGGCCCGTTTTTACATGCGTCTCCTTCAATGGATGTTGTTCACCCAATGGTCCTTCCAACAGCTTCCCATGCGTCACCAGATTCTGGTGACACAAACTTGCAAAAACCACCTATCCTGGTGGATTTCTTCTCCCCAGGTCCATCAGGGCAGACCCTTTGTTTCCCCAGCCCCGGTAGCTACAGTCACTACGGACGCCTCCCTGATCGGGTGGGGGGTTCATTATCAGGGCAGGATGGATCATGGGACGTGGCAACCATTCGAATGCCACCTGCACATAAATGTCCTAGAGATGAGAGCAGTGCTTTTAACGTTGCAAGCCCTCAACGACTTTCTTCCCTTGAGAACGATTGCAGTTCACACGGACAACATGTCCGTAGTGTGGTACATCAACAAGCAGGGCGGAACCAAGTCCTACCCCTTGTGTCGAGAGGCTCTCAGACTTTGGCAATGGGCGATCTCCTCTCATCGGTTTCTGGTAGCAACGCATATCCCTGGGAAAACCAACATTTTAGCGGACAGATTGAGCAGAGCTATACTCATGCCTCACGAGTGGTCTCTCAAGCAATCTATAGTGGAGGAGATTTTTCAGAAGTGGGGCCGCCCATGTTGCGATCTTTTTGCTACTTCCCAAAACAGCAAATGCCCAGCCTTCTTCTCTCTCTTCCCACATCCGGGCCATCCACCCAGAGACGCTGTTACCCAAGATTGGCCCCAGGGACTTTTTTATGCCTTTCCTCCCTTTCCATTGATACCACAAGTACTCCAGAAAGCTACCGTTTTGAGAGCCAAAATGATTCTCATTGCCCCATATTGGCCTCGACAAATTTGGTTTCCGTTCCTTCATCGTCATCTTTTGTTGCAGCCGTGGCATCTGGACCCAGTACCAGATCTTCTGATCCACCAATTGGGTCAGCTGCACCGGTCCATTCCTTCTCTCAACCTCACAGCTTGGTTGCTCCACTTCCTTCCTTAGCCAGGCTTCCTATGATCTCTAACCCTGTTAGGGATATCATAGTGGCTTCCCTTAAATCCTCTACTAGAAGGATTTACTCTAGCAAGTGGAAACGTTTCTCCCTTTGGGTGAAATCAAGGAACATAGATCCCTTTACTGCCCCTGTTCATGCAGTTTTGGATTTTCTTATGAAATCTTTCACTCGGGTTCTTCATCTTCCACGGTCAAAGTTCAGTTGGCTGCAATCTCGAACTTTCATGTCGGGTTTGCAGATCACAACATTGTCCCACAAGCTTTGTAGAGCTTTTCTGAAAGGAGTTTTTCTCCTCAAACCTCCTGTCAGGAGTCCTCCTCCTCAATGGGACCTAAATCTGGTGCTGACATCCTTAATTCTTCCTCCTTTTGAGCCAGCTGCTTCATGCTCTCTAAAGTTTCTTTCGTGGAAGACACTCTTCCTTGTCGCTATTACCTCGGCTAGGAGAGTGTCAGAACTTCATGCCCTCTCTGTTCGTCCCCCATATTTGGTCTTCCACAAGGACAGAGTATCCTTGAGAACTAATCCATCCTTTTTGCCCAAGGTTGCTTCAAAAACAAATTTAAATCAATCCATTGATCTCCCTGTATTTTTTCCTAATTATTACAACAGATCGGAACAAAAATTACATTATCTTGATGTTCTCCACCAACTCAGATATTATTTGGACAGAACAAGACAATTCAGGAAATCTGATCAGCTCTTTCTTTCTTATGCTGAAAATAAGAAAGGCCTCCCTGTTTCCAAAGTGACCTTGTCTAGATGGCTATCTTCTACCATTTCTGACATTTATCAACTTAGGGGCAAACAGCTGTGCTCAAAACCAAAGGCACATTCCACTAGAGGCATAGCCACTTCTACAGCCTTTCAGGCTAGGCTACCCTTAGATACTATTTGTGCAGCAGCCACTTGGGCCGCTCCTCATACCTTTGTTTCTCATTACAAATTGGATTTGGCCTCCAGGGATAGAGCCAGTTTTGGTTCCACGGTTCTCAAGAGTCTGTTTCATTGAGCCACCCAGGATAGAGGTGCTAGGGACGCGGTCCCATCCAGCAAGAATGAAGGCGAGATTGACAACTTAACATTTAGAAGTTAGGTACCTACCATAACGTTCCATGTTAGTTGTCTTCTCTCGCCTTCTTTCTTGCGACCCTCCCTCCTGCCCCCTTGCCTGGACAGACCTTGATCTCCCTTGGCTCTGAAAGATTTTGTTTCTTTGGGCACCAGTTAGTTCTAGTTTAGTTATCTGGTTTCCCCTCTTAGCCTTTTTAGGCTATTTCCTCTTCTTTCCTTAGTGGAAAGTTTTTATGCTAGGTAGTTTTCCCTCTAGGTCCAAACGAGAACTGGGTATTTACCGCCTTGCATCATGGGATATGGGGCTGCCTCAAGCTGGTAAAAGTGACTCTCGAGCTTAGCAAGTGCCGAGTCGGAGCCGAGGATCGGCTCCGAACCCATCCAGCAAGAAAGAAGGCGAGAGAAGACAACTAACATGGAACGTTATGGTAGGTACATAACTTCTAATTTTCCAGCAAGTTCTAAGAAAAGGGCATGCTCAGTATAGTACAAGAGCAAGTCAGCAAAACCCAAATCAAGCTTTATTGTTAACTGTCACAATTGTGGTGCCAATAATGAGTCGAAAAGAGAAAAATGCTTAGCATTTGATCAGCAATGCCACGAGTGTAAAAAATGGAAGCATTTTCAAAAGTTTTGCAAATCAAATAATTCTCACACAGTTATAAAGAAGGGTCACTTGAAATGCAAGTTGATCATATAGAGGGAGAGAGCTGCAGTTCTACTTAGATGGTGTGTCAGTAATTGTTGAAAAGGTTGCTGCATTAAATTTGTTGGCAAAGAACAAAGCGTTTTGTACTGTCCAGATCAGTGGTAAAACCACTGAGCTCAAAGCAGACACTGGTTCAAAGTGTAATGTTATATCAGCAAACACTTTGCTAAGGTGAGAGCTGCTGAACAACTTAATATGGCTAGTTGTGCGAAACTTGTTGCTTTTGGTGATGAAGAAATTCAAACTGAAGGAGCAGTAATGCTTTCATGTTATTTGGCTAGGAACTGCTACAGCTTACTATTCTATGTAGTCTGAAGACCTGTGCAGTCATTTGTTGGGTCTCAGAGACAGTTTCAGAATGAATTTGCTTTCCTTTACCAAAGAAGTTTGTCATATATAAGCACATATTCTAGTTCCAATTTTACTGAAGCTATTTTCTCAGTGTGCTGATGTTTTTGATCAGAAGTTGGGCAAACTTCTATTTGTGTATTCTATGAAGTTAGACCCAGAGGTCAGTCCAGTGTCAGACTGACAAGAAAAGTTCCAGTAGCTATGCAAGATAAAGTCAAAGCTCAGTTGGATAAAATGGTGCAGCAAGGTGTCATTTGTCTAGTTGCAGAACCAGCTGCATGGGTGTTGTCCATGGTAGAAGCCCACAAAAAAAACAGAATCAGAATATGTATTGACTCGAGATTTGAACAAAGCATAAAAGAGACCACATCATCCCATGCACACAGTTGCGGAAGTCGCAGCACTGAAACCGAATGCCACTCTTTGTTTCTGTCTTGGATGCAAAAAGTTCATTTTGGCAAGTGATGCTTGATTGCAAATGTTCAGTAATACTTTCAGTACCCCATTTAGAAGATATAGATTCCTCAGGATGTCATTTGGAATAAATTCTGCAAGTGAAGTTTTTTTCAGGTTATCATTGTGCCATAATAGTAGATGACTTATTGTTGGAGGCAGTGGTGAAGCAGAACATGAACGAAACCTTAGGAGAGTTCTAGACAAAGCACATGAAGTGAACTTGAAGCTTAATTGTTTGAAGTGCAAATTTAGACTTCCAGAAGTTACATATGTAGGTCATTTATTTATTGGTACTGGCTTGTGACCAGACACGTTCAAGCAAGCAGCCATTCTAAAGATGCTAGCACCAGATGATGTTCAAGCTGTACGTTTTCTTGGTATGGTCAACTATTTAGGCAAGTTTATACCAGACTTCAGTGAGTTGACAGCGCCTTTGAGAGAGCTGACTCGTAAAAATGTTACATGGTCTTGGTTGGACAGCACCAGAGAGTATTTGAAGACCTTAAGCAGAAAATTGCCACCCCACCCACATTAAGATACCATGATGTCAGTAAACAAGTCATCCTTTCCTGTGATGCTTCAAAATTTGGTCTTGGCACAATTATTCTTCAAGAAGGCAGACCAGTAGCCTATGTGTCTAGATTTCTTACCTAAACTGAAATGCAATATGCTCAAATTGAGAGAGAACTTTTGGCAAATAGTATTTCCATATTCAAAGTTTCATGATTATATTTATGGTCGAGCTAGTCAGGTTGAGACTGATCACCAACCCCTAATCGCTATTTTAAAGAAGCTTATGTATTCAGCTGCAGAGAGATTATAAAGAATGATGCTCACATTGCAAAAGTACAACTTCAAATTGGTCTATACAAAAGGCAAACTTCTTTATCTGGCTGTTACCTTATCCAGATCATCCAGAAGTATAATGTCTGCTTGAATAGAACACCCGCATGCTCATCTGTTTTATCCTGACCAGAAGAGCGACCGTGGCATTTTTGGTGTCGGAGTTGTTGGCCTTCAGGTTTACACTGCTGAGCTCCTCCTCCTTCATGCAGAGAATTTTGACTTTGATGTCATGGAAGTGCATAATATTTCTACCTTAAGACTTGATGAGCTGAGAGATAATACAAAGACTGATCCAATTTTGCAAAAGCGCAACCACTACATTAATGTTGGATGGTGGTCAAAGGAATTTATGGTACAATGTAGTGTTGCTGAGTTTCCGTTTTTGATTTTGTTCGATTTTTTTGGACTTATTGCTGTGTTGCTGAGTTTCTGTTTTTGCACAATGTAGTGTGCCACTTGAAGTGCAAACTTATTTTCCCTACAGAGGTGAGATGTTGATGGAAGATGGCGTTATTTTCAAAGGTCCTAAAATTGTTTTTCCCGCTTTCTTACAATGTGAATATATCCGGAGTTTGCATCGTGGTCATCTAGGTTCCGAATATACCAAAAGAAGGACGAGAGGATTCGTATTTTGGCCTTCTCTAGCAAAAGACATTGATAAAGTACTTTCTTCTTGTTCAGTATGCAATAGTACTAAACTGCATTTGTAAAAAGAACCACTTAAGCCAAGTCAAGTTCCTAAACTACCATGGTCAACAGTAGCCACTGATATGAATGGAACAATCAACATTACTTGGTATTGGTAGACTCTTATTCAAACTGGTTAGAGATTGATTTACTACCTAATCTAATGTCTGCTGCTATTATCACTAAGTTGAAATATAATTTATCAGTCCATGGTAGTCCACACAAAGTTATTTCTGACAATGGTACCCAATTTACCAGTTAGTTGTTTTAGAAATTTGCAGAAGAATGGGACATATGTACATGTTACTAGTAGTCCAGAATACCCACAGTCAAATGGACTAGCTGAACATGCAGTACAGAGTGCAAAGCAATTACTAGAGAAGTCAAAGCATGATAATACTGATGTCTTTTTGAATTTACTCAATCTTAGAAACATATCCCACGATGATGTACTTGGCTCCCCACCTCAGAGACTTCTGTCCAGGCAAACCAGACAAACAATGCCTATCATTTCCAGTTTGTTGAGGCCTAAAGCAAAGAACAACCAGAACCCAACTATTCATAAAGTGTTCTTTCCAAAAGTCCAGCTATGATAAATTGAGCAGATTTCTTCGTCCATTGAAAGGAGGAGAGTGAGTGAGGATACAAACAGTAAAAGGTTTCAACCGGATTGCTCAAGTAGCAGGTATATGTGCCAAGCCAAGATCATACTTTGTAGAATCTGAGGGTGTGGAGTACAGGAGAAATCGCAGATATCTTCAAGTATCCAGAATCGATATCGCAGCATTGTTCCTGTGATAGACTCTAGATCTCAGAGCAATTCAGACAATGTTCCTGTTGCAGAACGTGTTTTAACTTCTACTTCCATTCCTGAGGGTCCCCAAAGTTGAACATTCAGTAGATACAGTCCCAGTTGCTAGACGTAATTCTAATTTTTATGTCACACGATTTGGTCTTATTTCCACACCTAGTGTGAAATGCACAGCAACCTGGGCATAATTGTCTGTATGTATTTAGTTCTATATAATTGCATGTCAAAGAATTATTTGTATCAGTTGTAAGTTAATTAATGTGAATAGTGCATGACTCATTTCTCAGAGGGAGGATGTAGAATAGTGTGTGTGTTGTATCTTTAAGAAGCGATTCAAGGACAGCACTTGCATATAATTAGCAAGCACATGCTAGCTTTAGCACCATTTTGAGAGTGCAGCCAGAGAGCGAGTGTGTATGAGTGTGATAGCTAGTTTGTTTACAAGTTTGTCTAAGTTAAAGTTATTAAGCCTCAATCCTTATGTGTTTGTACATAATAAAGCTGCTTGAACAGAACAACCGCATGCTCATCTGTTTTATCCTGACCAGAAGAGCGACCGTGGCGTTTTTGGTGTCGGAGTTGTTGGCCTTCAGGTTTACACTGCTGAGCTCCTCCTCCTCCTCAGGTTAGTTGTCTTTGTCGCTAGGCATGGATTCGACCTTCAAGATTATGGGAACACTGTCTCGAATCACTGATATATCCCTGGGTCAGAGCTGAGCCAGCATCCTCAAGAGAGATGCCTAGATGCAGGACCAGTCCTTTGATTATTCAGATTCACCACTAAGGTTTCAAAGAAGCGAAACATGTCAGAGGAGGCAAATCATCTCCCCAGATGAGTCAGTTACTTTGGATGCTGACTTTGAGGATCAAGAGAGATCCCCACAGTCCCTTCCAGAGGACCTCAACTTCAGTGATGTCTTGCAACGTATGTTCCATAGAGGAATTTGGCCCACAGATCCCCTCTTTCAGCATGAAAAGGTCCTTTTTTGGCATGCAATTTGCCCCATCCATTTCTTGGGTGGTTTCCATGGTGGACAGCCTGATCAACCTGCCTGCCAGGAGGGCATGGCAGATGACAGATTCTTCTGAAAGCATGTCAGGAAAGACAAGATTCTTCTACCCCCCCCAGTGACGGGCCCATTTGGTCTAAGAATTCAATAATTGTGGCAGTGGCTTCCAAAAAACTGATGCAGCGTACAGCCTGTGTCCATTCACTGAGCAAGGAGTCTAAACCAATGGGCAGGATGGGGAAATGGGCATCTGCTTCAGGCACATGTGCTTTGTGGGCGTTGAACTATGCCACACACCCTTCCTGGTTCCATAGAGATCTGACAGAGCAAGCCTTAGCCTCTCTGAAAATGCTGGCCACTGCTGACTCTAAAAAACAACTAGAGGCTACCCTGAGCACTGTTTAATATTACCAGTATGTCCTTCTATTCCAGTGTTCAGTATTCTACTAGTGGGCTTTACCCTTCTTTTGATCAGCTTGTCCGGCCAGGTTTCCAAAGCTTTTTCAGTCCCTCTTGGTGCGTCGGACGTCTGACGTAGAGGCAGGTACGTGGGCCATAAAGGCAATGTCTGCATGCACCAGTCCTCAGAACTTTTCAGTCGCCAGCCATATGCCATGTGTTCCTGCTACTGGCGGATGTCGAATCTGTTTTGGTAGTCTGTTCATGTCCGGCAAGAGTAAGTGCAACTGTGGTCGTCAAATCCCACACAGACACTTACAACCAGTGTCTCTTTTGTTTGGGTAGGGAGCACGATTACAAAAACTACGCCAACTGTAAATCATTCGCCCCAAGACCCTTTGCTGTGGCTTACAGCCTCTCGACTTATACCTGGAGAACCAATGCCCAAGACAAACAGCTCTCTGTGTAGAAGCTCCCTCCGATGTCCCAACCGAACTGCCAAGGAAGAGGGCCAAGCCCATGCGGCCTACGTCTTCCACTGTGCCTCCCTCTGCTGCTCCTCAACCTGCAGCCGCCATCAGCTTGGATGAAGACTCTGCTTCTGCCACCATAGATAAAGTGGGTACCTGTCAGGAGGCCGCACAATCAAGAGCAGATGACACATCCGGGGAGGATGTATCGGCACCTGTTACAGACTCCGGGGGGGACCAGTACCTTCGTTGAGTGCTTCGGATCCGGCCTCCACCGCTCTTATGATTTCTTCAAGGCCTACCGCTAGTCAGACATTGGCTAAGCTGTCCAAGAAAAAGCAAAAGACCAGGCATATTTCTTCACCTTCAGAGCTTTTACCTGACTGGCAGGCCTTCACCCAGAGTCTCTACAATGCTTTCCTGGCCCCTAGGCCTTCCTCTGCATTCACCCCTCTTCTCAGTCCTAGGCCTTCTATACCTGAAAGGACTGTGAAGCCAGCCTGCAGAGGAAGAACTGTCTGATTCCTCTGAGGACTCACTATCCTACTCTTCCCAGATCTCATCCTCACTGGGATATGGATCGCCTGAAGAGGCCTCTGCTGAGCCTGACTCTCTTGTGGAACACCTTGCCTTCGGGGACACTGTTAATCTCATGAGCGAACACTTTAAGTGGGAATGCTCAGACATGTCTGAAGCACAGAAAATATTTTATGACCTGATTCAAATGGAATCACCTAATCCCTCACCTATCCCACCTGTACAACCTGCCTTCCTAGATGCATTCACAGCAGCAACCATTAATCCTGATTCCCAACCCTCCTGCTCCTCGAAGGGCAGACTTGATTATACAGGGTCCCTGACTCAGATAAATTCCTGATGAAGTGCCCCCCAGCAGACCCTGCCAGTGTTTCCATCTCTACAGACAGTGCATCTAAACTATTCCCTACTACCACTGTCCTACCTGCAGATAAGGACAGCAAGGCCATGGAGAGATGGGGGGAAAATACGTATACTTCTTCTACCCTAGCATTTAGGGCTACAAATTACCAGTCTCACATGGCCAAGTACTCTCTGGCTGTTCTGGACAAAGCCTCCAAAGAGCTTATGCCTGACTGTCATGCAAAAGCATCCCTGTCTTCCTTACTCGCCCTTGTCTCTCAAGTGAACAAGCAATCCCTTAGGTACATACGATGCAGCCTCAGCCAGGTCAGCTGCATTGGCATCCGTACTCAGAAGATATTCCTGGCTATGTCTGCAACCCTCTCCCGGATGACTTCAGAGCCAAACTCCTGGGTGCCCCCTTGGAGCATTCGACCCTCTTTGGTGCGAAGGTGTCTGATCTTTTCAAGTCTCTCCAGCAAAAAGGGAAAGAGCTTCAAGACCTCAAACATCTCCTTGTCTGTCCAATCCCAAAGTTCCAGAGAAACTTCCCAGCTAAGACACAATTTATAAGAAAGGCATCGAGGCCTTCAGCCCTCTCTAGGTCCAGAAGGCCACTCAAGAAACAATCTCTCCAGCCAAGTACCCCCCCTCCCCCCCCCCAGCACAAGGGAAAGGTTTCTACTCAAGAATATTTCTGGTGCCCAGAAGGGAAGGCCCATCCCAGATCTGTCCCTCCTCAACCTTTTCTTAAAGGTTCCTTCTTTCAAGATGCTCAACTTACCCAGTCTGTTTCCCCTCATTCTCCTTCAGACCTTCATGGTAACCCTAGACACAAAAGAGGCCTATTTCCACATCCCCATAAAGCCTTCCTCCAGGAAATACCTCAGATTCATAGCAGGCTCCTCTCACTTTCAGTTCTGTGCATTGTCTTTTGTGCTCTCCACCACCCCAAGGGTTTTCACAAAGTGCCTTGTCCGAGTCATTGCCTACTGCAGGACAAGGGGAATACAAATATTCCCATATCTAGACGACCTACTCATTCAAGCAGCGGACAGACAGACTCTCCTGGTTCACACCAAGGATCTCCTGCACCTGCTGCAGTCTCTAGGGTTGCTGATAAATTACTCAAAGTCCCAACTCCTTCCTACACAGGACGTTGTCTTCCTGGGATGCAGAATCAGGACAGACATCAGAATGGCCTACCTCCCAGAGGAAAAAGTGATGTCCCTCTCCCACCACTTTCAAGCTGCCCTCCATTCAAAAGCCCTGACTGCGAGGGAATTCCTAAGACTACTGGTGTGCATGGCAGCTACTATCCCCATGTTGCCCCTAGCAAGGTTACACATGAGAAAGTTCCAGTGGTACCTTCTTTCGGTGTGGACCCAGCACTCACATCCTCTAGAGTTCAGGGTGCTACTCCTACCTTGTCTTCACCAAGAGTTGAAATGGTGGTTGGCCCAGGTTGCCCAGAATCCGGGCATGCCCCTGCAAATGTCCTCCCCTTTCTAGATCATGCACACACACAGTTGCCTCAGACCTGGGCTGGGGGGCAACTCTGGGCCCAAGGACAGTGCAAGGTTTTTGGACAGACAAACAAACAGATGCACATCAACATCAGACAATTGACAGCAGTACTCCTAGCCCTGCAGGCCTTCCACCTTTCCTCCAGCAGGGCCTCCTAAAAATCTTTACGTATAACACCGCAGTCATGTGGTACTGAAACAAGCAAGGAGGGACATAGTCCTACCTCCTATGCAGACTAGCTCTACAGGTATGGGATCTGGCCATCTCTGAGGGAATCTCCCTCCAGGCAGCCTACATTCCCTCCCAGCACAACTCTCAGACAGATTCCCTAAGCAGAACCGCCTCAGACAGCCACAAATGGATGCTGTCAAGAGAGGTGTTCCTAGATCTGGTCCACAAGTAGGGTATCCCTCAGATAGACCTGTTCGCCTCCTCCATAAACAGGCAACTTCAGAGCTACTGAACTCATGACCCGAAGGCAGTGCAAATAGACGCCTTCTCAATGTCATGGAAGGGGAAGTTCCTGTATGCCTCCCCCCCTTCCCTGTGATACAGAGGGTCCTACTGAAAATTCAGCAGGACTCGCCAAAAATCTTGCTGGTGACTCCCTCCTGGCCAAGGCAGCACTGGTTCCCTCTACTTCTTTATCTGTCCAAGGGCAATCACCACAAGTTATCCTCCTCAGTGGACCTACTCACACAGCACAAGGGAACACAGATACACCCACAGTGGTGATTTCTGCACTTCTCCCTGTGGCGGATAGGATTCTGATTCCCTTCATACACCTGTACAATGAGGACATGCTTTCAGTCCTGCTGGAGGCCAGGAAACCAAACACAAGAAAATCTCATCTTTCCAAGTGGAAAAGGTTTTCCTTCTGGTATCACAAAAGACAGCTGGAGCCGCTGAATAGCGAC
Organism: Protopterus annectens; assembly: GCF_019279795.1. NCBI lineage: Eukaryota > Metazoa > Chordata > Ceratodontiformes > Protopteridae > Protopterus > Protopterus annectens. The sequence continues at coordinate 388,623,017 of NC_056737.1, read as the reverse complement.
GTGCCTCTGATTCTGTCCTACCTGTGTGAACTCCTGAAGACAAGTTTGTCTTACTCCTGTTTAAAAGCACACCTGTCTGCTATCTCTGCCTGCCTGCCTGTGGAACCTCCACTGACATCCAGATTACCAGCCAAACTCTTCCTGAAGGGGTTTCTGCACCTAAGACCTCCCAGGAAACCATCCCCTCCTCCCTGGGATCTTAATTATGTGCTAGAAAAACTCACGTTGCCACCCTTTGAACCGGCTGACAAGGCCACCTTAAAGTTTTGCATATGGAAAACTCCTGCTAGTAGCTTTGACATCAGCCAGGAGAGTCTCAGAGCTTCAAGACCTCATGGCTACTATGCCTTTCCTGGTTTTCCATTTGGAAAGGGTCACCCTGAGAATAAACCCATCCTTCACCCCCAGGGTGGTCAACGACCTTTCCTTAAATCAGGCTATCCACCTTTTTCCCTTACCCGCAGGGAGATAGTGAGAGAGTAAACCAAACGATACAAAAGGCACAAAAATAGGTAAACTGATAACACACCAAACAGCCGATACTTAATCCAGCAAAATTTTCTTTTATTTCTTTTCCAAAGGACCTGGTACCTCAGCAATTCGCCTTCAAAGGATCACAATCCAATATAGCACAATGGCAATATTTATATAAGCATTAATTGAATCAATCAATCAATTAGTTATATAATTAATTCCATAAAAAGAGGGAAAAGAACTTGTATACATATTTAAAGTGATCATACTATAATTTATTTAAATAAATATTCATATGAATTATATACATCCTAAATATGCTAGTTATATTATTTTATTAGTAATATCATATATAAATATAAACATATATTCTATTATATAATATTTAATTATCAAAAGATATTACTAGTAAATCAAATAATTCATCAAATAATTCATCACATTCCCAATTCCAAATTAAGACCAAAAGGTTTTAGAGTATTGAACTTTAAAATCATTCTAGTTTCTAGCTCCAATAATCTATCACAAATATTGTCACCTCTACAACAAAAAGGCTTACCCAAAATGCTGAATTTTAAACTATCTGATTTCCCTTCATGAGCTTCAAAGAAGTGTTTAGCAACTGGACTAGATAAATTTAACTTCCGAATGTCTCTTAAATGCTCTAGAATTCTAACTCTGACCATTCTTTTAGTTTGTCCAATGTACCAGATGATATTAATAATTCTATCACATAGACTACAGGAACCACATCTAAATGATCCCAAGTTAGTAGTATGAGAGATTCTTTTTATTAAGAGGTTATTGTTTAACAATTCTTTTAAATTATTTCCCTTTTTGAGGCCGATATTGTGCAGAGAAAACGTAACAAACTAGTCCGGGACTTAAAAGATTATGAGACAGGCGTTATTTTCAACTGGCAGCGTGAGCCTGTACGCAATCACTCTAGGGGGAGGAGCTGGACTCGCAGCTCCAAACGAAGGAACTATTCAGCATCAGCGTCATCTTTTTCTTCTACGGAAAAAGAAACTGTTACCAAAAATGTTTCTTTTGCTAGAACTGTTGTTCCGAACCGAGTTACTGATAGGGAAGTTGTAGAAGCTTCTAATGAAGTTTCCAACCTCAGTACAGCGGAGAATATGAACTTTCAAAACGACAACTACACCAAGGAAAGAAACGGAAGAAATGGCAGAAAGGGGCGAAACCGTTATAAATGAAGGTTTGAAAACAATTGCATTTAATGACATTTGTTATAATGCAACTTCATTGGAGTGTGTTAATCTATCGGATTTGTGTTTAAATCATGATATGCTGAATGTTTTATATAAGGGGAGTAAATTTGTTCCTACCATTTTCCCTTCGTTTGCTGATATTTATTTAGAAGTGAAAACATTCATTCGTAAGCTCTTATTAAGAGTGTATTTTAGAAAATTTAAGAATATGAATGCAAATGTAAATGCTACTGTTTCTAATTCAATTCAAGATGGAGTGTCTAATGAAATTGATCTTGATGAAAGTTTAATGAATTTATCTGTTTATAACTATGAATATGATGAATTTGACTGCTCTTTGGAGGAAGGTGATGATTGTTCTACTTGCCTTAATACTGATATTAGCTCTAATGTCAATTATTTGACAGGATATGGAAAGTTAATGATGCCTAAATTTAGAAATGTTAGAAGTAAGTTTACACCTACCATTTCTATACCAGCTATTTCAGTTTTTCAAAAAATTGTTTTAAAAGAGACAGAGTCAATGTTTAAGGAATTTTGTAGAGAGAAAAAACAATTTAATTTAAGTAAAGGTGAATGGCAGGCTTTAAAAGATCTCAAAAAACTTAAAAATGATTATATATTCAAATGTGCTGACAAAGGGGGTAATTGGGTTATTTTGAATAGACTTGACTACTGCATGATGGTTAATAGATTGCTCTCTAACAGTGAAGAATATAGTAAACTTGATGGGGACCCTGTAAAACTTTATAATGAAGAATTGCTAACTTTCTTAGAAAGAGGAGAACGACTGGGATTTTTCTTGCATGCTGATATTAAGAAAATGTATATAAAGGACCCTCTCACACCTATATTATATGCTTTGCCAAAGATCCATAAAGATTTAATTGAGCCCCCTGGTAGGCCCATAGTATCAGGGATAGGCTCTTTTTTGGAGAATGTTAATATCTTTTTGGACTTTCAATTGAAAAATTATCTTAATAGGGTGAACGCTCACATCAGTAACACTCAGGATTTGATTAATGAAGTATCCCAAATTTCTTGGAATAGTGACTTTTATTGGGTGACTATTGATGTCAAGTCCTTATATACAAATATTAATATCAGGTGGGGGCTTGAAGCAATTCACAATATGTTAGGTGAAGGTCCTAGGACTAGTTTTTTGATTTCTTTATTGGAATTCTGTTTGACTCATAATTATTTTGTATTCAATGATGAGTATTTTTTACAAACCAAGGGGACGGCTATGGGAGCTGCTTATGCTCCCACTTATGCCATCATATATATGGACTCCTTTGAAAAAAAGTTCATTTACCCCACAGATTTCTTTAAACATAGAGTTATCTTGTACAAGCGTTTTATTGACGACTTAATTTTTATATGTAAAGGGGATGTATTAGAATTTTGTGAATTTTTTGAATCTTTGAATGCAAATGAACATAATCTCTCATTTTCATATGAGATTAATAGAAATCAAATTAATTTTTTGGACCTGACCCTATTTGAAAGAAATAATACCATTGGATTTAGACCCTACAGGAAAAGCACGTCAGTTAATATGTTCTTGCATGCTACCAGCATGCATCCCCCTCACTTGTTAAGAGCTTTGCCTCATGGAGAATTCAAAAGAATATATCAGCATACCAGTATAGAATCTGAGTTAGATTATGAGTTAAATGAGGTATTTCTTAGATTATGTGAAAGAGGGTATGAAAAAAAGCAATCATTTAAATGTATGAATAATGTTATGAACAAGCATAAAACATTCAGGAAATTAGAAATGAATATTTCAGATTTAACCAAAAAAGATAAAGATGTGGAAGAGGTATTTTTTGTAACTAGGTATACAGCCTTTTCTGAAAAATTTGTTTCCATAATAAAAAGATTTTGGCATTTGGTTAGTGAGGATGAGTGTATAGGTGAGCTTTTTCCTCACCACATAACATTTTCTTACAAAAAGGGAAAGAATTTAAAAGAATTGTTAAACAATAACCTCTTAATAAAAAGAATCTCTCATACTACTAACTTGGGATCATTTAGATGTGGTTCCTGTAGTCTATGTGATAGAATTATTAATATCAAGTCTATTAACAATATTAACCACTACCCCAAGCACTATTTTGATTGTAAATCTATAGGCGTTGTATATACACTTACTTGTAGTTGTAATAATACATGGTACATTGGACAAACTAAAAGAATGGTCAGAGTTAGAATTCTAGAGCATTTAAGAGACATTCGGAATTTAAATTTATCTAGTCCAGTTGCTAAACACTTCTTTGAAGCTCATGAAGGGAAATCAGATAGTTTAAAATTCAGCATTTTGGGTAAGCCTTTTTGTTGTAGAGGTGACAATATTTGTGATAGATTATTGGAGCTAGAAACTAGAATGATTTTAAAGTTCAATACTCTAAAACCTTTTGGTCTTAATTTGGAATTGGGAATGTGATGAATTATTTGATGAATTATTTGATTTACTAGTAATATCTTTTGATAATTAAATATTATATAATAGAATATATGTTTATATTTATATATGATATTACTAATAAAATAATATAACTAGCATATTTAGGATGTATATAATTCATATGAATATTTATTTAAATAAATTATAGTATGATCACTTTAAATATGTATACAAGTTCTTTTCCCTCTTTTTTTGGAATTAATTATATAACTAATTGATTGATTGATTCAATTAATGCTTATATAAATATTGCCATTGTGCTGTATTGGATTGTGATCCTTTGAAGGCGAATTGCCGAGGTACCAGGTCCTTTGGAAAAGAAATAAAAGAAAATTTTGCTGGATTAAGTATCGGCTGTTTGGTGTGTTATCAGATAGTGAGAGAGTCCTGCATTCCCTGGATGCCCACAGACAACTCAGATTCTATTTGTATAAAACTAAACCTTTCTGCAAATCAGACCAACTGTTTGTCTACTTCCACCCCAGGGCTCGGGGGAAAGCAGTGGGGAAACAGACTATTTCTACCTGTATAGCCAAGGTGCTCTCCTTTTGCTACACCCACCATGGGAAGACTCTTTCAGGCAATGTCAGGGCCCACTCTACAAGAGCGGTGGCCTCTTCTGGGGCCTTTTTCAAATGTCTGGACATTAACTCCATTCTGAAGGCAGCCACCTAGTCCTCTGTGCACACTTTCACCAGGCATTACAAACTGGACAACATCTCCAGTGCCAGGGTAGGATTTGCCAGGGCTATCCTGCATGGGTTCTTGGAGTCCTCAACCAGCCCACCCCACAACCTTTAGTGAGCTTTGGTACTCACCCACTAGTAGAATACTGCAACATCTCCCATTCTTATCCGTGCACTTGCTCTACCCGACTCAGGGACAGGCTATGTCCCTCAGAACTGGCTCCGTCTGGAGCTTTAGTTGATTCTGAGGACTGGTGCATGCAGACGTCGCCTTTATGGACCACATACCTGTCTCTACATCAGACGTCCGACGCACCAAGAGGGACTGAAAAAGCTTTGGAAACCTGGTCGGACAAGCTGATGAGAAGAAGGGTAAACCCACTAGTAAAATACTGCAACATGGAATAGAAGGACATCTATGGTTATGGTAAGTTCTTACACAACTTTCCTTTCTCTATGCATCTGTTGCACAATGCAGTTGATGGAGCAGTGAGTGTGGCAGGCACAGGCATCAACATGAAGCAGTGGGGCAGTTTCATTTCTGTAATTTTGTAGACAATTTCAGTGCATCCTTTACTGGGTGCCTCGTGTTGAATCATCCTTGTTTGGTCTGCTGCTCAAAGACGGAATGCAGAGATGCAAACAAGATGAGAAAATGCTCATTGCAGTAGTGATTAAATTTTTGACTTCTCAGCTGTCATGCAGCAGGAACCAAAATGGGTAGAAGTCCCCATGATTTAGAAAATCTCAGCATCAACCCTTTTGAGTTCACGTTTGATGGGGCAACAGTGGCAAAGGCAGCCCCTTTAATGGATGCAGACCCAGAGGTCATGGAGGTCCACATACCATGGGAGGTGGTAGGGCCTTCTGTGATAAGCATAAGATTATTGGGTTTGCAGGATAATGTCCAAAGGCTACTACATACCCCTTTCCCATAACCCCCTTCTGATGAGACCATTTACAGATTTACCAATCCACCAATGAGAAGCATCCAGAAGAGGAATCCTCTCTATTCAGAAAAGAGCCTTTGAAGAGGTCCCACTGAACCAGATAGGGTCAGGTTGTTGTTCCAGGTTCTCTTTTGTTCTGAAAAAATAAGGACCAAGGCAAATATTGGACCTAACAAACTCACCCATTGTGTGAAAAGACCATCTTCAGGACAGTCACAGTACAAGCAGTTTTGCCTTGCCTACAGGCAAACTATTAGATGAACTTAGTCAAACTCCAGGATGTTTATCCCCATGTCAAGATTGCTAGAACTTCCAGAAGGTTTATAAACTTCCTCCTGAGGGCTAGTCAGTTTCAGTTCAGAGACCCACCCTTTAGTCTCACTGCAGCCCTCAAGGTGTTCACCAAGTTCATTGGTGTGGTAGCAGCGAACTTGAGGCTGATGGGTATCAGAGTTTTTCCTACCTGGATGACTGTTGTATTTCTCTTTGCTGCCACATTGAAGGAATCACTTGTCAAGGCCAGGGACAGTTTCATGTACCTCTGCCTGTCCTTGAGAATGTCAGTCATCTGTAAGAATTCTCATTTGTATCTGGCACAATCCATACAGTTCATCAGATATTACCTGGATACCAGGTCTTTTACCATATTTCTCCATCTGGAATGAGTCCAGTCATTAAGACATGAAGTTCAAAATCTCCTGCAGTTTTAATCTTCTTCAGCAGTTCATGCTGTGCAAGCTCTAGGCATCATGGCCTCTGTTGTTGTAATGGTACACCTACTTTAATTCCACATGAGAATCTTACAGTAGCTCCTCAGGGCACAACGGTTGCATCTGGAAGACTAACTGTTGCACATTCTAATTAGACATCTTTGCAGAAATCAGCTTCAGTGGTGTTTGGCCTCCCTGCTGTTTCAGGGGAGGCCTTTCCTGTTGCTCCAACATTCAGTCATAGTAGCCACAGATATCTCTTCCATGGAGTGGGGTGGAAGGCACATTATCATTCAAGAATGGTCTGAGGTAGATGGTCAAATCACGAAGCTGGTCTTCACGTAAGTGTCCTAGAGACGAGGGTGGTGGTTCTGGCATTTTAGGAACTGCAGAAATTATTGCCTCCAGGGGTAAATTCCAGACAGACAGCATAACAGTAGTTTGGTACAATGACAAGTGGAGGAACAGATCCTACCCAGTATGCCAAGGAGCTGTGAGCGTATGACAGTGGATTGCTTAGAATCAAGGGAAGACCAACTATCTTACCGTCAGGGTCATTACTTGCTGCAATCTTTTTGCCTCCTCAATGAACACCAAGTGCAGCGATTACTTTGCCCTAATCCCCCTGAAGAGTCAGCCCCGAGAGACACTCTGGTCAGACAGTGGCCATCCAGATTTCTTTCTACTTTCCCCTTGTTCCCTTAATATCCAGGTTTATGCAGAAATCAATCTGATTCCAAACCATGGTGATCCTCATTGCTGCATACTGACCCAGGCAAATCTGGCTCTGTCTTCTCTAACCTCACTTTAAGGAGCCCCCCCCTCCCATTTGGACCCCTAAAAGGTTTTTCTTTTTCACCCTGCTAGATCACCTCACCTGGTTCTCCATAGTCTTGAACTAACAGCATGTTTTTTTTTTCCAGTTCCAATAATGGCTAGTGACTCTTCATTGTCTCAAGAGGTAGTTCATATTCTTTCCACCTCCAAGAAAGCATCTACTTGTCAAGTTTACAAGAGCAAGTAGACATGTTTTGCAGCCTGGGCAGCTGCTCAGGGAATGAATCCCTTCAATACATACATTCCAATTCCAAGATCACACTACAGTGAGGAAAAGGGTAAATTTCCTGATCCCCACAGTAGTGCGATCTCCAGTCAGAATGTCAACCTCATATTAATGAATGAACACTAACATTTGCTAATGTAAATTCAAACATTTTCAGATTGGCATTACAGAAACTGGGAAACATGCATTCAACCATCCCAGTTTCATGTAAGTGCCATTCCACATTTTGATAGTAAACCATTTTCACCAATGTTTTGACTCCCGTTCATTAGCCTGTCATTCTTATCAAGGCTTTCTTAAGGATATGTACCTGCATCATCATCCAGTCATGAAATCATTCCCTCCATGAGACCTCAGTTTTGTGTTGGAATCCTTAAAGCCCCCATTTGAGCCTACATCTATAACTTCTGTAAAATACCTGTCTTGGAAGACCTTGTTTTTTCTGGTGGTAATATCAGTTAGAAGAATTTCTTAGCTAGATTGACTGTTATCTTCTCCACCTTATCTATTTTTTCACAAAAACAGGATCTCTGTAGGCAGCAGTCCCTTCCTTTCTTCCCAAGTTGGCACCTATGTCCAGCTTAAACTATCCCATACATTTGCCAGTGTTCTTTCCCAAGCACAGTCCGACAAGGGAGAACAATTGCTTCACACTTTAAATGTGAAAAGACAATTGCTTTTCTGTCTTCATAGCACCAGAGCCATCAGAAAAGACCCCCCCCCAATAACTGTCTGTGTCCTTTGCCACTAATAGATTAGGTTTGAAATTCTCAACAATTACCTTGCCCAGATGGATTTCAACATTATGTATTATTGGTCTGTTCTTCCAGCAATTGTTTATCTTCTAGACCTAAAAAATATTCTGCAAAGTCAGTGGCCAGATCTGTTGCATTTTTCAATAACTGTTCCAAGGATGAGATTGTGCAGCTATTACATGGGGCACCTTACACACTTTTGCTAAACATTATAAGCTGGACATAAGTTCTGGAGGCAGAGCATCCTTTGGAGCCATTATCCTCAAAGGTCTCCTATCATGAAACTGTTCAAGGGATAAATAGCTGAGGATTTTGACCTGTAGGTTGTATTGAATGGGTGGGATGAATCAGATATGGTAATGATTTACTCAACATAACACTGGATCCTTTCGCCCTCGTCTGGCCAATATAACATCCCTTCCCTGTTCCCCTTTCCTTTATCTAATTTTAAAGGACCTGGAGGGCTTGTTTTCCTTAGTGACCTCAGTAGTAGGGTTCTCTGTACCATTGGTCAGTAAAACTCATTCTCAAGAAGCTTTATAACAAGGTTTATTGTAGGAGGGAAATAATTTGAAGGGGATCTAGGCTGGGGCACTGATTTTGTCAGGTCAGCTCTAACAAGTGATTAAGACCTACAAGTTATATTGGACAGATGATGATGAAAAGAGCCCGCATTATGTTAAGTACATAACTGCTGTTTTCCTGTGGCATAGTCAAGGTTTTATCTTTCTTTGCCACAGAGCTGGCTTAACTTTGTTATTCAGGTAAACCCACTAGGCACAAGCATGCTTTTTTTTTTTTCTTGAGAAGGGGTATCTAAGAACATTGATTAATTAAGGTTCTCACAGTACATGTGACAGGCAACTGGAAACTGAGGGGATCAAATCCATTGTTATACTTGATCAAGGTTAATCTTGTTAGCAGCTCACAGCCTTAATATTGTGCAGAAAACTGCCTTAAAAAAAGTAAAATTTTTCTTTGCTTGCTTTCTGTCAGCTCACTTATAAAGACAGGCCCTAGTATGGTATGTTTGATACCACTACTCAACATCTGTGTGACCTAAACTGTGTCCTTTTTGTATAACCAATGTTTCATACTTCCTTTCACTGTAGGGACTGCTTCAGTTCAAATCTACTCATTAATCTTTTATGTTTTACTATTTCAGGTGCTATGCTGAAGTATTTGTAGGCTATATGCATTTATCCCTTTTTTGTTCTTTTGTGGTTCCCAGTTTGTAGAAGTGTGTTAGATTTTTGGTCATGATATTCCCTTTCTGAATTCATGGTACCTTGGATCACGTGTCCCAGTAGCGTCCAAATACTGTAAGTTTATAATGATAAAACAACACTTCCCATAAAGATTGTTATAGTAACAGACTTTTGTGATTCTCAGGTCCTAGTGATAAATATTACGCAATCTCTAATTTTCTCCCACACTTAAAGGACCACTTTGGTCAGAAATGAAAAGAAAAGTATATATTTATTATATCTCACTCTTTTGCGCAATGCTTATAGACTTTATATCACACTAAGTGGTTAGTAATTTTATAATTTGTTCTGATTTTTGTCAGTTTTACAGTCTTGCCATTTGTTATTACTTCAGCCACAGCAACTAATTACGAGTGGCCTGTGTCACAATCTTTAAGTACGGTGCAAAAGTGGTATGCTTCCCAGTCACTGGATTGCATAAATAGTTCAGAAGTATTAGGTTCATAGGTGTGTACTAGGCTAATGGCCCTGGGGTCTTTACAAGCCTAGCCATAGTATTACCCTGGCATAGTGCCACCCAACCTTAGTTTCCAGTGCCTCTGTTGAATAGAGGCACTGGAGTTATCCCCAGGGTGAATTTTCTGTTTCCCATCCACTCATCAAGATTTCTTTTGAAGAGGGTCAGGGAGGTGCTCTGCTTGACATGTATGGGAAGTCTGTTCCATAGCATGGGCAGTTTCTGAGTTATGAACCTATCCCTCCAGCATGTTCTCTTAATTGTGGTAATGAGGTTGAGGTCTCTGGAGCGTTTGGTGTGGAGGGATTGGGATTTCTTTAGATGTAGCATTTCTAACAGAGCTAGGTCAGACATGGCTTTGTATGTCGAGCAGAGATTGCCTCTAAGTAGGCAATATGATACAGAGAATAGTGGAGTTTTTTTTGAGTTTGTCCATATAGTACAAGTGTTTAAGGCCTAGGATCCTCTTTGTGAAGTACTGTTGTGGCCTCTCCAGTTGTTGCAGGTATCTAGTGAAGTACATGCCAAATGGGTCACTGTACTCAATGACTGGCCTAATGAGGGAAGAGTAGAGGGAGACAATGGCCTCTTTCTTCCTGGATGCTTTACTCTGACACAAGTGATAATGTTGGGCAGATTTACAGAGTCATAGAAAGGGCAAGAAGGTTGAGTCTGCTGCTGCAGATGCCATGTTATTCTTTTTCTTGCAGTTTCTCACCCAGTGAGAACAGAGATACCTGCTGCAAAACCACCTCTAGTTAATAAATTAGAAGCAGAGTAGCTTCATAGCCAGTTTTGTCTTTCAGCATGAATCTGGTTTAAAAAAGGTACTATATTTGCTCTTCACTTCAACTTATTTGACACTTTTTATATTTTTTTAGTAGTCTTCTTCTCTTTCAGCTGTTCCTGTTAGGAGGTCACCACAGCGGGTCATCTGTTTCCATTTCTTCCTGTCCTCTGCATATTGTTCTGTCACACCAACCACCTGCATGTCCTCTCTCACCACATCCATAAACCTTATCTTAGGCCTTCCTCTTTTCCTCTTACCTGGCAGCTCCATCCTTTTCCCAATATACCCATCATCCATCCTCAGCACATGTCCAAACCAACGCAGTCTCGCCTCTCTGACTTTGTCTCCAAAGCGTCCAACCTGAGCTGACCCTCTAATATACTGATTCCTAATCCTGTCCATCCGTGTCACACCCAGTGCAAATCTTAACATCTTTAACTCTGCCACTTCCAGTTCTGACTCCTGCCTTTTTGTCAATGCCACTGTCTCTAGCCCATACAACATAGCTGGTCTCACTACCCTCCGGTAGACCATCCCTTTCACTCTTACTGGTACCTGTCTGTCACAAATCACTCCTGACACTCTTCTCCACCCATTCCACCCTGCCTGTACACTCTTCTTCACCTCTCTTCCACACTCACCATTATTCTGATCTGTTGATCCCAAGTACTTAAACTCATCCACCTTCGCCAGCTCTACTCCCTGCATCCTCACCATTCCTGTATCCTCCCTCTCATTCACACACACATATTCTGTCTTAGTCCTGCTGACCTTCATTTCTCTCCTCTCTAGAGCATAGCTCCACCTCTTCAGGGTCTCCTCAACCTGGTCCCTACTCTCACTACAGAACACAATGTCATCTGCAAACATCATAGTCCATGGGACCTCCTGTCTGATCTCGTCTGTCATCCTGTCCATCACCATTGCAAATAAGAAAGGGTTCAGAGCTGATCCTTGATGTAATCCCACCTCCACCTTAAACGGATCTGTCACTCCCACTAAAGACTTCACCACTGTCACACTACCGTCGTACATATCCTGTACCACTCTTACATACTTCTCTGCCACTCCTGACTTCCTCATGCAATACCACAACTCCTCTCTAGGCACCCTATCATATGCTTTCTCCAAGTCCACAAAGATACAATGCAACTCCTTCTGACTTTCTCTAAATTTCTCCATCAACACTCTCAGAGCAAACATCACATCTGTAGTGCTCTTTCCCAGCATGAAACCATACTGCTGATCGCTAGTCATCACCTCCCTTCTTAACCTAGCTTCCACTACTCTTTCCCATAACTTCAAGCTATGACTGATCAGTTTTATCCCTCTGTAGTTACTACAACTCTGCACATCACCCTTATTCTTAAAAATTGGTACCAAAACACTTTCTCACTTCTCAGGCATCCTCTGACTTTCCAAGATTTCATTAAACAATCTGGTTAAAAACTCCACTGCCATTTCTCCTACGCACCTCCATGCTTCCACTGGTATATCATCTGGACCAACAGCCTTTCCATTCTTCATCTTTTTCATAGCTGTCCGTACTTTCTCCTTGCTAATGTATTTCACTTCCTGATTCACTATCCTCACATCATCCAACCTTATCTCTGTCTCATTCTCTTCATTCATCAGCCCCTCAAAGTACTCTTTCCATCTGCTCAACACACTCTCCTCGCTTGTGAATACTTTTCCCTCACTATCCTTTATCACCCTTACTTGCTGCACATCTTTCCCAGCTCGGTCCCTCTGTCTAGCCAATATGTACAGGTCCTTTTCTCCCTCTTTAGTGTCAGCCTTTCCTACAACTCTCCATATGTCTTATACTTAGCCTTCGCCACCTCCCTCTTTGCCATGCTCCTCATCTCCTTATAATCCTGTCTACTTTCTTCATCTATCTGACAATCCTACTTCTTCTTTGCCAGCTTCTTCCTCTGTATACTCTCCTGTACTTCCTCATTCCACCACCAGGTCTCCTTGTCCTCCTTTCTCTGTCTAGATGTCACACCAAGCACCTTTCTAGTTGTCTCCCTTACCAGCTCTGTTGTAGTTACCCAGCTGTTTGGTAACTCTTCACTGCCTCTAGTGCCTGTTTTAACTCTTCCCTGAACTCCACCTCACAATTACCCTTTTTCATTTTCCACCGTTTGATCCTTGGCACTGCTCTCACACTTGTCCTTCGCTTCTTGATCACCAACATCATCCTACAGACCACCATTCTATGATGCCTAACTACACTTTCCCCTGTCACCACTTTACAGTCTCTAATCTCCTTCACACTGGCCCTCCTGCATAGAATATCATCCACCTGTGTGCATCTTCCTGCACTCTTGTACGTCACCCTATGCTCCTCCCTCTTCTTAAAATACGTATTCACCACAGCCATGTCCATCCTTTTTGCAAAATCCACTACCATCTGACTTTCTGCATTCCTCTCCTTAACACCATACCTGCCCATCACTTCCTCATCCCCTCTGTTACCTTCACCAACATGCCCATTGAAATCCACACTAATCACCAGTCTCTCACCCTTAGATACACTCAGCGCCACTTCATCCAACTCACTCCAAAATATTTCTTTCTCATCCATCGCACACCCAACTTGCAGAGCATATGCACTAACAACATTCATCATTACACCATCAGTTTCCAGCTTTATAAACATCACTCTATCCGACACACTTTTCACCTCCAAAACACTCTTGGCATACTGTTCCTTCAGGATAACCCCTACCCCATTTCTCCTCCCATTAACACCATGATAGAACAATTTGAACCTGCCTCCTATACACCTGGCTTTACTCCCCTTCCATCTGGCCTGTTGCACACACAATATATCAACCTTCCTTCTCTCCATCTTATCAGCTAGCTCTCTCCCTATACCAGTCATACTGCCAACATTTAAAGTTCCTACCCTCACTACTACACTCCTAACCTTCCTCCTCTCTTTCTGCTTTCAGGCATGCCTTCCCCCTCTCCTCCTTCGGCCAACAGTAGCCCAATTTCTGCCAGCACCCTGTTGGCGAATAGTACTGGTGGCAGTCGTTGTTAACCCGGGCCTTGACCAATCCGTTATGGAAATCTGTATTGTTGTCCGCATATGTTATTTGGCAGAGATTGTACACCGGTTGCCCTTCGTGACGTAACCCTCCCCATTTATCTGGGCTTGGGACTGGCATGAAGAATTGCACTGGCTTGTGCATCCCCAGTGGCTGGGTTTTTTTTATTTAGTATTTATGTTTATACTGTTTTAAAAGAAAAATGAAAAGACCATAGAGACACTCGTCACAACAAATAAAGTGTTTTTGTTCTGGCGGGTGTCTCATTTGGTCTATTTTTTTTTTTTTTTTTTTTTTTTTTTCAAATTGCTTTTTCTTATTTTGGTTTGACTTTATACTATTTTGTTGTTTTTAACTTTACCTGGTGCTTTGTTATAAAAAAAAAAAAAGCATCTTAAATTGAAAGTTGAACTTTTAGTTGAATCTCTGCAGTATGCCTAACCATGTTCAATTGATGACTATTTGAAACTGGTGACAAGCCAACTCTGACAGCTATAGCGTACCATAGATCTGCTCATGCATGCAGCCATACCCAACACTTGTTCCATGATTGGCAAGCCAGTTTGCATATAGTCAGCATTTGAACTTGGCAAAGGTTTTCTGGGAGCATAGCTCTCAACCTGCTAAGAGGTCAGTGTGGAACACAGACTATAGCAATGTGTGATAAACAGTCAAAATGTGGAGCACCCAATTTTCGCACTGCACGAAAAACATACTATGACGATGGCCCTACATGGTCAGATGTTTCCTCCTTTCTGTCATATATCAACAAAGGTATGTGGTCCCCTTCCTAATCCCTGCTGCTAATTCCCTTTCAACATGCACCTTCACTTCTTTTTCACTTCTGCTGGCCTGTCTTGTATTGTGTTTTCTTTTCCTCCCACCTCTTTCTTTAGTTCTGTCTGGTGTATGTCTTCACTTTTACTCTAATCACTGGCTTTGCTCACTTTCCTTTCTATTTACATTGGCCTTCTCTTCTTTTTGGCTATTTCTCACACCCTTGCTCATATCCCCAAATACTCTATCCTTGACCCGTGCATATAAATTGTTTACCCATTTACTCTTCTCCCAGTTTCTTAATCAGTCTTTTACCTCTCCCTAAGTGCATCATAATACTAAAATCATGCTTCATTACCTTTGTCTTTGTATTCTTGTCTTTTCTTCCTATTACAAACTATATAATGGCATGATTAACATTGACTAATGGTGTATTTACCTCAACATCCATCAGATAAGACCATATCCAGAATTTTGTCTTTTCCAGAGCAGTCCAGCACCAGCTGGCAAAAGATCTCATGGTCCAAAATCTCCATCAACTCCCCCTTCTCCTTTACTCTGGTGTCATAGAATTTTCAGGTCTGCTTTTGGAAGTTTCAGATCCCCACAAATATTGCCTTTTTGCTCCTATCTCCTTACTGTAGGCTTCCTACATTTGTTCATCCTTCTCCCATGATGGTCTTATGAGGCATTTCACTGTATCAATCCATCAGGTCTCCTCCTCCCTCAAAGCATAAAGCAGGAGAAAGAGGCCTCAGGGTGATAGCAGAGGTAGAAAATAATCACTCCTTGCAGACTGAGGAAGTGCATCAGTGACTAGTAAGGTGGTGGACGGTATCCTTATAATAATGGACTGCAGAAGTCGAAAGGTTCTACCACTCATTTTTAGACAGCAGATAGGCCTGAATGGAATGCTGTGCTCGTTCCTGGCACCTACACAAGGAGAGGAAGCTAAAGCTTACTGAGAGCGTACAGACGAAGGTAATGAAGGGAAGAGAGGGCAGTTGACAAGAGGAAAAGCTGGGGGAGATAGAGCTCTTATCACCTGAGGATAGGTGAGGAAGGAGAGAGATGGTATGGGTACTGAAGATACACTGGCTTAAAGCTGAACACAAAAGCCAGGGGAGACAGGAGGGGGAACAACTAGCTGACTAATTGTACAAAATTCATCCTAGACATTAGAAAGCACATCTTCATTAAAAGACAGAAGAATAAATATAACCTGATGGGGCAGTAGATTTTCAAGACACTGGAATTCTTTAAGATGGCCTGAGGTGGGTGGTGAGGTAGTAGAAAAGGCAGTACAAATATGTCAGCTGTGCAAACTGGGCAAGTTAGACAGAAAACTTTTCTTTTTCTGCTGACATAAATATTTAATGTAATATGCACTCAGTTTTAACACAAATATTTTTGTTTTGTTATTTTGCATAGTTGCAAAACAGAAACTGAGTTTTTGTAGTTCATCTGTAACTGCAGAGTTGTGTTGGCTGTGATGCACAACAAAGGTAATTTCTGTAATGCAAAATATTTTAAATGTTAATCATTTCTACTGTACACATGCACTGATGCACTTAACAGAGTTACAGCTAACAGCTTAAGTAATCGCTAAGGTAACCAGCTATAGACACTTACATCATATAGACCTGGGCTTGATTACCATTAATTTTAAACTGCATACTCAAAGAGCTTATGCATGTCATGACACTATGCATTTATATCTACTCTACACTAGTTGCCATGGTATAGTTTTAAACACTAATGCATCTGCCTTTAAATTCACTTGAATGGAAAATCAAAACAATGATCTGTCTCTCTCTCTCTGCACCCTGCAAGTATTGCAGTGGCACTAAAACTAGTAGCGGCATGTGATTGGCCGAATTTACTTTACCCCAATAGCTCCCTTTGCCTTAGGAGCAGTGACCTGATTGGCTTATATACCACAGTGCGTTACACAAGCCTAGTGAAAAAATCATAAAGCGGAGCCGCCACTGTTCAATGCGGAACAGTCAGCTAAGCCGATGTTAAATGCGGAGCGTTCCGCACAATCTGGAGCACTTAGCTGCCCAGTCTGGGAAGACTTACAAAAAGTGGAAATGACCTTCAAATTCCCCCTCCCTTTCCTTGAGGATATTTTGCATTACAGCTTACTCGCAGAAATATAATGCAGTGACAGGATTATAAACTTTGGTAATCCAGTTCCTATATATACAGTATTTACATATGTGAGTAAACTTGTCACCGTTTACTGCGCCTCTACCCTAAATGTTGAGTACAATGCTTAATTTAGATGACATCTAGCTGAACACCGGAAGCTGCCTTTATTTCATAACCAGAGCAGTAGCCAGAGCAGTCATCCGACACATTGGGTAGTTCCCCAGTTTCATGTCCCGCTCAAGTCCTGAGGACCTAAGAAAAGTTCTTCCCAAAGCTAAAGCCCCCCCCCCCCTCCACAATTAAATAAAATCATCTTCCCAAAGCTGGGATGTACACATAAGCACACACATGCAAATGAAATATGACTATAGCAAACTGTTTGCTACAGTTACTAGCATGCTGATACTTGCTTATGCTACTGCAACCATGATATCACTCATTGTTTCTTATATGAGTCCGAGTACTCCACTTACACCCCATCAGCTTCTACTGATCACACGCACCCCATAACACCTTGTGCTTGGGACAGCTGACTCCTTCATGTTGCCCTAGTTATGGCTCTGTTTGTAGCGTTAATATTAATTCAAAGTTCATTTGCCATTAACTATCTTGATTTGTAAAGTTTCATGACAGGATATCAGTGAATTAGTTTAGTTCAGTTATTAGCAATCATTCTTGAGAAACTTTCATATTGTCTGAAAATCATAAACTAATGCTAAAAAAATGATAGTATACCTCGTGATTGTAAACGAGATAAATTAATGAAACCAGGTTTTCATAATTTCGTAAACTGAACGCATGTGCACTTTCTTGTACATTAGGGATGGCACAGGAAGTATGGGATACTGGCATTTCACTTAAACTAAAACAATTTGAATCTAAACTTAGAGTTCTACTACTTTTAAGCTTAATTTGTAGCAGTACTTGTACTGCTAACTTTGAATTCATCTTGTTTATATTCCTTGTTTAAGTTAATTCTACTAGTAAGGTGGGCTGGCTGTTCTTTATTCCCCCTCTTCCACCTTTAAACAAGACAGAAGCATGAATTAAAACAGCTTCCAGCTTTGAAATAATACCATCTGTGTTACCACAGGTTATACATTAGCAAACTTCACCTATCCCTCCGTATATTCATGCTCACTAATGATATATACTATACATACCCACATGTAAGTAACAGTGTTAAACAAAGAAATACACATTCCAAAATCTCTTTGCAACTTTTAAAGTTTTTTTTCTTTTTAATTTAGTTTTTATAGGGAAGCCCACCTGCTACTTATATGTACCAACTGTGAGATCACTATACCTCGGAGTGGGCAATGGGAGTAGTCCAAGATACCCCAGTAGTACCCCCATTAATTTGTACCATATTTTTTTGCAGTTCTGAGGATTGCAGTGTTGGTCTTCAGACATTCATGAGCGACATGTCAGTGCTGTAAACATAACTGTAAAACTTTAGTGATTTGGAGTTTTCAGTCTCTGTTGTCAGTCTAAATACACCATATCCAACCTTCTGTGACGTTTGGTACTATTAATGAAGCAAGTCATGCCAGTCCCCTTACTAAATGGATTTTTCAACTGATATTACATAAAGAGCAAATGAATAACCAATGTATTTCACATTTGTCCAAGATGTACAGAGTTGATAGTCAAGTATACAGCACAACTCTTGAGTGATTTGGCATCTGGTATAAAATGTGTTCACCATAGGTTTCCATCCTCCACTTTGACAAAGGGAGAGAGAGACAAATTTGTATGAATATGGAATTGGGTTGGATGGTGAGTGTTTCCAGTAAGTTTAAATACATGTTATGGGTTTTCTGGGTCATAGAGGGGGGACCTACAGCTTGCAAGGAACTGGTATGGGATTTTGCTTATGGTGATTTGAATGTGGAGCAGCTCAAGTCCATTGTCCTGTTTGACCAGCCTTAAGGTATTTTTATTTTTGATGTAAATCAAGGCACCTCAATCTGTAACCCCTGTCTCTTTAGTGGCTCTTATAATAGTATCTATGAACCTGTGCCAGACCTGCTGTTCAGAGTTTCCTCACTACCTCATCAGCAATCGAGGCAGTTCAGTACTTCAATTTAAAATGTTGTAGAGGACTGTACTCCGACACCTTGATCTCTAAGTGTACTTACCATTGAGGTCACATCAACTCCAAAGAGAAGGGAAGTGCAAGCTGGTGGCAATAGGTCTATCATTAGTGTTATCAAATGGACCCTTACTGATAGTTAGCTGTTGTTAGGTGTGAAGGACCCTTTTATCCTGTAAGTGGTTATTTTTTTTTTACCATAGTAATGGGGGGTTTGTAGACTTTTTTTTCACCAATGAATTTGTCTCCACCCACTTCTTTCTATACACTGTTTATTTGTTGGAGTAGTTGTCACAGCATTAGACAGTGGACCTTTCATCTTGAGAGTATAAAATAATTATACATTCTTAGCAGAGAGACTGCATTGTTCTGCAGCGACTCTTGTTACCATTAGACTTATTGTTTGAACAAATTAGTAAAGATTTGTGGTTTAGATATACAAACTGAATGGCTGTTGTCAAGCTTGTAGAACTACTGTACTGATTAGTCACCTGTTTCATCTCATATAGCTTTTAAAGGTCAGCTTTATTCAAAGATGCGCCTTATGTGTGAAGTCTGAAAATAGGCATTATATTCAAATTAATATATATGCATGAAATCATTTTCATAAGCAGTGAAGATAAAGTAGTATGGATTCATTAGAGTGTGTCAGATTAATCCAGTTATGTGAAACTTTGGACAGAATGGGGTAATGGAAGACATTTTAAATAAGCTGCATGACAAGTAATTAAATAAGTTGCTGAATCCCACATCATCAGAATGAATTCATGTAATTAACATTTTGTTGAAAATTGAACTTTTATACCTATACAAGGCTTTTTACGGCAGGACAAGGATTTAGTTTTTGTCTGCAGTAAGTTTGCGTGACCCTCAAAGTCGATTTGTGTATGTTAGAGGTATGGGAGTTGCATGGCAACTTCACCTCTGTCTAAAATATTTTGTAGTAGTTTGAGTTCATTTTCCGTGAATTATCAGTTCACTGACTTTGTTGTAATGAATTGGGTTTCAGCAGATTTGCCTATCAATATTTCAAATTAGATCCTTTGTGGAAAGTAAGTGTAGGAGAAATTACCCAAGACAGTGTACATATATTTTGTTAGGAAAATATATGGTAAGACAAGAGTTGCCAAAATATCAAGGTCAATAAAATCTTAGGCAGTGGCAAGGTAGTGAAAGAATAGTGAAATTAATAAAGCATGCATGTGAATTTGTGTACTGTAATAGCTTGCAGGGGGGTTGTTTTGAGCTTTGAGTGAAGTGTAGAGGTTGTGAGCTGCTTGCAAGTTTCATCCTAGAAACACAGATTGAAGTTTCTTTGTCTCTCTTTTCATGTAAGATAATAACTTTAAACAAATCATGCCGCTAACCCAAAGCTCCAAGGTTAGCCCTGCATGATGCTTTTCTGCTGCGTAGACCAAACCTGTTTGAAATGTACATAAACAAAAGTCTCAAAATGAGAGTTATTACACCCAGTGAATGATAAGATATATGAGGTATTATATCCAGGGAATGATAAGATATGAGAAGTATTACATCCAGTGAATGATAAGATATGAGTTCATTACTCTTTTTAAATTTATGTAGTTATGTAAAATTCAGTAGTATGGTACCCCTACCACATGGACAAAAATGGAAAAAAGTAGTTGTGAATGAATGGATGTATTAGAGAGGCTTTTGGGAATGAAAATAGGTGGAATTTGTTATACAGGGAACTGGTATTTAACAGTACTGTTATCTGCTGTTTCACCAGTTCAACTCTTGGGCAAGGTGCCTTTTGCATTGAGTCTGCATGCTTTTCTGAAGATGCTTGCCAGGATTCCAGTTCTACACATGTTCTAGAGACATGGCAGGTAGATTGACTGTGGTAAATTGATCCTGGATGCATATGCAAGTCTGGTTGCCATGTGATGAGCTAGCATCCTACCCAGCACTACTACTTGTTTTTATGACTGTTGCTTGCAAGGTTAAGATGAGGTCTCTGTCCTCCTATGCCTCGTGTAGAAAATGAATGTAAATAATAAACTGGGAAATTGATTGCAGAACTTGGTAGTTATTTATATATTTTTTAAGACGAAGTAATGAGTCATGTGCAAGCTGAGACCAGGCTGATTTACTTAAAAAGGCATTTAAAGGTTCAGCAAAAAAATGGAAATGTTAATAGTATTAGATATAAAAATCAAGATGTAATATAATCGAACAGAGAGACATGATTGTTGACACAGAGTTCTGGTAAAATGCTGCATGAACATCTGCTCTTTGCTCTGAAGCTTGGGCTGCTTAACATCTACGTTAACTACCAGCAGGACAGGTAACTTTGAAGTTTGTTTTCATGTCTCATCTGAAATGCATCATCTCAATTTGTACTTCACAGTGTCAAAACTGGAGTACTCTTCTGGTTTTATAGTAATTGTAATGATTTAAGAGTGACACTACTCTTTCAAGCCTCTTTAAATTTTTAGAATACTGTGTAAAATAGTATCTGTAGATGCTTTACTACAAATCAACAGTTTCATGTCATTTTTGTTTTAGGTTCCGAAGGTGCTTCTCCTATCCATTCTACTGCAGGTTCCAGGTCCCAAACTCCTTCTCCAGCCACACTAAATGCTGATAATACTGAGCACAAGGATCTGCATCTGGATGAAAAGCTGCATCATTCAGTTTTACAGACACCAGATGATCTAGGTATTTGCTGATTTTTTTTTTCCAGTGCTGTAATTTCTTTGCTATATTTCATTATCACATTAAGATTGTAAGGTACAAAATTTATTGTTTGAGGATACTGAACAGTAGAACAAACTAGCTCTCAATTCATTGTCTCCATATCTTCTTAGCACTATGTTTACTGATGCCACACAGCCATATTCTGGCTTGCTGTGAACAAGGGTTTAGGAGAAACCTCATTACACCAGACCATTACTTCAAGTGATGTTGTATAATGAATATTGATTTGCAAGTAGATATTCTTACTTTATCTCTGTCCAGTCAGGTTGAAGCTTCCCACCAATAACCATTGTGTATCTTAAGCCATTGTTAGTCTCTCACATGGCTCCACTAGTACCAGTATATTTCTTTGCTAGGGCAGGCTGTCTGCCCTTCATTTCTTCTTACTGCTTGTAAAGGTTAGATGACTTTCTCCCTTGTTCCATTACAGATAGCCAACAACTGACTTTTTTGTTTTGTTTTGTTGGGGGGGCTGTATTGCTTCATTCCATGCCTCTACTGGGTCCCAGTTACATCAGATTTCCTAATTACGGGTTTCTTTTTTATAGGAACCTGTTGTTGAGTCATTTCCTTGGAGTCTGTCTTCCACAAAGGTGTCACTTTAAGAATTTGGTTTGTAGAACGTAGTTACCACCTAAGAATTTTCAGTGCCTAGTACATGTCATCTGTTTGGGAGTGGAACAGGTTTTGGTGGATTGTATACTTTGTAAACAGCTGAAGGTCTCAGCAGTAAATGGAATACTTGGAGTTCATATACCAAAAGGCTTGAGGTAGAGGAGATGTTAAGAGTTCACAAAAAGGTCAAAAGTTCATAGTTGGTTAGTAGTCTGTCGACATGAACCATTTTAAGCCTAGCCAAGCTTATTCCAATTTTAGCAAAATATTGCTGACGTGACAAAGGAATTCTATGATTACAATATAGGCTTATGCACATCAAGCATTCACAGGCTGCCCCTTTCCATTAGAGACATAGGTGTGCAACCAGGGGTAAATTTGCGATTTACCATCCATTGGTCCAAGTTATGTTCGAGTATGGTTAGGGATGAGCTTTGCTTCACATGAATAGGAATCCTGTTGCAAAGAAGGGGGTAATCTGAAACACATACCTTTTCCTCCAACATGTCCTGTTTATGTCACAGGGTTAGAGTTAGGTCCTTATAACAGGTATTTCTAATGATGTTTGTTTTGCAGATGTGCAACACATCCTTCAGTGTGAGATCAGAGGATGCCTTGTAGGCTAGGCATTGATCACCATGTAGAAATCACTAGAAGACCAAGTACAGGGAAAGAGCTTTCATATAGTGCACATAGGACTTGTTTACTTATTGTATTATTTTTGTGAGTACCTTCTGTGGTCTTGCAAGCTGTTTCAAGTGTCTGATCAGGTACATGCCAAAGGGTAAATTATACTGAATTATTTTCACTGATGAGAGCTGAGTACAGTGGACCTCCTTGAACCTGGATGCCATGCTGTTACTTATTAGTTGTGCACGTAGAAGGATTTTCTTACCACAGTAGACACGTGGTGGTCAAAGGTCAGGTTGGTATTTACAAGCATTCCTAGATCCATGACCACTGGGTCTCCTTTGAGATCTATTATCGATGTGGTCATTTCCTGGTGGCTGTCTTTCTAAAGGGTACGGTTACGTATTTTTTTTTTTTTTGCATTGAGTTTTAGTACATGGCTCTGACACCAGTTGTTTGCGTTAGGCATTCTTCAAGGGTATTTGTGTCTGTATGAGAATTGGTGATTGTGCCTAGTTTGCTGTTGTCTGCAAACTTGGTCAGTCAGAGTTCACCGTGACTTCAAGTAAGTAGATTTCAAAAAGTTGAGGCCCAAGCACCTATCCCTGTGGGACTCTGCTAGTGACTGAATTCTCTGTGGAGATGAATTCCTCATACTAACAAATTCTGTACTATCAGTGAGTCAGCTGGCTGTCTATTAGGTGATGTATGGGTTTATGCATAGTTTTGTAAGTTTATCTACAATGCTTGAGTGAGATATTGTGTCGAGCACTTTGCCCAGTTTGAGGTAGGTACTGTGCACAGTTTTCATACATTGTTCCTGAAGACTTAAATAAGAAGGGGAAAAGTGAACCAGAACACAAATTAAACAATGGATGAAATAATATGATTGATCTTTAAGGGTCATTATTCTGAAGGATATGTCATAAAATAATCTGTCCAGCCTGTAATGATCATTATTGTGAACACTGTATTAGCTTGCAGGGTAGCTGTGATATCTTTGTTAGTTTCCACAAATAAACAGAAAATATCCCATCAGCCCCTTCTGTCTCTGTAAAAGTAAGAAATGGGTAGACCCACCAGCAGATGGACTTTTAAGTTCTAAGTGTTTTAGCAATAAAATGTACTGCCTTTTGCCACAGTCTGTGGCTGTTGGGTGATATGATCCATCTTAGTATCTGTCTGATAACCTGTTGTGTCCTGTAATATCCTTTGTTTCTGGATGCTCTACCATCTCAACTTGGGCATGGGTTGCATGGATGGGGCCATCTTTCAGGCAGACAGTCTTTGAGTCATTAAAGAGAACACTTAATGTGGTTTCTAGAGTGCTGTAGTATTGATCATTTGAAGCTTTTGCCAAATATAATTTTGCTTACATTTGTTTCTTTACTGTAAAAATATTGTTACCTGTTAGCAAAAATATTTTTTTATCTGTTAGTACTGTAACTGTTATTCAATTAAAAAGCAAATCTGCAGAGTAAATTTGTGTAAACGACCTTCATTAATTTTGCCAGCAAATATCTTATTATAAAACTTTAGAAGGTCTTTCTCTTGTCCTGTATTTCAGTAGGTAACCATTTGAAATGTTGGAATCTGCAAGAGCGAGTCCCAAAATATAGAGATTGAATGACAAACCGGGCTTGTTATATACTAAGTCTGAGATGCCATTTCTCAGAATATTGACTTCTCTGAGGTATGGCGATCTTTGAGTTGACATATATAAGTTCCAACCCCAGCAAAAAAAAAAAAAAGTTTAAAAGAGAAAAGAAGTTTTCGAGATTCACTCTTCTCCTATGTTTTCATTTCTTTTTTCCGGCTTAATGGGACTCTGCATTTCAAGGGCTGACATTTCAGCAGCTAAAGTAAAGGAGAAAATGCAGACTGCCGAATCCCTTCATCACTCATTCCGAAGTCAGTGGTCGTTTGGGTATTTTTCAGCCTTCTTGCTACTGAAAAGTTTGAGCTGTAATGTGTCCCCCAGTATTTTTGAAAATATAATTAGTATAGACAGGACCTATTTGTAGGAAAAGTGTGTTGTGTGTGCTTTTTTGGAGTTTAAAATTTCCTTCTGGAGTAGAATGTGGAATGGATTGTGTGTCTGCATTTTTTTTTTGTTTGTTTTCTTTTCCTTGAACAATTTTTCTTGTTTGTGTGGAAATTCAGATGGCAGTGCAGCCAGAACCAACGGATATTAGAGGAGACTACAGAAGATGATCTGCATTGAGTTAGAAACTGAAGATGTCTGTTAGTATTCCACAAATATGTTAGTCCCTTTTGAAAGCATGCAGTTTTTACAGGTCATGGTACAGACTGTGGTTCTGTCACTACAGAGTGTATGGGCAAGGGGCTTAGATCCAATTATTTAAGGTCAAAAGACTAGCAATAAATCTGTTATCTATTGCTATTGATTTAGTGTATAACAAGTTGACTGCCGATAGTTAAAATGACTGCTGAATTTTTTAAATATATAAACATATGTAAGAAAAAAATGAGGACACATACTCTCTGCATTTAGTTGGAACTGTGGAAAATGGTATTCATGGGTCTAGACTTGCCTGATGGGGATGATTTGGAGTCTCTTCCTGTAGGTGAATTTTGATGTTTGGTTCAGAAATGAATGCTGCTATATTTGTTGTCACTGCTGATGCACAGAAGCTCTTCATTTATGTCATGTCAGCCTTAACATTTGTAGTAAGCAATTTGCTACAGTTTGAGTGGTGTGTGTGTCTCTATATCTATGTCTACATATGTATATGAGTCTATATCACTTTGTCGAATCACTGTTTAGTGAATACCTCTTTGTCCAACAATTGTTCACTGAACAAACTAATTATCGAAACAACTTTTCAGTGAAAAGATTCCTAAGGAAAACTGACGGTAGTCCCCTAGTGATTGTGGGGGGGGGGGCAAACTAAACACCTACGCAGGTAAGGGGCTATGTCCCCCACACCCCCTAACTAAATATAACAACTCCAAGATTGCACTACAGTTGAGAAAAGGGCAAATTCCAGATGGTGGCCAACCATTGTTTTTCCCTAGTAAAGTTTTTGCTGAAGACGTAGTTCAACGATTAGTTTATTCGCTGAGTAGCTGTTTGACGAAGAGGCATTAGCTAAATAGTGATTCGACAAAGTGATATAAACCCATATATATATATATATATATATATATATATATATATATATATATATACACATACATACATGCATGCACAGGGAGAGAGTCCTCTTTTGCTGCTCAGTTGAGGGTGACACCAGAAATTGCACAGAGTGCCAGATAATCACCTAGCTATATTTCTGAGCCTTACCCTTTTCAGGCACACTCAGCATAACATGAGGTAGAGATATACAAATGGGCGGTCTGCAAAGGAAGTCCCCTTACATCTGCAATAGGTGTTTCCTCTGTGTGACCCCACCCAGCCCTTGGAGTAGAAAGGGGGGTTTCCTCTGTCTCCACCAGGGAATTTGCACTTCCCATTGTGCTCACCAGTGCATGTCCCCTCTCCATCCACAGGAAAGGTAAGTAGGCCACACCCTTTCACTCCTCCTGTGTCATCGCTGCTAATTGAACCATGGCAAACTGGTTGTATGGCAACTAGGATGTATGTGCTAAAGTAATGAATGTGTTTGGAGAGCTTCTGGGTTGTTTATACTTAGAAATTTAAGTTAAGGTCCTTCTGGCACATCCCCAAGAGTATGTTACATTTAGTGGATGCATTGGGACTAAGAGAGCATTCTTTTTTTTCCCCATACTAGTATCATTGTGTGGTTAGCTCAGTTACAAGACCAATTCTTGGAACATCTTAGTGTTTGTGACTCTTTTTTTTTTTTTTTTTTTTTTAGTCTCCTTGTGGTTCATTAACTATACATCTTTGTATTTGATGCAATTCATCCTGAAGATTTTTTTCTGGAGACTTTGAGAGGGAAATTAAATTGTTGTGGTGTGGAGACTTTTTGGAAGAATTTCTGCATTTGAATGTTTGAGGTTATAGACTGTCATAAATATGTAAATATGACTTCTCATGGTGCACATGGCAAAGTTAGAGCTTTATCTCTGAAATGTTTTAGGAATTTCTTCGGCAGATGTTTTGCTTTTATGCCTTCCTTTTTTAAACAACAAACATGTTTATTGAGTTATCACTTATGACAGGCAATCATATATGTATATAAATGAAGACAAACCATACTGACGTATTTTCACTTGCAAACATTACACATCACATATAATCTTCTATACAGTCATTGTCAATCAAATATTACATAGCCATAGCTTATTCAATTCCTGTCTTCCCTTAAACCTCATTCCTCCTCCATAATGTTATTCTGCATGTATTGTTCCCACAACTCCCATCTTTTCTATGTAATTTGCTCCTACCTTTTTCTAAAGATCCCACTTCCATTTCTTTTATCTCTGTTACCACGTTCACTATTCTAGTATGGTTGGTTTAGACTTTGATTTCTATTTTCTAGTAATTACTTTTTTGGTACCCACCAGAATTAAACTCAGCAAGGCCTTACAATTTCTAGGCAATTCCAGTTCTGTATCATAGCTCAAAAAAAATAATTTTCTTAGTTACAACAATTTGCTCACCCATTATTTCTGACAGAATAATCTGCAGGGAATTTCTAATGTCTGCCAACTTATTACAATCCCAAAAATATGTTCCCAATTACCTCTTTCTTCCTCATCACATGTCCAGCATTTGCAGTCTGCCTGAGGAAAAAATTCTTAGGAGTCTGATTGAGGTATAAAAATACCTGTGCAAACACTTCCAAGCAAACCTCCTAAATCTTGTAGACTTTGTTGCATGTTTGAGAGCCATACACATGTCCTCCCGTTATTTCTTTGTAAGTTGCTTATACAGTCCCTCTTTCCAATCATTTCTAACTTCCTTTGATTGATTATTTTAGTTATTGTGCAATATTTTGTATCCCCTACTCATTGTCCCGTTTAACAGCAGCTTCTATTCTAGATTCCACTAGTAACTCTGCCAGTTTTGGTCTTTCACTTAGGATCCCATATTCTTTTATCTTTGCCTGTACTCTGATGTCAGTATTTGATGAGGGGGTTAGATGTGGTTAATTGGTCTGTGAATATTTGTGGCGGGGTGAATTTGGAGCTTAATTTGTCCACTAATAGACTGGCAGTGTCTTTTGGGTTTGAGTATGTGATATCATTTACTGTTAGCTCTGCACAGTGCTGAGGTTTCTAACATAGATGAAAGCTTTTTAGTCACCGTTCATCTGTGTGGTTACTTTTACATCATACATGGCTTTGGTTGATTTGATCGGGCTTTGGAAATGTTCATCATTCACACTGCCTAAGGAGCATAATGGATTCTTTGGCTGCACAGCCCCCCATTGGCAGTTTTCCCATGTTCAGAATCCTTTCCCCTGACTGTCTGTGATAGGGGATTGGGGAAGCCTAACCCTGTCACAGAAAATCAGTATCAGTTATTCAGTCTTTTACTGCCAGCTGTTGGACACGCAGTTGAATCTCTCAGCAGCCTGCATTAGTTGATTATAGCTTCCAGGATCATTTAAGATCCCTTTGGGAACTTCCCCTCCTCTTTACTATTAAATACTTTCATTTTCTTTCTCTTTTATTTAAAAATAAATATATTATATATTCATGTATGTTAACTTTTTGTGTAAATATCATTGGTATCTACTACAGCTGTTAATTCATTTGGAAATTCTAACTTGCTGTTCTGTTGTTTGTATGCCTAATACTGATTTTTTGAAGTTATGGGGCTTTTCTAAAATGTTCTATGACCTGTACTGGAAAACTAAAAATCTGTGGTGTCTGTTGAACACTAGGGACTGCCATGTGCATGTTGGTCGAGTTTATCTGTATCACATTGGAGTTTTAACAGGAAAACATTGTATTTTTCAAATTTTTCTTCATTTTTATGATATGTAATTCTGCTTTAACACTGCTATAGCTTTTTTATATTTAAATTGTGTTTTACTGCAAATTACATTATTTGCATTTTCTGTGGAGATTTTTTTTTCTGTTTCTGACAAGGGTATGTCTCAGTGTGTGTTTGTTTATACTGTTTTAAAGGTTTCTGTTTGATTTAAAGGCATATATTTGATTTTTTGCCACTATTTGGAAGATACTTTTACTTGGTATCGTGACTGTGTGGGCTGTTGTTTGCTACACTGTGCTGATTGTAGAACAAGTGTTTGTATAATTTAAACTGTTTCTGCTGTATTTCATACAGTTTAGCCTCTTGTGCTGTGTGGGAACATACTTTATAATTTCTATTTTTTTTTTTGCCCTTAGTCAGCCCTTAATAGTATCAGTGTATTATTCTGGCTGGTGTTTTTCCCCTAACTCAATAGATAAAGCTGGCCTCCCCGTCAAATCCTGTTGCCCCTGAGAAGAAAAAAAATCTACAAAATCATACACAGCGTATGGCTTGTTAATCTGTTGTTGCTTTAAGCTGACTCACAGACCACTTACCTTCACCCCATTATCTTCTGATGCGAGTCTGCAACCCTTTTTGGTACAAAGGCCAGACACGTCCTCAAGGGCTGTCCCAGTACCTGGATCAGGTACGGAAGAAACAAACCTTTTAGGTGCTAGAGAGGTCTGGGGTAAGAGAATCCTTACCATACATAATATTCTGCTCCCAGATATTTTGTCCTCCTGTGTAGTTCATATTAAGAAGAAATAGAAATGTCATTACATTACAGTCAGGTTATTACCATGTAAATATCTGATGGGGTTTCCTTAGCTATGAGTGTTTTATAGTCAGTTAATCTCAGAGACTGTGCTGCTATTCAGAATGACTATGGTTCATAGGTTCATAGGTTCATACTAGGCTATCTGCCCTAGGGCATTTATAAGCCTAGCCAGAGTATGTTTGGCTTTCGCCACCCTTTTTAAATTAATTTTGCTATGCCCTTTTTCGAGGTTAGTATACTGTGCCTCTGTCTAACAGTGACACAGAAGTGATACCCGGGGTAAACCTACGATCTCCCATCCACTCATCAAGATTCCTCTTGAAAAGAGTCAATGAGGGACTCTGCCTAACCTGGACTGGGATTTTATTCCAGAGTGAAGGGAGCCTCTGGGTTATGAATCTGTCCCTCCAGCATGTCCTATTTATTTCAGTGCTGAGGTTCAAGTCTCTTGAGCGTGTAGCTCGATGGGATTTGGATTTTTTGAGGTGCAGCATGTCCCTTAATTCCGGGTTGGACATGGCCTTATACATCAGGCACAGGTCACCTCTGAGCAGGCGGTATGCCACTGAGTAGAGCTTGAGTTTCTTTAACCGGGCAGCATATGGCATCTGTTTGAGCCCTTTGATCCTCTTGGTGAGGTACTTTTGGGGTCTTTCCAGTTGCTGCAGGTGTTTGGTAAGGTACATCCCAAAAGGGGCATTGTACTCAATTATGGGCTTGATGAGGGATGAGTAAAGAGGCACGATGACCTCCCCTAATCTAGATGTGAATCCCTTCATGATTAGGTGGGCTATATAAAATGTTTTTCTAGCCACTTTGGCCACATGGTTGTCAAATGAGCGATTGCTATCAACTTGGGTCCCCAGGTCCCTAATTACTTCTTCTGTACTTAATGGATTACCACCTATGTGGTAATTTGTGGGCACTTTGTTTTGCCAAAGGGGATGACTATACACTTTTTGGCGTTTAGCTTGAGGCCATGGCTCTGGCAGCAGTTGTCTGTTTCTATGAGGCCCTTTTGGAGGATGCTTGTATCGGCTGGAGAGTCGATTATGGCGCCCAGTTTGCAGTCATCTGCGAACTTGGTCAGCCACAGTCCTTCCGTGTTGGCCTGTACCTCCGAGAAATATATACCAAACAAGAGAGGTCCCAGGACTGAGCCTTGTGGGACACCACTTGTAACTGGTTTGGAGTCTGACATGGCTCCAGCAATTCTAACCATGTGGGTTCTGTCCTTGAGCCAGTTTGCAACCCATCTAGTGACATAGGGGTTTATATTTAAGCTGGTGAGCTTATCTATAATGCCCGAGTGGGGTATTGTATCGAAGGCTTTTGCGAGGTCCATATAGGCTGTGTGGACCACCTTCCCTTCGTCAATGGCCTTTTTGACTGTTTCAAAGAAGTCAACCAGGTTTAAGAGGCAGGATCTGCCCTTAACAAAGCCAAACTGGGTAGGATCCAGTGTCTGTAGGTCCCCAATATCTTTATTTATGAGGTCCATGATGATCCTTTCCATAGCTTTGCAGACCAAGCTAGTCAGGCTTATGGGGCGATAGTTTCCAGGGTCCGTTGAGGCACCACCTTTGTGGAGAGGGACCACTGTTGCTGTACGCCACTCTTTGGGTACATATCCTGTAGTAAGGCTGAGACTGAACAGTAGTTTTATGTTTGGGTTTAGCTCTTCTTGGAGTTCATGTAGGACGCAGTCTGGGACACCGTCTGGTCCCATTGATGCTGTGTTTTTTGCTTTGGAGAGGGTGGCTCCCACCTGAGCATCTGAGATGTCAGGGGGGCAGCACTCTGCTGGGATAGATATTTGCCCTTTTGGTGGGGAGGAGGGGGGAGAAGTTTGCGCTGAACCTGTCAGCTAGGATGTTGGCAATGTCTGTGGGATCAGTGTATTTTTTGTCATTTTGGAATAATTCTGAGCATATCTGGGAATTCCCACCCAGGTTCCTAACATAACTAAAGAAAGCCTTATGATTATCCTTAGTGTCCTGTGCAATTTTTCTCTCGAAGCTGGCCTTTGAGTGCCCTTAGTTTTTTGCTAATACTGATCAGAGATGCCTTCCCTTTTTGGGATTTTGCTCTATCATGTAGTAGCTTCCTCCTTCTATTGTATAGTTTGTTTATGGCTGGGGTCCACCAGACAGGTCGTCTGCCTTTGGAGGATTGGGTCTTGGTTTTATTTGTGATTGCATGATCCATGCAGTCCTGAAGGTGTTCATAGAATGCATTTATAAAGGATTCTGCGGTCTGGGCCGTATTTTCCACAGGCCCGGGGGCTTTGAAGTATTCCACCTCGGTTTTGAGGAGTGTGAAATTTGCTTTAGAGAAGTTTTTCACTGTGGTTTTCTGGACAGGGGGTGGGGTCGGGATGTGAATATCCAGTGAGATCAGTTTATGGTCTGATCTTACCAGTGAGGGATACACTTCTGGTCTGGAGCATAGAGTCCCCATGTTGGTGATGATCAGGTCCAGTATGTTTTCCCCTCTTGTGGGAGTGGTAACAAGTTGTTCCATAGCATTTGAGTTTATGAATTCTAGGAACCTTTGGGCAAAGGTGTTGGAGCTAGAGTAATGCTCCCAATCTATGTTTGGGTAGTTGAAGTCGCCCAATATAATGGTGTTCGGAGAGACCTTCATATTTTCCAGTGTTCTCAGGAAGGCCGAGTGGAGTTCCTGGGTTTGGGAGGGTGGTCTGTAGCAGGCTATAAACTGGAAGGCAGTTTTACCCACTGTTAGTTGCACATGGATAGTCTCTGATGCTTCGTGCTTTGCCACCAACCTGGAGGTGTGGGTATCTTTGATGAATATCGATACTCCCCCTCCTTTTGTGGTTCGGTCCAAGTTTTGGGGCCGAAAAGCATGGTATGAGGTATAACCTGGTAGTGCTGGGGTGCTCTTGGGAGCCCTGAGCCAGGTTTCTGTTACTGCACAGATATCGATGTTCTCCATGCTAAGGAGAGTTTCGAGTGCGTGCATCTTGAGGTTTAGACTTCCAGCGTTGAGTAGCATTACTCTTAGTTTCTTATCCCTTGTGATACCTATGGAGGTGGGTTTGTCTTTTGAGCCTTGCCTAAAAAAGGCACTATGGGTGTAGCAAGAGCCTTTGCCAATATCCGAAAGCCCAGGGGTGACAGGTGCAAGCCGTCCCTAGCAAAGCATTGTGGCTTGTCATGCATATCATCCCAAGCTGACAGGCATTGGATCTTCTTTGAATGACACCAATACTTAAGCCAATTGTTGAAATTGATCATCTTGTCTTCATACTGTGGCATCATTCTTGGTGAGGGTAAGATGCTACTCAAGGTCAGGGTCATACCAGCCTGGGCTACATGCTCAGAGAGCTCCTCTATGTCTCTTTTCATGTAGTACAGGGAGGTACGTCTCAGGTCATTCACACCAGCATGGACAATGACTGAGTCATATTTGTACTTGCCTTGGAGTGACCTGAGTGCTTGTGTTATTTGGCGGATCCTAGCGCCAGACAGGCTGCTCACCGTGACCTTCTCCTTGTTCAGCCTGGTGAGCGGGACGTCAGTGTGCCTGACGATAGAGTCACCTATTACAAGTGTATCAGGTGTGTTGTTTAGCCTTAAGGGCTGTGACTGTTCGGCACACTGGCTTTGTGAGATATGTGTTGCACGTGTTTTTTTTTTTGGGGTAGTGGTTGCTTGGGTGTCTGCTTTGGAGGTCTCTGCTGCTTAGGCAGATCTTTATTTAGAGCCTCCGAGTATGGGGCTGCCTTTTTCTAGAGATCAGTCTACCACCAAAGAATTTGATGGGGACTCTGATGCTGACAGTGGTGAACACTCAAGTCTATCCAGTCTGATTCTTCAGAAGGTGAACAAGTTGAAAAACCCAAACAAGTGTTCGCATTTCCACATTGATGCTAGCTAGGATTTGAGAAGTATTTGACTGGAAGTAATCTGGAGCTAAGCAGAGATTGGCAGAGTTTATGATTTTATTGAGGATGAAATTCTAAATGTTTTGGCTTTTCGTTCTCTGTTAACAGCCTTAGAAAGTGTCTATAAAACTGCTGTACTCTGATCTTGCAGCTCTCTTTATTCCTTGGTCAGGTGACCCGACCACAGTTTCTTCAGCTGTCAGCTCTGACAAGAGATCCCTTGCTTCTTCTAACCCTACACCTCCAGATAACATTTCCAAGTGGTTTGTACCTCAGGGAAAAAAGTTGGATTAGTCTTGTAATTTATCCTTTAAATTTTTAAATCTGAAGTAGGTACTTCATTTGTCAGCAACCTTTGGGTATCGGACCCGATCGCGGATCCGAGCCGGCAACTTGTTTCACAGCTGTAAGATCCGAGCTCCTAGCTCCTCCCGTTACCCATAATCCCCTGCCAACCCTGACTAACCTCAGATCTAGTTTGCCGCACTTAGTGAAAGCAACTAGATTCAGAGCTCCTAGTCAGTTCAGATAAGTTTTTTCAGCTTATCACTATTGTTATAATTTTTGTTAAAAGGTTGAGTGTGTTAGGTTTCCCCTTATTTAGCCCTAAAATCTTACTTTTTTTAGTGTAATTTCCTCCCCTCCTTTCGCTGGTGCGTAGTTTGTGTGTGGGTCGGTGTGTGTTTGGGGCCTTGTGTGAGTTTACTTTTTTGGTACTAGTGTAATGTCAGAGGCCTCAAAACCGATCTTTTCTAAATGCACTGAGTGTGGCCATAAGCTTTCACCGGCGGATGGCCACACTCGGTGTGTTTGGTGCCTTGGGGTTGAATACCTCTCCTCTGGGTGTACTATCTGCGTGGCATTCAACCCCAGGGCACTGAAAGAACGGAGGTCGAAGCTGGTCCTGGCGGGACTTTTGCCCCCGGATTCGGCCTTGGCCTCCAGTGCTCCCGTGGCCTCCCCCAAGTACTCGGTGGCGTGGCGGCCACTCCTGCCTCTCTCCCCCTGGCCAGGACTCAAACTCCTGTTGCGGCACCGGAGGAGAGGGAGGCCAGGAGGGAGAAAAGGAGGGAGAAGCACCACAAGCGGCGGGCCGAGGCCTCCGCTTTGCCCCCCCCCCCCCCGGCTAAGCGGGCTTCTCCCTCCACGGCTTCCAAGTCTCCTCCTCCTCGGCTCCGGTCCCCATGCTTCTCACTGGGACCCAAGGAGGAGGAGACCCGATCTCCGTCGAGGTCATCAAGGCGGCACTCCCGGCCCACCTCGGTGGCCTCGTCGAGATCCACATATAGCCTGTCGGATGCAGACTTGGACCGGATGATGCAAAGGTTCATCCAGGCCCAGCTGCAGATGGGTGCGCTCCTACCTCCCCCCCCTTCTGGGGGGAGCTCAACGCCTTTTTTTGCCCCGTTAGCTCCTTCTCCGACCCGCTTCCCGGGTTCGGAGTGCCCGGAGCCAGGCAGCGTTGGAGCCGGGGGTGGGTCAACGCCGACAGTACCTGGTACTTCGGCTCCGACCTTTCCCTCGAGTTTGTCGGGTCCATCCTTGTCGGATCCGAGCTCTTGGAGCCGTGGGCTGAGCTTCGGATCCAAGGGATTCAGTGTGCCTTCGGCTCCGTCCAGGTCGGAGCACCCGGGTCCTTCGGATCCGATGGTCTCGGCTCCGGTTCTGATCCCCCCATCGGATCCGAGTGGGAGTCGGCTCTCGGATCCGAG
The DNA here is from genome assembly GCF_019279795.1 of Protopterus annectens. NCBI lineage: Eukaryota > Metazoa > Chordata > Ceratodontiformes > Protopteridae > Protopterus > Protopterus annectens. Next base: position 388,587,797 of record NC_056737.1, on the reverse strand, counting down.
AGAGCGCGACTCTCCCTCGGCCTTCGATGCGGTGGAGAGGGCTCTGTTGAGTGCATCCGGACCCCCGGCCCTTGCCTCGGCCCCATCCTGCACTCCCTCTCAGCTGGGTCTGGCTTCCATCAACCGGCCACAGGGACGGCCTGCTTCGATGTCTCAGATCGTTCCACTGGAACAGGATGTTGCTGGTGAGATGACTTCGGACAGCCCCCCCGAGGATGTTCCTCATAAGCGGAAGTGTAAGAGGAGGCACGTGGACTCCCCTGAGTCCTTAACAGAAGACACGGACTTGGATGAAGGGGAAGGCTCCCCAAGGTCGCCCCCCGAGGATGTCTCCTTCGGAGACATCATGGAAATGCTCAAGATTAGGGGGGGGGTCTGCCCACAAGGCTTCCTCCGACGAGTCCGTATTCCTGGAGGCGTTCGAAGCAGGCCCATCTACCTCTTGGGTGTCCCCTCCGCCCGACCCCCTGGTGGACCTTATTACCACCAGGGCGTGGAAGGAGCCGGACACTGTGGAGCCAGTTCCCAAACGCCTTGATAGGATTCTGAGCCCCCCTTCAGAGAGATCCCACTGGAGCAAGGGTCCCCCCGTAGATGCCATGTTGGTGGCGGCAGCCACCAAGAGGGAATTAGCTCAGGAGAGCCCCTCGGTCCATCCACTGAGCAGAGAGTCCCGCTCGATGGATCGCCTAGGGAAGCGGGTCTTTAGTTCAATGACCTTCTCAGTAAGGTCCCTGAACTACATGGCACACATTATTAGGATGCAGCGAGACCTTATCAAAGAGTATGCTGCTTCCCCCCCGGAGTCCATGTCGGTCGGAGGACAAACAGTTGTACTCCACTCGCATGGCCACTCTAAGATCTCTATCGAATATCTCTATGCGGCTTTTGTCCCATGCCACAGAGGGAGCCGCTAGAGCAGGTCTAGTCATGAGACGCCAGGCCTGGCTTCGACATTGTGACTTCGCGGAACCCTTCAAGGCGTCATTTGCGAATGCCCCCTTTGATGGTTCTGCCTTATTTGGCAAGACCATTCGCGAGACTCTAGTCCAGAGCGAAAAGGACGGGAAGACGTTGTCTGCCGTTGGAGTCCGCTTCTCTGCTCCCCAGAGGTCCTTCTCCAAGAACCAAAAGGGACAGAAGAAGATGTGGTTCCGGAAATCACAACATTCCCAGCCTGCTCCGGACAACCAGTCCTTCCGTGGCAGAGGAGGAGAGGGAAGACGCCGCCCTAGAGGCAAAGGAGTCCCGAAGAATTTTGGGTCCAGAGAAAGCTTCTCTGATCGGCCCATGCAGCAACCCTGAGGGGTTGCCCGACTGCTCCATTCTGGAGGCAGTCAGGGGGGGGGCATTTCTCGAGGCACCTGGCAGCTTGGGAGTCCATCACATCAGATCGCTGGGTGCTTCGTATCATATCCAGAGGTTACCAAATTCCCCTGTATCATGTCCTCAAACTCGGAAACCTCCCCGATGTACCACCCGATCAGAGGGAGGTAGCAGCTGCAGAGATTCAGCAGCTCCTAGAAAAAAGAGCCATCCAACCCGTCCCCTCTGACCAGCACAGATTAGGTTTTTACTCCAGGTTCTTTCTGGTGCCAAAAAAGATGGGGGACTTAAGGCCAATTCTCGACCTCTCCCTTTTGAACCTGTCAGTAACCAAACAAAAATTCCGGATGGTCACTCTTCAATCCATCCTCCCCCTATTGCGGGAGTACGACTGGATGTGCTCAATAGACCTCAAGGATGCGTACTACCACATTCTGATGGACAGACGATCCAGGAGGTTCCTCCGCTTCCGGCTGGGAGCCAGTCACTACCAGTTCAGGGTCCTTCCCTTTGGTCTCACCACAGCTCCCAGGGTATTTACCAAAGTATTAGCAGTGATAGCGGCCCACCTGAGACTCCAGGGAATGCAGGTTTTTCCATTCCTGGACGAGTGACTCCTGACCCCCCCGACAAGGCATCTACTTTGCTCAGCCAGGGACTACTTTCTCCGGTTTGCTCCCCAGCTGGGCATCACCATCAACAGGGACAAATCTTCTCTTGCTCCGATTCAGGTGATAGAGTTTATAGAGGCCAAGTTGGATACGAGAAACCTTCTAGCATTCCTGACTGCGGAACGACTGCAAAACCTGAGGCTTCATGTGCGGGCCATCCTCCAGTTAGAAGCTCCATCGGCGGGGTTGGTCCTGAGGGCTCTAGGCTCCATGGCGGCGGCAATCACTCTTCTGCCATTGGCTCATCTGAATATGAGGGTCCTGCAACGGACCCTTCAAGTCCAGTGGTCCTTTCTACATTACTCCCTAAGCCATCCTATTTCCCTCAGCAGGGCTTGCAGGAGGGCTCTCTTATGGTGGCTCCAATCTCTGGACCTCCATACGGGACGTCCCTTCTCCACGCCTCCTCCCCTCGCCACGGTGACCACGGACACCTCTCGCCTCGGGTGGGGGGGGCATTGCTCAGGCAGGACGGTCCAAGGCATGTGGAATGACACAGAGCCCTCTTTGCATATCAATGTCCTGGAGATGAGGGCGGTGCTATTGGCGTTGCAAGCACTTCAGAACCTTCTTCCTGTAGGGACTATTGTGATACAGACGGACAACATGTCAGTTGTCTGGTACATCAACAAACAGAGGGGAACCAGGTCCTATCCTCTCTGTTGAGAGGCCATGAGAGTGTGGGAATGGGCGATCTCCACCAACCGCTTTCTTATTGCAACGCACATTCCGGGATGGTCCAACATACTGGCGGACAGGCTCAGCCGCACCATTCTTTCCCCTTACGAGTGGTCTCTCAATCCCCAGGTAGCGAAGCGGATTTTTGCCAAGTGGGGGCAACCCTGTTGCGATCTCTTCGCTTCTCCCTCAAATACGAAATGCAACAGTTACTTTGCTCTAATTCCCCCCTTCGGGGAATCTCCGAGAGACGCTTTGGTGCATGCTTGGCCTCCCGGTCTACTTTATGCTTACCCACCTCTACCTCTGATGCTGAAACTCATACAGAAAGCCAGACGGTTGGGGAGCAGAATGATCCTCATTGCCCCATTCTGACCTCGTCATACGTGGTTCCCTTACCTCTGGTCTCACCTGGTAAATCCTCCTTGGATTCTGGATCCCCTACCGGATCTAATATCTCATCCCCTAGATCTCCCGATCCCGAACCTGGACAACCTCAAGTTGACAGCTTGGCTGCTCCAGTTCCACTCCTAGTCAGGACTCCCGGAATCTCTTCCCCAGTTAAAGCCATCCTAGTAGCAGCACACAAACCTTCCACTAGAAAGGTCTATCGCAGTAAGTGGAAGTGTTTCTCCATCTGGGTGGAGAATCATAATTTAGATCCCTTCACAGCACCGTTGCCCACTGTGTTGGATTTCCTTACAGGTCTATTTCATCAGGGGGCTAGCTGCTCTACAGTCAAGGTTACACTGGCAGCTATTTCTTATTACCATGTGGGACATGAGTCAGGCCCTTTGATTATGGCAAAATTGTGTAAAACCTTTCTCAAGGGTACCTTCCTGCTCAGACCTCCTGTCAAGGAAGTTGTACCCCCTTGGGATTTATCTCTAGTCCTACAGGCCTTAACAGCTCCCCCTTTTGAACCTGCTGCTTCGGTTGATCTTAAGTACCTGTCTTGGAAAACGGCGTTCCTTGTCGCTATTACTTCAGCGAAAAGAGTTTCTGAACTTCAGGCCCTTTGTGTAAAGCCCCCGTATTTGGCCTTTCACCAGGATAGAGTGTACCTCAGGACCAATCCCTCGTTCCTTCCCAAGGTGGCTTCAGAGGCTAATATCAACCAATCCATTAACCTGCCAGTCATCTTTCCTAAGTATCAGAACAAAGGAGAATACAAACTGCATTCGTTAGATGTGCATAGACAACTGCGCTTCTATATTCACAGGACTGCTGGTCATAGACAATCCGACCAGTTGTTCATCTCCTTTGCCAAATTTAACTTGGGTAAACCTGTCTCTAAGGTCACTATCACGATGGATCTCACAGTGTATTCTATTGGCCTATGAAAGTTCTGGGAGACCCACACCTCAGGGAGTTCGTGCACATTCTACTCGCTCCATATCTACCTCTGCTGCCTTTAGGTCTAGAGTGTCTTTTAGATGATATTTGCTCCGCAGCCACTTGGGCCTCATCTCATACCTTTATCAACCATTATAAGCTGGACGTCATCTCCAGAGGGAGAGCATCTTTTGGCTCCACAGTGCTCCGGAATATCCTTCCATGATGGCCGCCCAAGTTCCAGGTAGCTGGGGACTCTGTCCCAAAGGTTACTGACAAATGAAGTACCTACTTCAGATTAAGAAGTTATGTACTCACCATAACGTTCCATCTGAGTAGGAAACTTCATTTGTCTGCAACCATTCCCCCCTCCTTCCCCCTGACCTTCAGAATTTTAGTTCCTGGATGTCCTTCTTCTAGTCCCATTTGGGACGTATTTAGCCTTTTAGCTGCTTGTAGGAGGGCAAACTTGATCTGAGGTTAGTCAGGGTTGGCAGGGGATTATGGGTAAGGGGAGGAGCTAGGAGCTCGGATCTTATAGCTGTGAAACAAGTTGCCGGCTCGGATCCGATACCCAAAGGTTGCAGACAAATGAAGTTTCCTACTCAGATGGAACGTTATGGTGAGTACATAACTTCTTATTATCAGGGGTTCAAATGGAAGTTTACTTTGCAATATGCTTACAGTTTAGATGACTTTGCTGTATCTTTCCCTGTTGAACAAGTGTTATATGAATGAGGCCGTTTCTGATATGTCAGGTTTCAAAACTTGCTTTTAGTGTATTGAAAGGTGTAGCCACTATTTCTAGAAATGTAGCCACTTCTGTTGTGTTAAGAAAGTATGCTTGGTTGCATAACCAGAAATTTGAGGATTTAAAAAAATGCGATTTTGAATGCTCCTTTAAGTTTTGTTTGGTGTTTGTTTCTGCTGCTACCCAGACTCTCAAACAATGGGATGATAGGCAAATTAATGCATAAGTTATCTAGAATGTTTAATATTCCCAGGTTCTCCCATAATAAGGCATCCAACTTCAAAGGGCAGAGCAAACAGAAATCCTAGTCTAACAAGAGTCAGGATACCATGAAGAAATGGCAGTAGGATATTGCTGCCAAAACATGTAAATGAGGCGCCTTTCCCAATTACAGTCACTCTTACTAAAAATGACTATGCTAAGACTCTGGGCACCCCCCCCCTCCCCCTACTGCTGTCCCTCCTCCACTTTTCCCTTCCCCAGGCATTAGCTCAGTCCAGCAGCCTGGACACAAATAGTCTTAGGTAAGTGTGTGCTAAGAATAATTTGGTAGGGATACTCTTGGCAATACGCAGACAGTCTTCCTCCCTTCAGGGAAATGCATCCATACGTACCAGGCACACTTGTTCTTTCTGGTACTCCTTCACAAGTTGCAAGCAGGAGTTAAAAAAAACAGTTCCTGCACCACAAAAAGGGAAAGGATTTTTCACCAGAATCTTTTTGGTATTCAGAAGGGAGCTGTCGTGAAGACAAGTGTTAGATTTGTCATACCGAAATACATTCCTGAAAGTACCCAAATTCAAAGTGGTCACCTTCCAGTCCTCCTCTTCCAGACCACGGTTTCATGGTGACTTTACACTGAAGGATACTTATCACATTTCATTTGCTGTCAACTTCAAGTTGAGCCTGCAAATCTCCTGTCTCACACTGACACAAAGAATTTGTCTTCCTGTGGTGAATGATAAACACAGAAAAAATGTGGCTTTTTTTAAGACAAAGTCCTGACGTAACATTTTCAGGGATTTCTGTCTTCAAGAAGCCACCTCCGCAACAGAGTTTCTCAAATGTCTGGGCCCCATGACATCAGTGATCCTCAAAACACCACTGGCCGAATTCCACATGAGAAAGATTCAATGTTTAAAAAAAAAATGTTGGACTTAGCATCTCTTGGAATTCTGGGTGCCAGTGCTGGATTTTGTGAAACAAGAGTTAACAATGGAGGAAATATTAGCTGGATCTCTAAGCAGGCCTATCTTTCTCCCTCCAGACTCCGGTTCAGTCAGTCCAGATGAACTTGTCAGATTCTGTATAGTGAGTAGTGTCCAGGGGATTTCAAGTGCAAGGCTAATGGAGTCTTTCACACATTACAAAGCACATAAATGTGAAAAAGTGTTAGCAGTGATTCAGACCTTAAACATTCTTCATCACATGTGGTCTTCAGGTCCCCTTTTAGTTGGTCAAAGACAGTACCACACTCATGTGGTACCTCAAACAAGGGAGTACAAGGTCATACCATCTTTGTTGGTAGACAGTAATGGCCTAGGAGCTAGTCTTACAGCATTCTCTGATGCGCAAGGCCTCGTACATCCAATCAACGCAAAAAATAGTGTCAGACAGTGTAAGCATGTCCCAATGGACCCTCATGAGTGGAAACTCAGAACAGAGATATTCCAGTATTTGGTTGAGATGATAGGGACCACTTCAGAAAAATCTGTTTACCTCCTATCACAATAGACATTAGGGAAAATTCTGCTCGAGACATCCTTGCAGCCATTCTTGGAGCACAGAAACATTCTTGTTCATCACACAGGAATGTTCCTTTATGCATTTCCACCTTTTCTACCAATACGCAAGGTACTTATGAAGATTCCGAAATATTTACTAAGATCATTCTGGTGACCCCTTTTTGGCCCAGGAAAAATTGGTTCTCTGTCTTACTCGAATTGGCTAAGGGCAATTACCACAATATTCTTCACACACTGGATCTGCTCACATAGTATCAGGGGTGACTGATGCACCTCCAGCTTCGAGCAATTACAGCTGACAACCTGGATGATTCTATATTGATATATTTTAGGCACTTCTTCCATGAGGATGTGCAGCAGGTACTGAAGGAGCCAAAAAATCTTATGTTTTCAAGGAGGAGAGGTTTTCTAGGTGTTATCTAACCAATATCAAAGAAACTGGTTTGGTGTCTTCCCCTCTTGTTTTCAGATATTTATTTCAGCTACTCAACAATGGCTGATTTTGTGCATCTGTCAAGGTGCTTCTTGTGGGCATCTTAGCTTGTCTCCCTGTGGATCCTCCACTTTCATCTTTTTGTGGTCAAAGAGTTTATGAAGATTGTTGGACTTGAAATCCCCTCTGAAGCAAATTTCTCCTCCTTGGGATCTCATCTTTGTTCTTGAAAAATCAACCTATCTCCTTTTAAACCTGCCATTCAAGCTTATTTGAAACTCTTCCCTTGCAGAACTGTTTTGGTTATTGCTCTAACATCTTCAAGGCAAGTATCTAAGCTGCCAGCTCTCATGGTAGGCCAACCTTAACTAATTTTCCACAAGGGCAGGGGTGTTTAACGTACTAATCCTTCTTTCATAACAATTGTTTATTCCTTGAATCGAGCCATCATTCTCCCAGTTTTCCTTCCAGAACCTAAGAAACAAGGGAGAGGAGATTTGGCATACCTTGGATGTGTACAGGCAGCTGAGGTACTTCTTTGACAGAACTAAGCACTTCAGGAAAGATGAACGTCTGTTTGTTGCCAATTCTGGGGCTAAGAGGGGTGAGCCTGTCTCTAAGCAAACAATTACTTGTTGGTTGCCCTCTACCTTTTTTCTTTTACTTCCACCATGGTAAATCTATTCCAGGCAAGGTTAAGGCACATTCCACAAGAGCCTTTTCCTGTTTGGTGGCATACTGGAAAGGAGTAGACTTTAGAAGCATTACTGAGGCAGCCCTCTGTTCATACCTGTGAAAGCACTACAAATTCCATTCTGTCTCAAGTTCCAGTGCAGACTTTTCGAGGATCATTGTCCAGAGGCTCCTGGCTCCTTATCCTTCATCCAACAAGGTAGGGTAAGCTTTAAAAATCTACCTTATGTCATTGAGGCAGAGTAAATGATGAACATAGTACAGCTGCATAAGTCCTACTTACCTGTATCAGTAGATGTTCAAATTTCATACTGCCTCTGTGGCAGCACCCCCCACCATCCCCTTTATTTTATGTAGAGTTCAATAGTATCCAACTTTGTTGTGTTGTTGGTTTGCTTTAGTTGCATGTGTTTTTGTTTTGTGACTGTGACATGATTGGTTTCATGCAATTCCTGCTTTTCTTTCTTGATTCTTCCTAGTTGGCACTATAAGCCTGAATAACTGACTTTCTATGACACAGGTTGGGTTTCCCCTGGTGGGAGAGCTTAGCCAATCCCCTGTCACAGAGAGCTAGAGGAGGGGACTCTGAGCTATGGAAAGCTGCCGTTCTGGGTTTGTGCAAGCACAAAACCCATATGCCACTGAGGCAGTGTAAAATTCAAATGATTGCAGTTAAGTCGGACTTGCCCACCTGTATTAACTTGTTTAGTTTAGCAAGAGCATTTTTGACTTAATGTATAAAAGAAGGCTGTCCACTACTGTCAACACATCACATTTAAAATGATTGTCTGCATGTATTGTCAGAGGCTGAGGGTATGTGTGAAAGCAACCTGGAATTCATTCATATGGTCAGGATTTTTTCACTTGATCACAGTCAAAAATTGCAGGCATACCCAGTGAGAAATAGATACACACACACACACACACACATATATATATATATATATATATATATATATATATATATATATGGATCTACTTCTGTTTGTCGAAAACACACTTTTTCAACAAACAGAAGATCGAGCCCACTTAAGCGAAAGTGCACGACATCGACAGTGCACTTTTGCATAAGCCGATTTACCGAAGTACATTACAGTGGGGATAAGGAAATACATTCTATTCCCCACTGTAGTGCAATCTCAGAGTTAGTTTATTTATGTAGGCGGGGTGTTGGGGGCACAGCCTCCCCATATGGGGGGGGTGCAGGGGGGCTTGCCCTCTGCAAAATAGTGTTTAAAGTAGTTTGTTTTGAATCGGCTTTTGCGAAAGTGCACTTTCGATGTAGTGAACTTTCGCTTAAGTGGGTTTCTACGTTTCTTGTTCAAGACTAAAAAGTAGACCCATATATATATATATATATATATATATATATATATATATATATATATATATATATGTATATATGTATATATGTATATGGGTCTACTATACATGATCGAAATTTCAGAAAGCTGAAACCCATATGGCCAAGACCATATGTTCGACTCCTGAAATTTTGAACATGCAAAAAAAAACAAAACGCTACATTATTTTGAAGCTGCTAGCAGGGAGGCTATGCCCCCCTGTGCCACCCATGGTGGGTACACCCCCCACACCCCCTTAACTTTAATATATGAGCTCCGAGATCACACTACAGTGCGGTAAATGGAAATTCTCCCATTCCGTGCATTGAGGAGCTGTCCTTTCAGACTTCTCGAAATTTCAAGTGTCAAACATATGGTCTCGGCCATATGGTCTTCGGCTTTTTGGAATTTCGAACATCTGTAAGGGACCCATACATAAATATATGTATATACATACATGTGTGTATGTTGAATAACAGATCAGATGGTTTGAAAACAACTTCTACTAGTGTCTCTCTATTACATTTACATTATTAAAGTAATTTATCGGGTGAAGTGCCTATGTGTAACTGATAAATATGTTACTGTGGGCAAATTTTTCACTTGAACAGAGCTAAACATTGCAAATTTTCATGTCAGAAATATATTTTATATGAAGGAGTGGCAAGCAGTCTCTTAATGGAAACAGATGATTACAGTATTAATTTGTGCCACTTCTGCAGTGTGGAGTAGTAAAGCCCTGCCTAGATGACCCATGTTTATTAAATAGCTTTGGAGCTGGAAGGGTCTGCTGGTTTGATGGGACTGCGCAGTTATCTCAAGCTTGTTTATCCTGTTGGAAGCAATGCCAACTCAATCTGATGCAGCATTGTTATCCAGTGGATATTGAGTATAGCTGTGTGTAGGTCAGAGGGTGTGTGGGTGCATGCCCACCATAGTATTCCCTGCAACTGAGGCATATGGCATGTGTGTGAATGTGTGTGTGTCTGGGCCTAGCACTGTAGGAGTACCACATGTCCAAAGCTGCTGAGGGTTAATTGAATTAGGACAATCAAGAAAAATTCCTGATACCTGTCTGGATCCCTGTTTCAGAGCTGATAGTTGGCATGGAGGTAGAAAAGAAGTATTTTTGCTATATTCTGCACTACATATTTATGTACTTCTTGTTAAAATACCACCCAAAAGCCCCATTTGATCCGTGTTATTGACTTTCTTCTACCTTGGTCTATCAGACTTTACAAGCATATTATTGTAATTCATCACATTTTTACCCTTTTTCTGTCATGTTTTCTGGCATCTGAAAAGAAGCCATTATTGGTTGTCTGCATAAATGTCTCTCACATAGAATCAGCAAAGGTGTTTGACACCATTTTCCTTACTTACCATAGGGAAAATTCTGGAAAAAATCATTTTATTTTTATTTATTTTTTTTTATTTAATTTTTTGTAGGGCACTGATCAGCACTGACAAGTTGTCAAGCTTTGTTCTTCATTAAACAGTGCAAGATTCTGCCCATATTCTAACATGGGGTCTGGTCTGGAAGTAGCATAATGACAGCCCTTTGGACCCTGACAGATAATGTTTTCATCAGTATTGGCAAAGGAAACCTTGTAGGAGTACTGTTCATAAACGTTACTAAAGATTTTGACCTCAAAAGCCTTCTGCTGCTGTAAACAGTGCTGTTTCTTATTCACAAATAAACAATTCCTTCTGGATAGCCATCTGTGATGGCATAAAAAGATAAAATCCTGACTATTGTCCAAGCAGCCTAGTGGGAGTGCTTCTTGGAGCTGATGGGGAGATGAGTGTGGCCATCCAGGGAGGAAGGGGGAAGTGGAGCTGGCAATGTACCACCACATACTGTCTGAGAGATTCAGCCCATTAGTGAGTAAGATTTTCTCTGCTATTTGGTTCGCACAACACAAACTTGCTTAAAGTAATCTTGGTCATTCGTTACTGGGAATGGATTGTCATTTTCTTACAGCTGAAGAGAGTGAGTGAGTTATCTTTTATTATTAGAGGGTATTCAGTTTCATCCTACACTCAGTTTATTTAATCTCTTTGCCTGACAAAGCAGATTGCGAACTGTGGCAGATTTGAGTGATTGAGAATAAGGTCTTTGTTGGCTTCTTATAGAGAGATTTAAAAAAAAATGTTCAAAATACCATACCGTAACATTATTTGTGTGTGTGTATTCACACACTTACACATGTCTAAATGTATATATCTACACACACACACACACACACACATCTGCATATATAACTTCTGCTATAAGAAGTTGTATTTTGAGTTCTCTGTTTTTAGGCACTTGAGTCTTAAAAGCTCAAACTGATGTCCTTCCTTAAATCACTATTGTGGTATTCCATACTGTTGGAGTTTTCTCCACACAAAAACAACCAAATCGGGGAATGCCACCCATTTGAAAAAAATGTCAGCACCAAACCAAATCTGTAGAAAGGATGACCGAAGTCCAAAAGTTTTGTATTGTATATTAAGTGTTTTCGTCTGAAATCAGACTTCATCAGAATACAGTCCTTCATTACATCAGTGTCAACTATTTTATAATCAGTTCGTATCATATGACTTACTGAGTCAAAATCTTAAACAGTACACTAAAAAATATTTTATAAACACCAAGGTTAAAAATGTTATTAAATGCAACTTACCAGTTACAACTACGTCTAAATAATAACCACAGTTAATCCTCTGTAAGTGTTCTAAATAATGCAGTGCCTAAACCATATTTGCTCTTTTTCTTAAAAGGCACATAATGTTAGCTGCTTCATTAAGCCCAGGTAAAATATGTGCCGCAAAATGTGCTTGGCACCACAACTCCCAACATTCTAAAATGTTCTCCCTTTTCTCATGAAGAAGAGGATTACGAAGATTGTGATGAGCACTCTGTGGCATATTCATCACAGATCCATTCTCCAGGTCAGGCAAGTTCTGATGATGTGGATGCCATTTCCCCTAATTCTTCAGCCAGTACAGACATTGCCATCAGGTGACATGCCTAGCTCCGGCTAAGAGTTCTTGGAACTTTTTAAGGCGTCGTTCACCAATGCCCCGTACGACGGTTCCTCCCTGTTTGGGAAGTCTTTCGTCCAGAGTGAGAAGGATGGGAACACAGTCTGCCGTCGGGATCCGCTTCTCCTCCCCACAAAGATCCTTTTATAGGAATCAGCGAGGGGCTAAGAAGATGTGGTTCTGGAAGTATCAGGTGTTTTCCTCAGGATACACCATCCCCTAGAGGCATAGGGAGTTATGATAGACGTCACCCTAGAGAAGAGGGGGGGGGGCAAGAAGTTATGGATCTCGAGAATCGTTCTCTGACAGACCCGCACAACAGCCCTGAAGGGCTGCCCGACTGCTCTTTTCTGGAGGCTGTCAGGGGCCGGTTATTGCTGCACCCAACGGAATGGGAGTCCATAACAACAGATCGTTGGGTTTTGCAGATCATATCCAGAGGCTATTCAGTCCCGTTCCTCAAACCTCCCCTTCCACCGAAACACCTCGCAGACATCCCACCCATGCAAAGGGAGCAAGCAGCACTAGAAATAGAAAAGCTGCTAATAAAACGAGTCATCCAAACTGTCCCCCTTGACCAGTCTGGATCAGGCATTTATTCCGGGGTCTTTTTAGTGCCAAAGAAAACAGGGGACTTAAGACCCATTTTGGATCTGTCCACCTTGGACCTGTCAGTTGCCAAGGCAGAATTCCAGATGGTCACAATTCAGTCCATCCTGCCCTTCCTGCAGGCGAACGACTGGATGTGCTTGATCGACCTCCAGGATGCGTACTATCATATCAAGATGGACAGGCACCCCCAGAGGGTCCTCTGCTTCTGGATAGGAGGCAATCATTATAATTTCAGAGCCCTTCCCTTTGGTCTCACCATAGGCCTCAGGGTGTTCACCTAGGTGATCGCAGTAGTAGCGGCTCATCTGAGGCTTCAGGGTATTCGGGTTTTTCCTTAGCTGGACGATTGTCTCCTCGTTGCCCCTTCCAAGCATCAACTTTGCCAAGCCAGGGATTATTTCCTTCTCCTAGCACAGAGGTTGGGCATCACCATCAGTCTCAGCAAATCATCGCTGATGCCAGTTCAGACGTTAGACTTCACTGGGACTCAATTGGACACACTCCAAACAAAAGCTTTCCTCACTCCAGACAGGATACATAGCCTGAAGATGCATGTTCGTTACATCAAACATGGTCAGTCTCTAACAGCAGAAGCGGTACTGCGAGTGTTGGGGTCCATGGCGGCCAATATCAATCTGGTACCCTTAGCGAGCCTTCACATGCAGATCCTTCAGTGGACTGTGGCAGTTCAGTGGTCCTTGTTATTCTGCCATTGTCTCATCCTGTTCGACTCTCCCAAGTATGCAAGGGCTCTCTTTGGTGGTGGATTCATTTCCCGGACGTAGTCCAGGGACGTCCCTTTCTTCCGTCATTTCCCAAGGCCATGGTGACTATGGTCACCTCCTAGCTAGATTGGGGAGGGCACTCCTCGGGAAGGAAAGTCTAAGGCATGTGGTGCCCATCCGAGACCAGTTTGCATATCAACGTCCTGGAGAGGAGGTTGCATTACAGGCCCTTCATGCCCATCTTCCCGTAGGGACGTTTGCTATCCAGACAGACAACATGTCGGTGGTCTGGTACATTAACAAATGGGGGGGGGCAAATCTTAATCCCTTTGTCGCAAAGCCATGAGAGTGTGGGAATGGGCGATCTCCACCTGCCATTTTCTGGTGGCAACACACATTCCGGGACTGTCCAACATTCTACTGGACGGGCTCAGCAGATCTATCCTGATGCCTTACGAATGGTCTCTGAATCGTTCAGTGGTGGAACAGATCTTTTAAAAGTGGGGCCAGCCTTGCTGCATTCTATTCGCATCTCCTTCCAATGTGAAATGTGGCGAGTTCTTCGCTGTGAACCCTTCCCCCTCAGGGGAAGCCCCCAGAGACACTCTAATTCATGTTTGGCCTCCCAGTCTTATGTATGCTTATCCTTCTCTACCCTTCATACCAAAATTTCTTCAGAAAGATCACAGGCTGGGGAGCTTCATGATCCTCATTGCCAAGTCTGGTTTCCCTCTCTGTGGTCTCATCTAGTAGCTCCACCATGGACGTTGGATCCAGTTCCAGATCTCATTTCTCATTCCTCAGGGATTCTCCATCCAGACCTGGACAGTCTAAAACTCACAGCTTGGCTGCTACAGTTCTCATAATTGTTAGGACTCCTGGTTTATCTTCTCCCATTAAAAGCATTCTGGTGGTGGCTCCTAAGTCTTCTACCAGGAGGTTATACTGTGCAGTGTTGGAATTTTTATTGAGAATTTTTCAAAAAGACGCTAGTTCGTTCACAGTTAAAGTCCAACTGGCTGCAATTTTTAACTTTCATTTAGGGGAAAATATGACTTCATTAGCTTCTTCTGAACTTTGGAAGACCTTCCTTAAGGGTACCTTTCTTCTGAGACCCTGGTGAAGGATCCTGTGCCTCCATGGTACCTTACATTAGTGCTTCAGGACTTAGTTTCGCCCCTCCCCCCCTTGAACCTGCAGCTTCGGTAGATTTGCAGTTTCTGTCTTGGAAGACTGCATTTTTAGTTGCCATTACTTCAGCCAGGAGAGTGTCAGAACTCCAGGCACTATCGATCAAGGTTCCTTGTATGATTTTTCATAAGGCTAGAGTGTCTCTGCATACTAAGTGTTGTTTTTGCGCAAACGTACCTTTTGGAATTGTGGCCAGAAAGTTCAACCTTGGTCTCATCAGACCATAACACATTTTCCCCACATGGTTTTTGGAGACTTGATGTATTGCTTTGCAAATTTTAGCCGGGCCTGGATGTTTTTCTGTGTAAGAAAAGGCTTCCGTCTTGCAACCCTACCTCATAGTCCAGACATATGGAGAATATGGGAGATTGTTGTCACATGTAGTACACAACCAGCACTTGCCAGAAATTCCTGCAGCTCCTTCAGTGTTGCTGTAGGTCTCTTGGCAGCCTCCCTGATCAATTTTTTTCTGTTTTTTTCATAAATTTTGGAGGGACGTCCAGTTCTTTGTAATATCACTGTTTTCCCATATTTTCTTCACTTTTTGATGAC
The DNA here is from genome assembly GCF_019279795.1 of Protopterus annectens. Lineage (NCBI taxonomy): Eukaryota > Metazoa > Chordata > Ceratodontiformes > Protopteridae > Protopterus > Protopterus annectens. The sequence goes on along the minus strand of NC_056737.1, from coordinate 388,572,712 downwards.
TGTCTTCACTGCGTTCTATGGTATATCCAATGCTGTGGAAATTTTTTGTACCCTTGTCCTGACTGGTACCTTTCAACAATGAGATCCCTTTGATGCTTTGTAAGCTCTCTGCAAACCATGGCTTTTGCTGTAGCAGGCAACTGAGTAAATGTCAGGAAAATTCTACTAGGACAGCTGAACTTTATTTGGGATTAATCAGTCTCTTTAATTGATGGCAGATGTGTACCCAAGAAGAATGAATGCTGTAATTAAATCAAAAGATGCTTCAACAAAGTATTAGTTTAAGGGTGTGCACACTTGTGCAACCAGCTTATTGTAAGTTTTTTATTTTTTATATTTTTTCCCCTAACAGATTTGTTTGTTTTTCGACTGAATTGTACAGGTTATAGGTCACATTAAAGGTGGGAAAAGTTTTGAAATTAATTATTGTGATCTAATTTTTTTTTTATATCATAAAAACCTGGCATTTTAACAGGGGTGTGTAAACCTTTTATATCCACTGATAATATAGAAGTTGGACACCTTCAAAATGTCCTTTGTGCTGCTCATTGTTGGAGAGGCTTTTCTTATAATGACAAGGTCTTGTTGGGTCGGGTGTGAGTAACAGGTTGGGCAGAAAGAGGAGACAGGGATATTATGAGTAAGGGGAGGAGCTTTGAGCTCTGATCAAATGCTGGATATGCGTCCAAGTCTGATCCAATACGGATCCGTAACCCACAGGTTGAAGACAAATGAAGTACAACTACTCAGGTGAAATGTTGTGGTGAGTACATAACTTATTTTTTTTAAAATGTCAATAACTGTTGTAGTGTGGGAAGCAACCTGTATAAAGATTTTCATTCTTTTTGTCTGTCTTGCTGGGGTCCTAGCCCAATAGTTCTGATTCTTAGGATTGTGCTAGGTTTCGAGCTAAGACCTTTAAGCATGAGGCTGAAGTCCTTTTAGCCAACATGGAGTCCTTGGACTGATTTACTTCCACCACTTCTTATTCCTCAGCTTCCTGTCTTACCTTTCCCAAGAAATGCCAAGGCAAAAAGTTGAAGTAAAAGGATTCAGTGGGTGATTGTATCGTTCCACATCCATGTTCGAGTCAGACAATGACTCAAGTGAGATGCTTATGCAGTCTTTTGTTCTGACAACTACTAGACCTGAGCCCTTTGGGGCAATCCCTCAGGAGGTCACCGTGGAAGCAGGCCATTCTGTTACATTTACTCCCAATGCCAAAGTCAGTTAGGTCCGACCGCAGGCTTTAGCTTCCAATGTCTGAGTCTTGGTTACCAAGGGAGATATCTTCTTTGGCTGTCATGCATGAACAAATTTTAGGAAACTGTACCGAGGTTGTGGTTGCTTGATCGTATACCAAGACTTTCCTTTCTAAACAACATCTAAAGCAAAGTGACCAACTTGTCTCAGCCTACTTAGCCAGTGTTCATCCGCTACAGTCCAGGTTGAAACTCAAGACCTTCTTAAGATAGCCCAGAAATTCATGGCATTTGTAAAAATCCAGTGAGACCAGACAGACACAGGTGTCTACCCTTGAAGTTTTTCCCAGTAAAAGGAGGGATGTTTCTTTTCAGGAGGATTTTGAGTCCTCAGGATCTGAGAATGAGGAAGAATTGCCTTATTCTGAACCCCCCTCTCCCTCAATCCTACCATGATTCTGCTTCTACCCCTGAGGATTATTCCTTCAGGGATACCTTGCATAAGATGGAGAAGGATTTTAAATGGAAGAGCAAATTCTCAGGTCTAAACCCTTTTCAGACCACTGACTATTTCTCCAGTTCATGTAGTGCTAGATGATGATTTTGACATCTTTGCACCCAGACTTTCTTCTGCCATCTCCAAGGAATCTAGATCATTCTGTAGAGTGCTTCATACCCACAAGCGGAGCCTTCAATAGTGTCCATTGAATCTAGTTAAGGTACTCAAGAGTGGAGCTAGACACCCCATACCTAATGACAGAGAAAAATTGTTAGATTTGGCAAAAATGCATATATGTCTGCTACCTCATGTCTTAATTGTCAATTTCACATGTTAAAATAAGAGCTTGGATGGTGTAGAGGTATGTTACTGTGATTGTAGTGCATGGGGCTCTGGGTTCAAGACTTGGAATTGATGATTTTGATAGCCTAGTATGAACCTATATTCAAATCAAGGGGTGGCGTAAGCCAAACACAATCGGGCTAGGCTTATAAATGCCCCAGGGCAGATAGCCTAGTATGAACCTATGAACCTATTGAGTCCTTACAGAAGCAAATCATTACTAAGGCAGAAAGGATTACAGACAAGACCTTACAGAGAGAGAGATATAAGAGGCAGCTAGATCAGCACTGCAGGAATCTAGGCATTCTCTAAAATGCGGTTATGATGCATTGCATTATGTAGAGCAACTGCTACAGATTCTGTCATCATAGACATGTCTAGCTGAGGGCTCAGCCACTCTCTGACTAAGTAAAGGCTGAAGTTCTGTATGCCTTCCTAAATAAGGAGTTCCTTTTTGGGCCTCCAGCAGAAAACGTTTGAGAAACTGGACAAAAGGAGAAGCAAATCAAAACACCAAAAGAATTCTGTTTGTCTGCTACACTTACACACAGTAGGAATTACCCTTCTAAGCACTGGTCTCTGCCTCCTTGGTAAGATAAGAGGAATCCTCCCTTTATTGGTTTATAATTCTCTGTATTTTATATACAGGTTTTTCTTTTGTATTATTTATACCGTGTTATGTATATGTCAAACTGTGTGGCTATGATTTAAAATTCAGTCAAGGAGCATGTCATCTTGATGTTTGTTTTATAATTGGGTACTTTTAATCGCATATTTTTTTTAAAGGAAGTAATATATTGGTATTTCTTATTGTAATGTTTTTCTGATAAAATTTTTTTATCATATAGATGAAAGTGCTCAGCTGCAATAAAAGAATTTTTAACATTGTTTTGCTAATGCGCTTCTGGTAGCTTGATATACAGTCAGCCTTTTCTTGGTATAAACTTGGTTTGCATACTTGACCACTGGTGTTTGTTAGCTCCTGACAGGAGTTGTACATCTAAGACCTCCCAGGAGAAACACTGTAACTTCTTGGGACTTAAACTGTGTGTTAGAAAAAATTAACCTTGCCACCTTTTGAGTCAGCAGCTTCTGCTTCTCTAAAGATGCTCACATGGAAGACCACCCTAGTGATGGCTATCAAAAAAAAAAAAAAAAAATATATATATATATATATATATATATATATATGTGTGTGTGTATATATATATATATATATATATATATATATATATATATATATATATTCAGCTGTTCTTACTGTAACTGTCTTATGCTGTTCTGCGTGCTGTTATCTGTTCAATTGTTCTTACTCTGCACTTACTACTGCTTGTTAGTAGCCTTCTAATTTAATGCCTTCTGCACTTGTTTTTTAGTCATTTGTTAATTTAATTGCATTTAATTAAACTGTATTTGCCTTAATATTGATAGACGTGTGCTAGCCTGCACTGCATTTGAATTGTATTTACTGCTGTTTTAGCTGCTTTTCTGTAAAAAAAAAAAATCCTAGCTTGTTTCCTACCTTTCCTGTAACTTATGTAGTCCAGATACAGACTTGCTGTATCCAGGACTATTTGTAATCCCCTGAGCCCCCCAAGCCTTTCTGTGTTGAAGGGAAGCCTTTTAGCCTATCTACCACAGGAGGAGAGGTTTCTGGCCCATAGTTTATTGACCATTTGGGAAGCTCTTTCATCTCTTTCAACCTTCTGATTCAAAAGCCTGTGTTTGTGCTTGTTTCCTGCTTTTCCTGTTACTAGTCTAGTTCAGGTACAGATTTGCTGTATCCAGGACTCTTTGTAAGCTTCTGAGCCCCCCCCCCAAGCCTTTCTGTGTTGGGGGGAAGCCTTCTAGCTTATCATCCAGAGTGGTAAGCATCAGGTAGCCTATCTACCACGGGAAGAGTGGGTTTTGGCCCATAAATTATAGTTTATTGGCCATTTAGGCAGTTTTCCATCTCTTTCAACTTGCTGGCTTAAAAGCCTGCATTTGCGCTTGTTCCCCACCTTTCCTGTAACTAGTCCAATCCAGGTACAGATTTGCTGTATCCAGGACTCTTTGTAAGCTTCTGAGCCCCCCAAGGCTTTCTGTGTTGGAGGGAAGTCTTCTAGCATATCAGTGGGAGTGGTAAGCACTAGGTAGCCTATCTACCGCAAGAGGAGTGGTTCTGGCCCAGAAATTGTAGTTTATTGGCCGTTTGGGCAGTTTTTTTTCCATCTCTCTCAAATTTCTGGTTTTAAAGTCCGTGTTTGTGCTTGATCCCCACCTTTCCCGTAAGTAGTCTAGTCCAGGTACAGATTTGCTGTATCCAGGACGGTTTGTAAGCTTCTGAGCCCCCCCCCCCCAGGCCTTTGTGTTGGAGTGCAGCCTTCTAGCTCATCAATGGGAGTGATAAGTACTAGGTAGCCTGTTGACCACAAGAGTAGTGGTTCTTGGCCCAGGAATTGTAGTTTATTGATAATTCAGGAAGTTGTCCATCTCTTTCAACTTTCTGGTTTAAAAGACCACGTCTGCGCTTGTTTCCCACCTTTCCTGTATCTAACCTACTGGAAAGCACTAGAAAGCCTTAAACTGATACAAGCCTTCTAGCTTAAAAGAGAGACTTTGGAGTGATTGAGTATCAGTTTTCTGTATTTTCTTGCTGTACTTAACTGTTTTCCACCTAAACACTGATTTTCCAGCACTTATTGTGATTTAAAAGCTTGTTTTTTTTCACATATTGTACTTATTTGACTACCTGCACTTTTAAAAAGTTGTTTTTTGTTTAAATAAATTGCTTAACTGTTGTAGGCTACACACTAAAGTGCGATAGCCTTTTCTGTTCACTTGTAGTAGTTTAAAGCTGTTTTAAGTGTACTTTTTACTGTTTTTCCCTTACCTTTTCAAAAAAAAAATTCTTGTTTCCTACCTTTGTAAGCTAGTATAGTCCAGTTTTCAGGCTAGTGCTGAATTCAGGACTGTGTACAAGTTTCTGAGTTGCCCATACCTTACTTGTATAGAGGGAAGTTTCTCTGTTCACCTGTGAGAGAGGGGAACTTTGAGCAGCCATCTGTTCCTGGAGGAGTGGTTCCAGCCCAGAAGTTAGTAGTTTAAAAACCACGTTTGCACGGTTTTGTGCGCTGGGCAGCACCGGTTAGCTAGGGTTAAATTATTCCTGGCTCCACTAAGTCTCCTCTTCAGTTTTTCACTTGAAACTAGTCTAACTCTCAACCTAAGCACTCACAAAGCATCCTACAGTCCAGCACTTGCTCAGACCTAATAGCAGGCACTAATATACCCAGACACTTGACTGCCCAGCAGGGCAAGGCTTTTTATCCACCCCTCACCAACCAAGCAACTAAGCAGCTCACCCTACTATTCAGGCATGACCAAAGGGCAACTTCAGGTGTACTCTCCAGTCCAGCTTGTAGAATCTGGTTATCCTGAGGCAATGTTACAACTGCCTCATGTACACAGCCCTCTCCTCCTACCACAAAACACTAACATATGCGAGAGATGCAGTTATACAGCCAAACTGGAGGCTAAGATATCCCCACCCAAGACTGGAACGTGAGGAGAAGGTTAACACTTGCACCACACCTCCAGCCTCACATAGACCTACTAAACCAGCATTGGCAAAAAATACACACAAATACACAAAATCATACTCTGAGGCTGTAAATAAAACCTGCAAAAGCATCAGAGAGCTCCAAAACAGACACCCACAAAACCTGCACCTCCCGTCACAAACCAGACAACACATAAAACATAAAATCAGTGTGCCTCACAATCACAGTCCTTAAGGCGAAACAACATACCTAATGCACTAGTAATAGGTGACTCGGTAGCCAGGCACACTGACACCCCACTCACTAGGCTGGACAAGGAGAAGGTTACTGTTAGCTGCCTGTCGGGAGCCAGAATTCGCCACATAACACAAGCATTCAGGTCACTCCAGAACAAGTACAAATATGACTCTGTCATTGTTCATGATGGTGTGAATGACCTGAGATGTACCTCCCTGGACTACATGAAAAGAGACATGGAAGAGCTCTCTGATCATCTAGCCCAGGTGGGTATGACCCTGACCCTGAGTAGCATCCTGCCCTCACCAAGAATGATACCTCAGTATAAAGAAAAAATGATCAATTTCAACAATTGGCTAAGCTTCTGGTGTCATTCAAAGGGGATCCAGTGTCTGTCAACCTGGGATGCTCGACAAGCCACGTTGCTTCGCAAGAGACGACTTGCACCCGTCACCCCTTGGCTTTTGAATACTGGCCAAGGCTCTTGCTGCCCCCATAGTGCCTTTTTTAGGCAAGGCTCAAAATTCAAACCCACCTCCATAAACAGCACAAGTAAAAAAATGAGGGTTATGCTACTCAATGCCAGGAGTTTAAATCTCAAAATGCATGTGCTCGAAGCATTCCTAAGTATGGAGAACGTCGACATCTGTGCAGTAACTGAAACCTGGTTCAAGGCTCCAGAGAGCACTCCAGCACTACTGGGCTATAACTCATACCACACATTTCGGCCACAGAACACAGACAGAAACACAAAAGGAGGGGGGTGTATCCATATTCATCAAGGATACCCACACCTCCAGGTTAGTGGCACAGCATGATACCTCTGAGATCATCCATGTGCAGCTAACATCGGGCAAATCTGCAATGCAAATTGTGGCCTGCTACACTTCACCCTCCATGATCCAGGACCACCACTCCGCCTTTCTGGAGACACTGGAAAACATGAAGGTCCTACCGAACACCCTGATATTGGGCGATTTCAATTACCCTGCCATTAATTGGGAAAACTACTTGAGTACAAATTCCCAGGCTCAGCGCTTCCTGGAATTTATCAACTCAAATGCCCTGGATCAGCTGGTAAACTCCCCTATCAGAGGCCACAACATATTGGACCTGGTCATCACCAACATGGGCGACAGGTGTTCCGTACCGGAGGTCAGCCCATCACTGGTTAGATCAGACCATAAACTAATCACCCTGTATGTCCAAATCCCACCACCACCCCCAACCAAGGAAACCATAGTGAAAAACGTTTCTAAAGCAAACTTCACCTTACTTAAGGCAGAGGTGATAAGTTTCACAGCCCCCACGCTAAAGGATAACACTACCCAAGATGTAGAATCCTTTACAATTACACTCTATGAGCACCTACAAGGATGCATGGATTGTGCCATCCCTAGCAAAACCAGAACTCACTCCCCTAAGAGAAGGAAACCAGTCTGGTGGACCCCTGCCATAAACAGGTTATACAACAAAAGGAGGAAACTATTTCAGAAAAAAAGCAAATCCCAAGAAGGAACTACATCCCTCATCAGTATCAGTAAGAAACTAAGGTCCCTCATAAAATCATCCAAGGCTAACTTCAAAAGAAAAATAGCCAAGGATTCCAAAGATAACCACAAAGCCGCCTTTAGCTATGTCAAGAATCTAAGTGGCAACTCACAGATATGCTCTGAGCTAGTGCAAAATAGCACAAAATATACTGAACCTACTGATATTGCCAACATCCTGGCAGATAGATTCAGTGCAAACTTCACCTCCCTCTCACCTTCAAAAGGGCCCACAACAATACTGGAAAAGTGTAGTGTCCCGGAAATCACAGAAGCACAGGTGAAAACAGCCCTTGCAAAAGCCAAAAGCACAGCATCAATGGGGCCAGATGGTGTCCCAAGCTGCGTCTTGCACGAACTACAGAACGAACTAATCCCCACATAAGCATGCTGTTCAACCTCAGCATCTCTACAGGCTATGTGCCCATAGAATGGCAGCAATGGTTATCCTGCTCCACAAAGGAGGGGCCACAACTGACCCTGGTAACTATCACCCCATAAGCCTGACTAGCCTGGTCTGCAAGGCTATGGAGCGCATCATCATGGAACTCATCAACAAAGACATTGGGAACCTCCAAACACTTGACCCGACCCAGTTCGGCTTTGTTAAGGGCAAATCATGCCTACTAAACCTGGTTGACTTCTTCGAGACAGTCACCAAGGCCATAGACGAGGGAAAGGTGGTTCACACAGCCTACCTTGATCTCGCCAAGGCATTCAACACCATTCCTCACTTGGGTATTATAGAAAAACTCACCAGCCTGAACATAAACCCCTACGTCACAAGATGGGTTGCCAACTGGCTTATAGACCGAACTCGCACGGTAAGAATAGCGGGCTCCAGGTCCGACTCTAAACCAGTTACAAGTGGTGTCCCGCAAGGCTCAGTTCTGGGACCCCTAATGTTCGGCATATATTTCTCAGAAGTACAGGCAAACACAGGAGGACTATGGCTAACCAAGTTCGCCGATGACTGCAAATTGGGAGCCATAATTGACTCTATGGCTGACACGGACATCCTTCAAAAAGGCCTTACTGAGACAGACACCTGGTGTCAAAGTCATGACCTCAAGCTAAATGCCAAAAAATGCATAGTCATCCCATATGGGAAAAACAAAACACCCACAATTTACTCATAGGCGGCAGCCCCTTAATACAGAAGAGGTAATAAAGAGATCTGGGGACCTAGGTAGATAGTAATCTCTCCTTTGACAATCATATTGCCAAAGTAGTTAGGAAATCCTTCTATGTGGCCCATCTAATTACTAAGGGTTTGCATCTAGGAAAAAAGAGGTTATAGTACCCCTCTACTCATCACTCATCAGACCCATCATAGTGTACAATGCCCCATTTGGGATGTACCTCACAAGGCACTTCCAACAGCTGGAAAGACCACAAAAGCACCTCACCAAGAGAATTACTGGCTTCAAGTATATGTCCTATGCAGCCCGACTGAAAAAACTCCGGCTGTACTCAGTGACATATCACTTACTCAGAGATGATCTCTGCCTGATTTACAAAGCCATGTCCAACTCAGAATTGATGGACATGCTCCACCTAAAGAAATCCACGTCACTGCGAGCCACACGTTCTAGTGAGCTAAACCTCGCCACAACAGTAAATAGAACATGCTGAAGGGATAGATTCCTGTCACAGAGACTCCCCATGCTGTGGAACAAAATTCCTAACTACATTAGGCAGAGCCCCTCACTAACACTCTTCAAGAAAAGCCTTGACGAGTGGATGGGTAACAGAAAATACACCCCTGGGATCACTTCATTGGCTCTGCTTGACAGAGGCTCAGTTAATTAATCAATGGGGCAATGAAAGCCGACACACTCTGGCTAGGCTTATAAATGTCCCCGGGCAGATAGCCTAGTTCCTACCTATGAACCTCAGCCAAGAGTGTCTCAGAACTACAAGCCCTAATGTACAAATAACCTTTCATTGTTTTACACAGGGACAGGGTAATCTTTAGAACTAGCCCCTCTTTTATGCCCAAGGTGATATCAGAACTTTCCTTGAATCAAGCTGTTTACCTGCCGATGTTCTTTCAAAACCAGCAGAATAAAGCTGAACAAATTTTACCTTCCCTGGATGCACACCAACAGATCAGCTATTATCTGGGTAAAACAAATTTTCCAAATAGGGCAGAGCAGCAGCTAGTGGCCTTTGCAGAAGGAAAAGGAGGTAAACCCATATCCAAACAGACCATCTCAAAATTGATAGCCAATTGCATTGCTTTCTGTTTTGCTCATCATGATAATCCACTAGCAGCCCATGTCAAGGCTCACTCCACGAGTCACAGAACAACCACCACTGCCTTCCTTAATGCTGTCCTTACACAGGCCATTTTGCAAGCTGCCACATCGACCTCTGTCCACAGTTTTACCAAGCATTACCATATAGGCAATGCCTCCAGGACTAGGGCAGGATTTGCTACTACTATCCTACAGAACCTGCTGTCCCAGGGGCCACCAGACAGCCTACCCCCTCCCCCCCACACACACACACACAACTTATATCTTTGGGAGTCCTTCCAAGAATCAGTGGTGCAATACTGACTATGAAGAATATAATACAGTTATGTTACACTTACCATAATTCTAGTTGTTGAAGTAGATCATTGTTGCAGCACAGACTCCCACCCTCCTACCCCTCTGTCTTCTGGCCTTTCCCCAATACCTGGAGGAATTTATGTTTGGGTATCTTATCCATCTTCATTCCTTTTCTGTGTACCTAATTCGTGGTTAAAATGCCTTCATCAAGTCAGTTCTTTGTGGTGTACTGGACTGTTCTCCCACACAACATCCTTCCACCCTTCTTTCATAATAAGCTTTAGGACTCGCATAACAGTTTGTAATGCTGTAACAGTGATCTAAGGAAGGACACAGTACTGCTGTGTAAGAACTTAGCATAACAGTAGATGTCCTACTGATCATTGTTGCAGTATTCGCCTTCCACCTACTTATCTTTAACTATTTTTCTCCTAATGGACTGGGAAAAAATGATCCTGTTTCTTTTCCCCTCTTAGCTGAATTGTTCCTTTTTTCTCAAGCTTCTGCTGACTTACTGGTATGGAGGTGATGATTTATGCTTGTACATCAACTTATGTGCCCCTTATGCCTGCAAGCTTAGGTCATATGTTGGACTTATGGCTGTGTGGAATGTTTTGGCTTTGATATAAGGGCAGGATGTCAAGACTGTTTGGCAAGATAACTCCAGCAGTTTGGAATACTGCAGCAGTGATCAGCAGAACTACTGTTGTGGTAAGTTCTTACACAGCTGTACTTTCCTGTGACATTGAATTAATGGATGGGCTCAGATTAAGCTTTTGTTTAAGGTGCAAACCCTGCCTTTGCTCCAACCCTTTAAACTTATAGATGCCAACTTCACTGTCATACAACACTGGGAAAGGGAGAAACCTCTCAAACCAAAGCTTGGTAGTCTTTAGCAAACCACTTGTTCCACTCTTAACAGGAGCGAGCTAGTGATTTCCCAGCTGCTGTACTCTGTGAGTACGCAGTGTTCTGATGTGTACATATAAACTCACAGACAGACATGTTTTATGTATATATACATATGCATACACGGACACACACATATACATAGACATGTACATAAATGCACTTGTGTATGAATATGTACGTGTGTTATAAATCTGTCTAAATATATATTTGAGAATGTGTCACGTTATTAAAATATAAAGTGATTGCATACAAAGCAGTCAAATCAAACCAGTTTAATATACAAAAAGTTGAAACCTAAGCGGAGTAGAACTCCAAACACTATATTCTCTCAGTTGCATACACTTTCCAGTTGTCTATACATCTACAAGAACCTTAACCAGTAACAGTTGCGGCCAAAATATATTGCAAGCGGGGTCATAGGTAAGTACTAGGCAGGCAGTCAGTCTGCAGACCATTACAAGCCTAGCCAGTAACCCATAATTTCCATCATTCTCACTGATGCAGTATCCTTTTGGCTACATGTGATGTACCTTGCCCAGGAAAATTATACAGATCAGCTTCACAAAGCTCTGGCTCCCTCAAACAACTTAACTATAACTGGTGATTGGACAGCTCATATGAGGGTAATGAGCAGTCAGTGTGAAGAAATCTTCATCATATGAGGGCAATGAGCAGTCATTGTGAAGAAATCTTCAGAGGTTTCTTGCCCGTACAGAGCACCGAGTGCTCATCCTGAACCTCTAAAATATATAAACAGTAACAAATCATTCTATATTCCGATAAACTATATACAGAAGTGGAGAAGGGGTTGTGGGTGGGTGGGCGCAGCTATTGCAGCAGTGAGGAATTCAGACATCTACTGTTTAAGTGCAACTTACACAGCTGTACTATGTTCACAGTTCTCAGTGCTGCAGTATCCTTTTGGTTATATGGCTTGATTACTAAAGCCTGTCCAGTCTGACAGGAGGAAGGATAAGGACTCGGGTGCCTCTGCGATTAGTCCTTGCAAAGCCATTCCTTGGCTTGGAAAAGGACTCCAGTTTGTAATCCTTTGTAAAAGTATCCACAAAGGAACAAGTTAATGCCACTAGAATGCTTCAAGAGTTCACCCCTTTCTGATATACGATCATCGATGCCAAGCCTCTAGTAGAATGCGCCTTTATACTTCCCAGAACTGATTTAGTATGGTGGGTGTAACAAAATAGTCTGCTTTGTCATAGGTTGTTCTTTCTTAGTTTCAGCGTAAGAGATAAATAGCAGATCTGCTTTTCTAAAGGAATTAGCAAGATAGTACCTGCACTGCCTGTGTACATCCAGAGTATGGAGAATCCTCTGTCTCTGGTTCTGAGGGTTTATGTAGAAAACTGAGAGATTTGTAGCATGATTCAAAGTAAACTCTGAAACAACTCTTAGCATAAATGACAGATTTGTTCTTAATGTGAATCATGGAATACAGCTGTAAGAACAATAAGAGCAGTCTTCAATGAATGAGTCTTAAATCAGCCTGGTGAGTTGGTTTGAAAGGTGACTTAACTTTTCCAGCAGAAAGTTAAGATGTCCGGAAGGTGTCCTCTGTTTTCTTGAAGGCCTAATAGATAAACCCCCCCTTTAAGAAACTGTTTTACCAAAGATAGGAAGGATTGGGGAGGATCTTTGGGAATGCATACTGAAAAGGCTGAAAGATTTACCTTGCTAGAGAATTAAGATAAGCCATTGGAAAGTAATTCTCACAAGTATTTCTAAACCTGGTTATTAGCTAAGGCACCAAGTAGAAAATCTTTTCCACTTGCCAATATATTTCCTAGTAATAGTTTTTCCTTTACTACCTGCTGCATGTCCCCATGAAAGAGATCTAAAAGGAATCAAAGTACATCATCCAGGCAGTTAAAGTTGTTTGATATTGGGATGTGTCAAACTCTGATATAAAATGATATGATATATGAATAAAGAAGTGAGATTTCTTTGGATCCAGAGGAGATGCATTTGGAAATTAGATGAACCAGATAAAAGGATTTCCAAACTTCTGCCGAGATATGATGGTCAAAAGACAAGGAATTAAAAAGAGCACCTTTATCTCTTAAAACAGTGTCTAATTGGAGGGGGGGTGTCGTGTGCATGGTATAGAAAATGTTTTGATGTTATGTAGTCCTATCTCACTGTAATTCTTGCTGGATCGGTTTGGAGCCGATACTAAAGCTTGACAGCTTTTACTGGTTCGAGGCTAACCCCTATCCCATGGTGCCTCACGGCAATTCCCCAGATCTCATTTGCCGCAAAAGCTTCAAAGTTCTCTCCTTACTGGCTCATTGGCTAAGTAGAGGATTTTTGATAAATCTTTTTATTTCTCGTCTTTTTTTCTTCACTTTCTACCTTTAATAGTTGATGTGATAGTGTTCAGTCTCGCCGTTTGTTCTTACACATGGGTTCGGAGCCGATCCTCGGCTCCGTGCCGGCCTCTTGCAAGCTCTGCATCGAGAAGAAGCTCGAGACAATCTAATACCCACAATCCCCCTCTGCCTTTACCTCAGATCTAGTTTGCCGCTGCTGCATACGCATCGTTGGGAGCTAGCTCGAGAGTTTCTAAGCTAAGATATAACTTTTTTGTTATATTTTATTAAGATTCTAGTCTAATTGATATTTCTCAGGTTAACTGTGTGATTGTGTTGTGGTTCCGTTAATTTATTGGTACCGTTAACTTTAATTATCGGTTAAATTTTTGTCGGGGCCTACACCCTTCATATTTTACCTAGGAAAGTTTTACCGGATTTGACAATTTCATCGGTTTTGACTAACTTTATCGGACTTGACTGTTTTTATTGGATTTGTCTTTCTTCACCTGTAATGTCTGAGAAGGTAAAGTCGGGTTTCAAGCGTTGTCAGTGTGGCCAGAAAATGTCGGTCACTGACAACCATAGTTCCTGCGTCTACTGCCTTGGCCCTCTCCACTTACAAGAGGATTGCTCCATCTGTCACTCTTTTAGTGGGAGGGTCATGACAGATATGCGCAGGAAACTAATGGACAGAGGTCTATTGAAACCTGCTTTCCAAGAGGCTCTGGATGCTTCTGACCAGGCATCGAAGTCCTCTAAGGAGTCGAAGACGCCGGAGCCTAAGTCATCGGCTCCGAGCTCTTCTTCAAAGGTTAGATCACCGGTTCCACAGACTTCGGTGCCGTGTGTTCAACTGATATCGGTTCCTGAGCCTCGAGTCTTGGAACCGGTGATGGAGCTCCCTCCTTCGGCCATATTGAGGTCGGCTCCGTCTTCGGTTCCTTCGACCCGTTCTTCCTCCAAACTTTCGGATGTCGATGTGGATCGCGTGGTGCAGAAGTTATTGGAGCATTCGGCCCTCTCCAAACTTATTTCGGTTTCCACCCAGTTGGTGTCGAAACTTGAAGGCCTCCCTGTATCTCCATCCATTCCTCCTCCGAGACCGATTCAGTCTTTGGAGCCGGAAGAGGCTGATCTACTGATTGTGGAACCCTCGGGTCCAGAACCGTCCTTTTCTCGGTCTGTTCCCCTCACCTCGACTCCGTCGGACCCGGTACCAGAGTCTCGGAGCCGACGGTCTGTTCTTGGTTCTGGGGCCGAGAGTCGAACCGACGTGTCGGTTCCGACTCTCCCCCTCGGGGCCTCGGCACGGATCGATTCGGCTCCGTCCTCGGGGTCGATGCCTTCGGTGCCTGTGTCGGGGATTCTTCCCATTTCTTCGGAACCGGGGGACTCTTCGATGCGGGACCCGGGAGCGTTCGACCTGATGAGGAAGGTGTTGTCTACCCAGACAACCACATCAGTGGAAGCAGTTTCTCCTCCCCATAAAGGGCCTTTGTCTTCATCTGCACCCACGGCCACATCCAAGCGTCGGGCACCAGTGTCTCAGCCACCCCTGGAGGGTGCCCGGTCTTCCTCCGAGGCTTCTTCGGATGCTCCTCACGAGGAAGTCCCTAGGAAGAGATTGTGTAAGAGGAGACACTTGGATTCTCCACAGGAATCCTTGACATCTGATACTGACTTAGATGAGTCAGAGGGGTCCCCTAAGTCACCTTCAGAAGATGTCTCTTTTTCGGACATATTGGAGATCCTGAAGCAGAGAGGTGACTGGCAGTCCCTTCCCCCTTCTGAGGATGAGTCAGTTCTGCTGAAGGCATTTGGTGCTCGCCCTTCCTCCTCCTGGGTCACTCCGCCTTGACGAACTAATGGAACTAATTGCTCGAAGGCGTGGAGGCTCCTGACACAGTGGAACCTGTTCCAAGGAAACCTAACAAATACATCACAGCACCTCAGGATAAGTCCTACCTTACAAAAGGAGTGCCAGTAGACGCTATGGTGGTGGCAGCAGCCACGAAAAAGGAGATGTCGGAATCTTCTTCTTCTGTCCATCCTCCTAATAAAGACTCTAGGACGATGGATAGATACGGGAAGCGCATTTTTAGTTCAGCGGCTTTTTCCATGCGGTCCCTGAACTATCTGACCCATTTTACACGACTACAGAGGGATCTAGTCAAAGAGTTGGGAGATACCCTCCAGGGTGCTACAGATGCAGCTGTCTCAGAGAAAGTGACAGCGCAACTTAATACCCTAACATCGATTGTTAACTCGTCCATGAGGCTGATTTCCTCGCGGCGAAGGTTCGAGTAGGGCAGCAGCTTCAGCGATTGCTCTTCGTAGACAATCCTGGATGCGCCTATGCTCCTTTTGAAGCCTTCAAGTCTTCCTTTACAAACGCCCCATTTGACGGTGCCACTCTTTTTGGCCCCAAAGTAAAGGAGACCCTTACCCGGTGTGAACAAGAGGGAAAGACTCTGTCTGCTGTCGGAGTCCATTTTTCCACCCCAACCAGACCGTACCCCAAAGGGCAACGCGGTGGAAAAATGTGGTTTCGAAAACCCCAAGGGTCTTTCTCAGGCACACAGGGTGATGCCCCCTCTAGAGGCAGAAAAGGGGGCAGAGGTGGAAGACGCCGCCCTGGCGGCAGAGGGGGTCCGCAACATCAAGGTGACAGGGAAACACTCCCTGGTAAGCCTTTCCAGCACTCCTGAGAGGAGGCCCGACTGTCCTGCTCTGGAGGCAGTCGGGGGTCGCTTAGCTTTATACCCTCAGGCCTGGCAAAATATAACTACAGACAAGTGGGTAAAAAGCGTGGTTACCAGAGGTTACAACATACCCTTCCTATCCCATCCCATCCCAAAGAAAAGACTCCCAGATGTACCGCCCCATCTGCGAGAGCCAGCAGCTTTAGAAATTTCAAAGCTGCTAGAAAAGAGTCATCCAGCCAGTCCCAGCGGACCAGCAAGGATTCGGGACTTACTCAAGGTTCTTTTTAGTTCCAAAGAAAACAGGGGACTGGAGGCCCATTCTAGACCTAAGCTACCTCAATACTTTGTCAAGAAAGAAAAGTTCGAATGGTCACGCTCAATCGATCCTTCCATTCTTACAGAAGGACGAGTGGATGTGCTCAATAGATCTAGAGGATGCATACTACCACATCAAAATGGCCAGGGCATCCAGAGATCATTTGCTTCCGGCTGGGAGCCAGTCACTTTCAATTTCGAGCCCTGCCCTTTGGTCTGACCTCAGCCCCAGGGTCTTCACCAAATGCATGGCAGTGGTAGCGTCTCACTTGAGACGCCAGGATTCCAGGTGTTTCCGTATCTGGACGACTGGCTCCTTTCGCCACCACCGGCCAACTACTGCAGGCCAGAGACTTTGTTCTTCAACTGTGTGTTCACCTAGGGATCTCCGTAAACTTCGGAAAATCCTTACTTCAGCCATCACAAAATATCTTGTTCATAGGAGCAGAGTTAAACACACGTCAGTTGATTCTCAGGCTTCCCCCAGAAAGGATTTTATCACTTCAGACTCGCATACGTCTTCTACTCTTGTCAAGGAAATCTCCTGCAAAACTAGTACTGAAGGTGTTGGGCCTCATGTCAGCCTCCCTTATTGCAATTCCCTTGGGAAGGCTGCACATGAGAGTCCTACAATGGCTACTGTTTGCACAATGGTCGTTTCAACAACTACCTCTAACACACGAGATTCTTATAACAAAAACTTGCAAAAAGATCTAAACTGGTGGCTTCAGACGCAACCTTTCCAAGGGCAGACCGTTTGTGCTACCCACCACAGTTACGGTGACCACGGACGCTTCCCTGATAGGGTGGGGGCATCTTTCAGGGACAGACAGTCCAAGGCGAATGGACCAATTTGGAGTACAATCTGCACATCAATGTTCTAGAGTTGATGGCAGTGTTTCTAGCGTTGCAACACTTTGCTCCCCTTCTTCCTCTAGGGACTATTGCAGTTCAGACGGACAACATGTCTGTAGTCTGGTACATAAACAAGCAAGGGGAACCAAGTCCTATCAACTATGCAGAGAGGCCATGAGAATTTGGCAGTGGGCGGAGTCCACGGGTCGCTTTCTAATAGCAACGCACATCCCGGGGTCATCCAACGTCATAGCCGACAGGCTGAGCAGAGCGATTCTGTTACCGCACGAGTGGTCTCTAAAACAGTCAGTGGCGAAAAGGATTTTTCGCACGTGGGGCCAGCCTTCCTGCGACCTGTTTGCGTCTCCAATGAACGCCAAATGCAGGAGCTACTTTGCCCTATTACCCCCTCCAGGGGAAGTCCCCAGGGACGCACTGGTTTACGATTGGCCCCCGGGACTCCTGTACGCATTTCCTCCATTTACTCTGATATCAAAGTTTCTCCAGAAAGCCAGGAACCTGCACAGGACGATAATCCTCATTGCTCCATTCTGGCCTCGTCAAATTTGGTTTCCCTTCCTGAAGATACACTGCATTCGGGGACCCTGGATTCTGGACCCAGAGCCAGATCTATTGACTCACTCGTCAGGGGTTCCCCATCCCACGCTCCGGTCACTCCATCTAGCAGCTTGGCTGCTCCAATTCCCAACTTAGCCAGGTCAGATCTCTTGTCACCAGCAGTCCAGGATATATTGGTGGCTTCGCATAAAGTTTCCACTACTAAAACATATGCTAGTAAATGGAAGCGATTTGTATTCTGGGCGAATACACACCAGGTGGATCCCTTTATAGCTCCTTTGAATAAGATACTAGAGTTCTTAACAGACTTATTTCATCAGGGTGCTTCTCCTGCTACTCTAAGAGTTCAATTGGCTGCCATTTCAAATTTCCATGTGGAAGAATGTGGAGCTCCCGTTATGGCTCACAGACTTTGTAAAGCCTTTTTAAAAGGAGTGTTTCATATTAGACCACCGGTCAGATCTCCGACGTCACCTTGGAGTCTGAATTTATTGTTATCTAAATTAATGTTGCCCCCTTTTGAACCCGCCTCTTCTTGCCCATTAAAATTTTTGTCCTGGAAAACTCTCTTTCTGGTAGCCATTACTTCCGCTAGACGAGTTTCTGAACTTCAGGCTCTCTCCATCAAGCACCCTTATTTGATCTTTCACTCTGACAGAGTTTCTCGTACCAATTCATCCTTCCTCCCTAAAGTGTGTTCCATTAACAATATTAATCAATCCATTGAATTACCCACTTTCTTCAAAAACCACTCCAACAAAATGGAGTATATGTTACACAAATTGGATGTTCACAGACAGCTAAGATTTTATTTGGATAGAACAAAAGATCACAGAAAAACAGATCAACTCTTTGTGGCTTTTGCTGATAGCAGGAAAGGACTTGCAGTTACCAAAAGAACTCTTTCTAAATGGTTAACGGATTGTATAATCTATGTCTACGATTCTTCAAATCAACCCTTTTACACAAACCCAAAGGACATTCCACAAGGTCAGTGTCTCGTCTTTGGCTCATGCAGCTCGCCTACCACTGGACGCTATTTGTGCGGCTGCTACTTGGTCTAAGCCACATACATTTATTTCTCATTATAAAGTAGACAAGGTTTCTAGGGACAGGGCAACCTTTGGTTCCACTGTGCTCAAGAACGCCCTCCCGTGAGTTCCTCAGGATCAAGGAGCTAGGGACGCTACCCATGTGTAAGAACAAACGGCGAGATTGAACACTATCACATATAGAAGTTATGTCCTTACCATAACGTTCCATGTGGAGTGTTCATCTCGCCTTTGTTCTTACAGTCCCACCCTCCCACCCTTAGGAAGAACGTTCTTTGATGCCTGGCCAGGAGCATTCTGCTACTGTTACTATATTGTGTACATAGTTGGCATATATATATATTTTTATATATGTGTCTGTTTAGATATATATATAGCTTTCTGTAAATTCTTTATATACATATGTGTATAAGCATGAATGTGCTATTCTGTAGATTGGTTTGCTTGCAAACTAGATCTGAGGTAAAGGCAGAGGGGGATTGTGGGTATTAGATTGTCTCGAGCTTCTTCTCGATGCAGAGCTTGCAAGAGGCCGGCACGGAGCCGAGGATTGGCTCCGAACCCATGTGTAAGAACAAAGGCGAGATGAACACTCCACATGGAACGTTATGGTAAGGACATAACTTCTATTTATTACCTGTGTGATTGTTGTTGAGTGCTTGTTCCCCTATTCCACTTTTTAGGATTGTACGGCCCGTTTTAGTTAGAGGGCCGTAGTTGCCCATTTAAATTACAGGGCCTTTCCTCCCTGAGTGCTAGTCCTTCTTCCTTTATAAAAAAAAAAAAAAAAAAAAACCTTTTTCTCCTCTTCATAACTTTGCTGTTAGTTATAGTTAGTGTTGTTGTTATTAAAATTGTTGTTAGCCTTGTTTTCTTTTCAGCATGTCCAAAGAGAAAGACAGAGAACATAAGGAGCACCGCCTTTCAGGGTTCAAGAAATGTGACAATTGTTCACAAAAAATGTCATTGACTGACAGTCACACTAGGTGTGTGTACTGTCTGGGAGAGATTTACTTACAAGAACCCTGTACCTTTTGCCATGCCTTCAGTACTAGAGTTCTTAATGGGAGGAAACATAAATTAATAGACAGGGGTCTTATGACTACTTCCTTCCAGGAACAGCTGGAACTTGGTCAGACAGCTCCCAAAACTGTGAAGAGAAAATCTTTGGTTCCAGCGTTGGAGCCATCTAAAAAGTCTAAAGCAACGGAGCAAAGGAGTTCTGACTCTGATTCCGCTTCTTCTGTCTCGGTGCAATCTGTTTCTTCAGTGGTGAGGCAACCTTCGGTATCGAGACGTTCACCAGCTATCGACCCTGTTTCACCGAAGTTGAGTTCTCCTATTTTAGAGAGGAGGAGATCTCCTTCTGTCTCCATCCATTCCTCCAGGACACTTTCAGATGAGGACATCGAGTGGGTGGTGAAGAGGCTGCTCTGTGACCCGGCTCTGGCCAAAAAGTTAGCCGTTGTGGACCCAAAGGCTTTGGAGCCATCCCATTTACAGACTACTGCTTCACTCTTGGAGCCAAACACTTAGGGTTCTTCTCTGTTGGATCCTTTAGTTCCGAGAATTCTTCCTGCTTCCTCGGAACCATTAACTCTCTCCTCAGAGGCTCAGTCTGGAGCCGAGGGATCTGGGAGCCGACGCTCTCGAGTTGACTCTGAGAGGGATAGTCATCACGGCTTTTCTTCGGAACTGACCCTCCCTCTCGGTGCTTTGGCTCGACTGAGCTCAGTTCACATGTCTATTTCGGAACCTGTCCCTCCTCGGAGCCGACCTTCCCTCTCTACGGAACGGAGGTCATCTTCGGAGCAGGGTGGAAAGGCCTTCTAACCAATAGAGAAAGCTTTGTCCAGTCCCAAAGCCCTGCCTTTGGACCCGATGTCCCGCCAGCAACAACCTCTTCTCCCCTATCACTCCCTCAGCGTAGGGAAGCAGAGACTCAAGCAGCCCCCATTGGAGGTGTTCCCTCTTCCGTGACCTCCCCAGATTAATCAGTGTAAACAAATAAACCATGGAAAAAAAGAAGAAATGCTGAAAAACTGCACGGTACTTGAATAATCCAATCAGGTATCAAGTTCAAAGATGAGAAATAAAAATGTATTCAACACATAAAGCGCTTTTTGTCTTACACAATAGTAAAACTTCCTCAGATAAAAGAAAAATGCATTCCCCATGTTAAACACACACAGTATCCAATCACATGATTTCCATTCAACCTAGCCAATTGCTACCCAACCAAAGCCTTAAAGGAACACTTCATACCTAAAAGGTTGAAAAATAATAATCATGTGTAATCAAAAGTAAAACATCATACAATGCAAGACATACCTAATATACAAAAACAATATTATATACAAATCACATGTTGTAATAAATCTATCTTATACAAAATCTAATTACAGCAGTGACATACACTAAAAATGTGAATGCAAGTGTATATGTATGAATAACGTAGTCTAAAAATGCAGGTGAGGAATCGAACATATACTAGGATGCACACCTCATAATGAGCCTATTCATCTACTAAGGCTGTTAAGTTTCAAAATACAACTGATAGTGCACATTTCATTGAGACCTGGATATGAGTGGGCATTGGTACGTAATTGCCACCATAGCTCAAGTCTTTCTAGGTGTGCCGATTCAGGACCCCCTTTCCCATCAGATTGAATACTGTCAATTACCTTAAACAAAAACTGATAGTTCGGGTTTTGAGATGAATGTCTGGCTAACGCATTCTGCAATTTTCCTTTTCTAATGTAGTACAAGTGTTCATACACACATTCTCTTTCCTATCAGTTTTGCCAATATAAAATGTGGCACGATGTTGCCACTGAGCTAAATACACTACTGACCTGGATTGACAATTATACCTACTTTTTATTGTATATTTAAAACCCCTAAAAGAGAAGGTATACCCTGTTGACATGTGTAAACAATAATTACACATGTGGCATTGTAGCATTCCTTTCCTGCCCCCTTGATGAAATGGATGGCTTTGCAAAAGTTGTTTTAAATTCTGGCCCCTTTTCCAGATGGCTTTGGGAACCAGAGACTCGAGCAGCCCCCATTGGAGGTGTTCCCTCTTCCGAGACCTCCCCAGGTTATCCGACTGGAGACTTTGTAAGAGGAAGCACATTGACTCACCTGAGTCTGTCATGTCAGACACTGATTTGGATGAGTCAGAAGGGTCCCCTAGATCCCC
The DNA here is from genome assembly GCF_019279795.1 of Protopterus annectens. NCBI lineage: Eukaryota > Metazoa > Chordata > Ceratodontiformes > Protopteridae > Protopterus > Protopterus annectens. The sequence goes on along the minus strand of NC_056737.1, from coordinate 388,550,826 downwards.
CTCTTGAGGATGTCTCATTTTCTGACTGCGTTGAAATCCTTAGACAGAGGGGCGATTGGCAGACCTCTAACCCTACTGAGGACTAATCAGTGTACCTTGAGGCCTTTGGTTCCCAACCTTCCACCTCCTGGGTGACACCACTTATGACCAGCTCTTGGGGGGTCATATCCCGGAAAGCCTGGACCTCCCTGGACACAGTGGAGCCTGTTCCGAGGAGGCCAAACAAGTTTATGACTGCTCCATAAGATAAGTTCTTTCTTTCTAAGGGAGTTCCTGTTGATGCCATGGTGGTAGCAGTGGCTACAAAAAAGGAGTTGTCCGAGACATCTTCCAATATTCATCCTCCTAATAAGGAGTCCAGGACGATGGATAGGTATGGAAAGCCTACCTTCTCTTTAGTGACATTTACATTAAGATCGCTGAATTACCTGTCCCATTTTACTAGACTTCAAAGGGATCTCCTGAAGGAGTTGGGAGATGCCCTTCAGGGTTTAGTAGCTTCGGGATCCATGGACAAGGTATCTGCACAGCTCTCCACCCTTACATCTATAGCTAACTCCTCCATGAGGCTGATTTCCTATGCAGCAGACGGAGCGAGCAGGGCAGCCGCAGCAGGAATTTCTTTTAGGAGACATTCCTGGATGCGTCTTTGTATCTTCACGGAATCCTTTAAGTATTCCTTTACCAACGTCCGCTTTGATGGTTCAACTCTTTTTGGATCGCAGGTAAGAGAGACTTTGACCAGGTATGAGCAGGAAGGGAAGTCCTTATCCACTGTCAGAGTCCATTTCTCCCTTCCTTGTAGACCTTGTCCCAAGGGTCAAACAGGAAGGAAAATGTGGTTCCATAAATCCCAAAAAAGTTTCCCTCAGGCACAAGGTCAACACTCCCCTAGAGGCAGAGGAGGAGGATATAATGGAAGACGCTGCCCTCGCGGCAGAGGAGGTCCGCAACATCAGGGAGCTAGAGATACTTTCTCTTATTGTCCCTTCCATCGCCCCTGAGGGTTTGCCCGACTGTCCGTCTCTGGAGGCAGTCAGGGGTCGTCTTTCACTGTACCCAAGCGCCTGGCTACAAATTTCCCAAGATCGTTGGGTACAAACCATAATATCCAGAGGTTACCTTATTCCCTTTGTTTCCTATCCCCCGGTAAATCGGTCTCTACCAGACATGCCACCTATTTAATTAGACCGTGCAACATCAGAGGTCTTCTCGTTGCAAAAAAGAGTCATCCAAGAAATCCCCACAGAGCAAATAGGATCCAGAACTTAAGATTCTTTTTAGTTCCAAAAAAGACAGGGGACTGGAGATCAATTCTAGATCTCAGCAATCTCAACAAGTCTGTAAAGAAATCGAAGTTGCGAATGATCAATCTGCAGTCGATATTTCCCTTTATCGGGAAAGTCAGTTGGATGTGCTCAATAGATCTTCAAGATGCGTACTACCACATCAAAATGGATAGGTGCTCCAGAAGACACCTACGCTTTCAGCTGGGAGCCAGCCATTTTCAATTTCGAACACTGCCCTTTGGCCTCACTACAGCCCCTGAGTGTTCACCAAATGCATGGCAGTGGTAACAGCTCATCTGAGACATCAAGAATTCCAGGTGTTTCCATACCTAGACAACTGGCTCCTCACTGCTACCACCAAGCACCAACTAATCAGAACCAAGGACGATACTCTATCCTTGTGCGCCAGATTAGGCATTAAAATAAGCCTAAAAAATCAGCCTCATCTCCATCGCAGCACATTGTATTCTTAGGCTCAGAAATACTCAACAAGCATGACAGCAAAGCTGACACCAGAAAGGATAGAATCATTACATGACCAAATCAGATTCTTGCTGAAGAGAGACAAAGTACAGGCCAGGATAGTCCTTCAAGTCCTAGGGACTATGGCTTCCACCGTTCTCTTAGTTCCCCTAGTCCATCTGCACATGAGAGTACTTCAGTGGCTACTATTTGCCCAGTGGTCATTGCAGGATCTCCCCGTCTTTCAAAATACTCATCACAAACTCCTGCAAGAAGGATCTAACATGGTGGTTACATACCAATCAACTTCATCTAGGTCACCCACTTGCTCCCCCTCAAGAAAATGCAGTCTTGACTATGGATGGCTACCAGATAGGGTGGGAGGGGGCATTATCTGGGAATGACGGTCCAAGGTACTTGGCAGGATCACGAGAACCACTTGCATGTAAATGTTCTGGAGATGAGAGCGGTGCTATATGCGTTGCAAGCACTTTACAGTTCTCTTCCCACTGGGACAATTGAGATTCAGTCAGACAACATGTCTGTAGTGTGGTACATAAACAAGCAGGGGTGAACCAAATCCTACCCACTATGTCGAGAGGCACTGAGTATGGAAATGGGCGTTGGACACACAACGTTTTCTGGTAGCAACGCACATCCCGGGGAAGCACAATGTGATAGCAGACAAACTCAGATGAGCAATTCTGATGCCTCATGAGTGGTCCCTGCAGTCAGAAGTTGCTGAAGAGATTTTTTGCAAATGGACCAGCCTTGCTGCGACCTATTTGCCACGTACATGAACACCAAATGGTGTGGGAGGATGGCATAATGGTTAAGGTGTTTGCCTTACAGATGCAAGGTGCAGGGTTTGATTCTCACAAGGGGGTAATTGGCTAGGCTTGAAATGGCTCACAAGGGCAGTTAGCCTAGTTCTAACCTATGAACCTATGAATCTAAAATGCAGCAGCTACTTTGCCCTAATTCCCCATCCGGGGATGCTACCCAGGGATGCTCTGGTCCACAATTGTCCTCTGGGACTCCTTTATGCTTTTCCACCCTTTTCTCTCATTCCAAAAGTAATTCAGAAAGCAAAACTGTTGAGGAGTACCCTGATCCTCATTGCTCCTTACTGGCCTCGCCAAGTCTGGTTCCCCTTCCTGTGGCCCTATCTCTTGGAGGAACCATGGATTCTGGAACCATCTCCAGACCCCCTGATTCATCAATCAGGGCAGTTCCATGCTACTATCCAAACCCTGAAATTGACAGCATGGCTGCTCCAGTTCCACAAATAGCCAGGTGTGTTTCCCTTACACCATAGTCAAACACATTCTGATTTCTTCACACAATCCTTCCACCAAGAAATTATATTCCAGTAAATGGAAAAGGTTCTCCATTTGGGCAGCAAACCAAGGCAAAGATCCCTACTCAGCTCCTGTAGAGTCTATCCTGTACTTCCTGGCATCTATTTTTCATGAAGGAGCTGCAGCTGCTACTATTAGAGTTCATTTTGCTGCCATCTCTAATTATCATTTTGGCTACATGGGAAATCCAATCATGTCACACACTATGCAAAACCTTTTTGAAAGGAGTCCTCCTCCTCAGACCTCCAGTCAGGTAACCACAAGAACCGTGGGATCTAAACCAGTTCTTACATCTTTAATTTCTCCACCCTTTGAACTCTTCTTCATCGGATCTGAAATTCTTATCTTGGAAGACATTATTCTTGGTGGCTATAATGTCTGCTAGGAGAGTTTCTGAATTGCAAGACCTCACCATTCGACCTCCTTACATTGTTTTCCATAAGGATGGAGTCTCACTTAGAACTAATCCTTCCTTTCTTCCTAAGGTATGTTCAGAGCATAAGCTAAACACAACTATCGAACTACCAGTTTTCTTCCCAAATCATACTAATCAGAATACAGACTATACCAATTGGATGTCCACAGAATTCTCAGGTTTTACCTGCACAGGACTAAAGAATTTTGAAAATCAGACCAATTATTTGTTTCCTTTTCAAATAAAAATAAAGGATTGCCTGTTTCTAAGATCTCCTTGTCTAAATGGCTTTCAGACTGCATTTCCTTTGCTTACAAAGCTGCTGGCAAACAATTACCAGCCAAAGAAAAAGGCCATTCAACCAGAGCAGTATCTGCTTCTTATGCCTTTAGATCTAAACTCACAGTTGATACCATTTCTGCAGCAGCTACTTGGGCAAGACCGCATACCTTTGTCACTCATTGCAAATTGGATTTGTCCTTCCGGGACAGGTCATCCTTTGGGTCCACTGTGCTGAAGAGTCTCTTTGCTTGAGGCACCCGGGATAAAGGTGCTAGGGATGCTGTCCCATCCAGCAAGAATTACGGTGAGATAGGACTACATAACATAAAGAAGTTATGTACTTACCATAACATTCCATGTTTGTAGTCCATCTCGCCTATATTGTTGCGTCCCACCCTCCTTTATCCTTCCTGTTTTCTGGAGGAACTGGTGGACTATCAGTTATGCTGTCTGACCTGGTTGTAGTTGTCCGTCCACCTGGCAAGGATAGTAATACAGAGTATTTTGATTGTATGGGCATAGTTATTGATAGTTGCTGACTATTATGTACCTATTTACTTTCTTGCAAACAAGATCTGGGGAATTGCTGTGAGGCACCATGGGATAGGGGTTAGCCTCGAGCCAGTAAAAGCTCTCGAGCTTTAGTATCGGCTGAGTTGGAGCCGAGAATCTGCTCTGAACCCATCCATTAAGAATGTAGGCGAGATGGACTACAAACATGGAACGTTATGGTAAGTACATAACTTCTTTTTTACCAAAATGAACTGTACTACATTTTTTCATATTTAATTTGGGGCCATTGTCGTTGGCACAAATTGTTAACATGACTTATTTTGAGTCAGTGGAAGATGAAGTAACATCTCCCAATTTACAGTCGTCTGCAGACGTAGGTAACCACAGGCCAGGAGTGTTGTCTGAAAGTCTGAGAAATAGATGACAAATAGTAGAGGGCTCAACAGTGAGCCTTGTGTCACACTATTTGTAACGTTTTTTGCTTTCATAAGTGTCACTTATGACTCTTAAGCACAAGGGTTCTGAAAGACAGATGCTTTGCTCTCCATCAAACAACATAAGGATCTGTATTCATATTCAAAAGTTGGTCAGTAATGTCTGCATGGAGAATAGTGTCTTAAGGCCTCGATCAGATCCAGACATGCTTTATGTACTGCATAACCGTTATTCACTATATTTTGCTAACAAAAAAAAAATGAGGTTAAACAGACAAGACATTCCTCTGACAAAACTGAATTGATGAGGGTCTAGGGTTAACAGATCCTGCTCATCCATCCAGTCCGCCATTTTGGGTCCTCAACCCTGTGCTTAGAACTGAACTGGATGTTTTAGTGCTTCAGCCTTGTGAAAAAAAAAAAAAAAAAAGGTCTACTGAAAACACTCAAAACCTAAAGATTTAGAGTCCAGGAAGCAACCCCTGATAATTTGGCTCCACTTTTGACTCCCAAGGTTCTGAGAATTGAAGATTATATGGCTTAGACCTCTACATGCACTTCTCCTCTGGGTCCAGAATTAGGAGTGTCCATTACTACTAAGGATTCCCCCAAGAAAACTGAAAGATCTTTCTGAAGATCCTCCTTTGCCCTTTCTGCAAGGTCTTTCAGGTCTTAAAAATCCCTCAGAAGTTAATTGAGATCACCTGTTGGAGAAGGTCCTCAAGACCCAGATCGAGGTCATTGCAACTCCATCGGCTTCAAAGTGAGTTGGATTTCATCCCGATCCAAGGCCATTCACTGGTATACCCTTAAGCTCTGGCTCCCTCTGATCCATTCTGTCACCTGGGTGCTGTGGCTTGGGATCCAGTGATCGCTGTATCACGGCTCTAGGGGTTTTGGACCTGACTTACCTGACTCTGGCCCTGTCAGACCGAAAGTCGCAGTTTAGTAGCCAAGGAATCAGGTGGACGGCTACATTGATTCTTTTGGAGACATCAACCTTTGATACTTCAGATCTGATCCCTGCTTCCATTCAGGTGGATATGAGGATCCCTTCTTGGTCACTTTCATAGTCTTTGCTTGCAAAGTTGGATCCAACCAACAGGTGTAGTTTATTCGAATCCCCTGGAGGTTAGTGCAGACTTCTGAGTTATTGAAAGGGGATAATTTCTGTGCCCAGTAAAGCAGATCCACGGGTTCCTCCTACTATGCTTCCTCCGCATGATCCTTGCTCATTTGTGTTGTCTTCTAAACAAGTGTCATCCGGGCAGACTCATTCCATAAACTACAGACTTCCTGCGGTTGCACAGAGATGGTTCTCTGAAGACTCAGGAACAGCATCACCCTCATGCTAGGCCAGGCATCACTCTAAATTGTTGGGTACAGAAGGTAATTACCAGAGACTGCATTATTCCCTTTGCTCCCCTCCCCCACCCACAACAAACGAGGAATATTTCTGACATTCTGCCTAGTCAGAGGAAACTGGTAGCAACAGAAATTTTTAAGCTGTTATAAAAGCAAGTCATCCAAGAGGTCACACCAGACCAGCAAGGATCCGGAGTTTACTCAAGATTCTTTTTGGTTCCAAAAATGACTGAGGACCTGATGCCCATTTTGGACTTCAGCCAGCTCTGTCGGTTTGTGAAACAGACAAAAGTTTTGGATGTCATGGTTCAGTCCATTCTGCCCCTTCTGAGGAAGGATGACTTGATGTCCTTAATTGATCATCAGGATGCCCACTGTCATATCAAGAGAGCAAGGCAGTTCAGCAGATTTCTTCACTTTCGGCTGGATACCATTTATTTCTAATTCACATCACTCAACAAACCCCCAGGGTGTTCTCAGCTGTATGCCATTTATTTCTAATTCAAATCACTCAACAACCCCCAGGGTGTTCGCCAAGTGTATAGCAATGGTGGCGGTGTATCTAAGGGTGTATGGGTACCAGGTGTCTTCCCCTGTCTAGAAGACTGTTCCTCACCATACCTACCACGGATCTAATTATTCAATCCAAGGATGACTTGCTCCATTTTTCTCGTTGGTTGGGGATCACTGTAAACCTAAAGAAAAGCCTGCTGACACCAGCTTATACAATAGAATTCATAGGGTGCCACCTGGACAGGATATCTCAAATTGCCAAAATTCTGGACTTGAGAGTACTAGTACTTTCCTTGCATTGCCAAGCTTTCGAGGTCCCTTCTCTCTCAAATCCACCAATAAGAGTTATCCTTCTGCTACCAAGGTTAATGCTTGCTTTGATTACACTTGTTACTCAGACCAGATTCTATATGAGGGTAGTGCAGTGGACCCTCTCTGTCCAGTGGTCAATGTTGTACCACCCATGCAATTCCAGTTTGTTTCACACCGATATGCAGATGTCAACTCCACTGGTGGTTGACTTCCCCAATGGTGATGCGGGGTTGACTGTTCATTTTTCCATCTGCAAAACCTAGTGTGACCACTGATGCCTCCCTTTGAGGGGGAGTGGGTGCATTTCAAAGGAAAGACTGTTCAGGCATGTGGTTGATGTCAGAGACCAAACATCGCATCAGTGTCTTGGAAATGTGGGCTTCCTGCTAGCGTTGCAGGCTTTCAGGTTTCTCTTCCCAAGGGTGTGATTTCTGTTTTCATGGATAACATGGCTGTGGTCTAATACATCAACAAGCAAAAGGGAACTAGCTTAAACCCACTGTGTTGATAAGCCATGAGGTTATGGTAATGAGTAATGTCTTTCCATCACTTTCTAGTGGCAGTGCATATCCCAGAGTTTCACTGGTTTAGTCAGGCAGGCTTAGCAGATTCATTATCCTGCCTCATAAGTGATCCCTCAAGCAGTCAGTGGCTGGGGACAGCCATGCTGCAACTTCTGTGTGTCCTGTCTGAGCACCAAATGCAGCAGCTGTTTGCCTTGATCACCCAGCAGAGTCAATCACTGAAGGATGCTCTGATTCACACTTGTCCCCTGGGTCCCTGTACGACTTTCCACCTTTTCCCATTATAATGAAATTTCTTCAGAAAGCTGTTCAGTGCAAGGGAACAGTGATTCTCAGTGCCCCCTGCTAGGCTCATCAGGTTTGGTTCCCCTTAGCTGAAGAACTCTCCCTGGGTTATGGGCTTCCATATTCAACCATCAAAATAAAATTTCAGAGAACATTAAACACAGACCATGGAAATTATTGAACAAGCTTATCTTCAAAAATAATAACATAGAGTGACCATAACTGGCTAACATTGCAAACTGCCTTCATAATAACACCTTGTCAGTCAAGGTGGGGGTTCCTCCACCAACACCCCCAACTATATATACCAACTCTGAGATAGCACTACAGTGGGGAATAAGTCAAATTTATAATAGTGTTTAGCTTACCTTGCGCGTTGCGGTACTTCCTGGTTGTTGGCCAGCTATGGCCATTCAGTTGTTTTATTTTCGAAGATAAGCTATTTCTAACTTTCATGTGGGAGAAAAACTGTATTGCCTCCTTGAAACTTTCTAAAGCCTTTTTGAGAGGTATTTTCCTTCACAGCCACCCCCCCCCCCTTGACTTGACTGCTTCAGGCCTTAACCAGACCATCTTTTGAACGAGGAGCTATGTCAGAAGTGTAATTTCTGTCCTGGAAGACTATTTTTGGGTGGCCATTACATTAGGTATGAGAATTTGTTGCAGACATTGTCTTGCAAGCCGCCTTATTTGATCTTTCATAAGGGCAGGATGCCCATTTGAAGCAGTACACATTTTTTTCCGGAAGCTGCCCTTAACCAGTCCTTTAACTTGCCAGTCATCTTTCCAAATCTTTCTAATAAAGGAAAATATGCTGAAAGTTCACCATCAGTTGAAGTTCTACTTGCACTGTAACAAAGGGTTTAGAAAAGCAGCTGAACATTTTGTTTCCTTTTCAATAGCCAGTATAGGAGATGTATTTCAAAAGTCACATTGTTTAGGTGGGTTTCTGATTGTATTACTTTTTCATATAAAGAGAAAGGTCTGTCTATCTCTTACAGACTTAGAGCTCATTCAGCCTGAGTGGTTGCAGTTTCTGCAGCATACTTTACCAAAATGTCTTTAAGTGACATTTATCTTGTGCCTGCTTGGTCTACTGTTCACACCTATGTCTCCCATTTTAAGCTGATCATACCGTCTAGATTCTATGCATGCTTTGGCTCCAGCATCCTTTAGAATATGCTTCCATGACACCAATCTGGTGTGCTAGTAGCTGAGGAATTTTTCCAATCCATTGAGTCGGATGGAAAAGACATTGGTCAAGGTTATGCACTTACCATAATGCTAGATCCATGCTGTGTTCTTTTCTCTGACTCATCCTTGCCTCCTACTGTTGCTCTTTTGTAAACGTTCATCTTATGGCTCTCGACACACTACACTGGACCTATCTAGAACCTTGACTGACATACAGCTTGGAGCGGTTTCCTAGGTTGTCCTGCTCTCTCCCGCTTCTATTCAGCGATTTTTAGGAGGATGCGTAAGGTGCAAGCCGGCAAACATAATCTGAGGTGTTGTAGGAACAGGGTTAGAATTATGGGTGGGGGAGGAGCCTGAGCCCTGGATCCAGGAGCTTAAAAAAAGGTGCCTGTGTCAGATCTGATAACCTGTCTTTTGAGTGCGATGGAGGAGGACAACATAGATCTAGCTTTGTGGTAAATGTATAACTTTTGTATGTTATAACCTTCTACCCCCATGTCATGAAATAGTCTTTCGATATAGATCCATAATGTTTGTGTTTCCATGTACCACAATTCAGTATCTAGTCCACCATACAAGTGTAGCTGTAAAATTATAAAATCTTACAGCTCACATTTCATATGACATAATCTCTCTTGTGGTACAGTCGTCCATCTCGCCCTGTAAATTGTTACAGCTCGATATATAAAGCATAGTGTCCGCCTTTATGCCTGTAACTGTGATGTTTTCGCAGTTGATGCCAGGAAACTATACACTTTCTTCGTAATCATAAGCAAACAAACTGGTTAACCAGAGATCACACAGCACAGCAGCCATACCTATGCATGTTCTGTAGTCCTAGCTCACCTTCATTCTTGCACATAGGTACGGAGCCGATCCTCAGCTCCGACTCGGCCTTTGTACAAGCTCAAAGTCTTCTAGTTGGCTCGTGGCTAGGTAGGTATCTCATGGTGCACCAGTACAATCCCCAGATCTCTTTTGCCGCGTCAACGAGTTTGAATGTTGTTGTTCTTGGCTGTGGCTAAATCTAACCCATTATGCTGATTTTTTTGGCTAAATTCTGCTGTTTTTCATATTTAGATAGCTTTATATAGCTGTTGTTAGTGTTGTTTTTGTAGTTAGGTAGTTTAACATTTACTAGAGTTCTTCCTGTGTTAAGTTGTTCTGAGAACAGTTGGCCGTTGGCCTTATCGTTCTCACTGGTATCCTGTGTGCCAGTTAGTTTCTTCACTGGGGTTGTTTTATATATATATATATATATATATATATATATATATATATATATATATATATATCCTTCTAGTTCAGATATTGTTGATATTAGTGGTTGTAGGTTCTTTTGCATGTAATTTAGATTGTGTGCGCATTATTTCAAAATTTAGATAAGCTTTCTCTCAGTGTTCTTAGATTAAAATAAATAGCTTTTGCTTGCGGAGCGCTCCACTTTTGTATTTGCAGTTAGAACGGGGTTTTTGACCTTCGTTCTCTTTATCTGAATTATTAGAGATTGTATTTCTTCTCCATTCTGTGTGTGAGACTGTTAAATTGTCTTTCTGCATCTTTCCTTTCTAGGTCCGTTTTAGTTAGAGGACCTAGTCCTCCCACGTTTCCTTTTCTTTCTCTGTGTGTCTGATTGGCATTCTTCTGTTTGATGTCTAAGGAGGTCAAGGATCATAAGCCATCTGGCTTTAAGTGTGTGAAATGTTCACAGAAGATGTCTATAACGGATGGCGACAGTAACTGTTTATACTGTCTTGGGGCCATCCACTTGCAGGAAACATGCCTATTTTGTCTTCATTTACTGCCAGGGTATTGCAGGAGAGAAAGAATAAACTTATTTGAAAAGGTCTCCTTAAGCCCTCTTTTGAGGAAGATCTGGCTAGCTCTTACTCCTCTTCAGTCACATGGATCTAAAAAAGAAGACATCTAAATCTTCTAAGAGGCCCTCCTAGGCGCCGGCTGGTGCATCGGAGCCACCCCTCAAAATTTCTAAATCTGACAAACCTGCTGCCTTTTTGGCTCCATTGTGTTCAGAGCAAATCAAGGGTACTACTACTACTGTTGCTACAGTGTTGGCACCAGGTAGTTCAGAGCCGACCACTGATAGCAGACATTGGAGCCGGTCTACGGAACCCTTACCAGTCTCCCCTACATTAAGGTCACCCATATTACAGAGAATCCCGTTCTCCCACACTGTCTTCCAGATCTTCCAGGAGCTTATCGGAAGAAGATGTGGAGAGAGTAATGCTGAGACTCCTGAAGTCATCTGCCTCACCTAAAATGTTGTTGGTTCCGACTCAGTCTGTTCTGGGGCCACTTGAGTCCGTTACCCCTTCTGTGATTCCTCCTCCGAGCCATGCTGGACTTTTGGAGCCGGAGTGTTCGGTACCACTAGTGGAACCCTCGGTTCCAGCTCCCCCTGAGGTTGTTTCGGAGCAGAGTTCCACAACGACACTTTAGTTGCCATCCGTGGTGTCTAGGAGCCGAAGCTCCCCGGTTGGCCCCAACAGGGACACCTGCAACCGAACCTCTTCAGTTCTGAGCCTTCCTCTTGTCGCGTCGGCTAGGGTGAGCTCCGACCCTACATCTGTCTTGGAGCCGATGGCATCCTCGGTCTCCTCGGAGCCGGGGAGGTCTTCGGAGCCAGAGAGGTCGGCATTCGAGATGATGAGGAATGTGCTGTCCCAATCATCAGCTCCTACCAGGGGTACTGACACTCTTCCCCCTAGGACACCTACTTCTGTCTCAGCACCTACTCCCTCTCTGGACAGCAGAGACCCACAGCCTCAGGAGCCATTGGCTGGTGACCCCAATTCTTCCAAGACCTCCCCGGAATATCCATCCTAGGAGCCCCCATGGAAAAGGACATGCAAGAGGAAGCATGTAGACTCCCAGGACGAGTCTCTTACCTTGGACACTGACCTTGAGGAGTCAGAAGTGTCCCCCAAGTCATCCTCTGATGTCTCCTTTGTAGACATCTTGGTGATCCTTAAGCAAAGGTGTGGCTGGTCCACTGTCACCCCTTCTGATGAGGAGTCTGTGTACCTGAAGGCTTTCGGGTCTCAGCCTTCAGCCTCTTGGGTGTCTCCACCCTTTGACGAACTGTTAGAACTCGTTAGTTGGAAGGTGTGGGATACTCCTGATGCTGTGGAGCCAGTCACCAGGAGAACAAATAAATTTCTGTCAGCTCCCAAGGAGAAGGAATTTTTGTCAAAGGGTGTTCCCATAGATGCCATGGTGGTGGCGGTGGCCACTAAGAAGGAGCTAGCAGAGACTACTACTTCATCCATCTGCCAAATAAAGAATCTCGGGAAGCGTATCTTTCCGTCAGCGGCATTTACTCTTAGATCGCTGAACTACCTAACCCACCTTATGAGGCTTCAGAGAGATCTCCTTAAGGAGTTAGGAGAGACTCTACAAGGTACATCTACTGAGGCAGTCTCTGAGAAGGTGTCTGCCCAGTTGTCCACCTTAAATTCTATTGTCAACTCATCCATGAGGCTCATCTCTTATGCAGTCGATGGAGCGAGCAGAGCAGTGGGTTCAGGAATTTCCTTAAGTAGTCATTCCTGGACGCGCTTGTGTAATTTTGCAGAACCGTTCAAGTCTACCTTTGCCAGCACCCCTTTTGACGGTTCTTCTTTGTTTGGACCTAAGGTAAAGGACACACTCACCCTGTGCGAGCAAGAAGGGAAAACACTCTGCCATGGGAGTACGTTTTACCATTCCCTCTAGACCTTATCCCAAGGGTCAGAGAGGTGGTAAAATGTGGTTCAAGAAATCCCAGAGGTTTTTCCAGAATGCACAGGGTGACTCCTTCTTCAGAGGCAGAGGAGGAGGATGAAATGGTAGACGTCACCCTAGAGGCAGGGGTGGACTGCAAACCCAGGGAGTCCGTGATTCGTTTTGGGGCTGGGTCTACCAGCGCTCCTGATGTGGGGCCCGACTGTGCTTCTCTGCAGCTGGTCGAGGGTCACATTTCTTTGTATCCGGAAGCCTGGCTAAGTATCACTCAAGACAGATGGGTACAAAGAATTATCACCAGAGGTTATTCCATACCCTTTTCTCTGCCACCTCATGTCCCCAAGAGGGGTCCCGGATGTTCCACCCAATCACAGGGATTAAGCAACTGTGGAGGTCAACAAGTTGCTGGCAAAACGAGTCATCCAAACCATTCCCACAGACCTAATAGGATTCGGAACTTACTCCAGATTCTTTTTAGTTCCAGAATGTACAGGGGACTGGAGGCCCATCTTGGACCTCAGCAAATTAAACAAATCCATAAAGGACAAGTTCTAGATGGTGACACTGCGGTCTATACTCCCATTACTAGGGAAAGACACTTGGATCTGCTCAGTAGACCTCCAAGAGACTTACTACCACATAAAAATGGACAGGGCATCAAGGAGTCATCTACACTTCGGCTGTGAGCCAGTCACTACCAGTTTTGTGCTCTGCCCTTTGGTCTCACCACAGCCCCCCAGGGTCTTCACCAAGTGTATGGCAGTAGTGACAGCTCACCTGAGACGTTGAGGATTCCAGGTGTTTCCATATCTGGACTCCTGGCTCCTGACCGCCCCCACGAGGCATCTACTTCTACAGACAAGGGCCGCTACTATTCAACTCTGTGCCCAGATGGGGATTACTATCAATTTGGAAAAATCTGCTTTATTGTGCTCTCAATTTGTGATTTTTATAGGCGCAGAAATAGACACAGTAGCCATGTTGGCCATCTTCCAGTAGAAAGTGCACAGAATCTGGTACTTCAAATTCACCGTCTTCTCCCTCTCCGAAACATCAAGGCCAAGACTGTTCTGAAGCTTCTAGGGACCATGGTTTCAACCATACTACTGTTGCCGCTAGCCAGACTACACATGCAAATTCTTCAGTGGCTCCTATCGTCCCAGTGGTCCTTCCAACAACTGCCCTTAACTCACCAAATTCTGTTAACAGACTCTTGCAAGAAGAACCTCATTTGGTGGATTCAACCCAATCAGTTAACCATGGGCACTTTTTTTTCCCCTCACCAACCCGCTGCCACTGTGACCACGGGTACCTCACAGATAGGGTGGGGGGAGCATTATCTAGGCAGGACTGTCCAAGGTACATGGCAAGATCACGAGGCTCAACTGCATATCAATGTTCTAGAGATGAGGGTGGTGCTCCTGGCGTTGCAAGCACTTCATGACCTTCTTCCTCTTGGGACAATTGCAATACAGTCAGACAACATGTCGGTAGTATGGTATATCAACAAACAAGGGAGAACCAGATCATACCCACTCTGTCAAGATGCCATTCGAGTTTGGAAATGGGCGATATCTTCCCAGCGCTTTCTGGTGGCGACGCACATCCCGGGGACAACTAACGTGATAGCCGACAAACTCAGCCGGGCAATTTTGATGCCTCACGAGTGGTCTCTGAACTAGGAAATAGTGGAGCAGGTTTTCCGCAGATGGGGGACAGCCTTGCTGCAATCTCTTTGACAGCCCAATCAATGCCAAATGCAGCAGCTATTTCTCCCTCAGCCCCCCTCCGGGGGAGTCACTGAGAGACGCACTTGTTCACAATTGGTCTCTGGGTCTCCTTTATGCTTTTCCTCCCTTTCCTCTCATATCCAAGGTGATTCAGAAATGAAACAGCTGGCCTTGACAGGTTTGGTTTCCCCCTTCTCAGGCCTCACCTTCTAGACGATCCATGGATTCTGGACCCAGTGCCAGATCTCTTGACGCTCATGTCAGGCTCGCTTCACCCTACCCTACACACTCTCAATTTGACAGCTTGGCTGCTCCAGTTCCATCCCTAGTGAGGCTTCATGACTTCTCACCCTCCGTGACTCATAGCCTTACGTCTTCTCATAAACCCTCCACAAGGAAGTTATATTCCAGTAAATGGAGGAGGTTCTCTATCTGGGCTGAGGAAAGGAATGTTGACCCTTACACTGCTTCTATTCCGGTGGTTTTGGAATTCTTGTCTGAACTTTTCCACCAGGGATATGCGGCAGGGTTCAATTGGCAGTGATTTCTAATTTTCATGTAGGTCTACAATATTCTAATCTGATTTCACATAGGTTGTTCAAGACCTTTCTTAAAGGTGCAACTTTAAGACCTCCCCCTCAGGAACCGGTTGCTTCATGGGACTTGAATTTTGTTCTATCCAAATTAATGTCTCCACCCTTTGAGCCATCTCATTCGTCGCCTTTGAAATTTCTGTCTTGGAAAACTTTGTTTCTGGTGGCAATCACATCTGCTAGACGAGTGTCAGAGTTACAAGCACTGTCTGTTAAAAAAAACCCTTATCTGATATTTCACAAAGACAGAGTATCTCTTCGTACTAATCCATCCTTTGTCCCCAAGGTCTGTTCCCATAACACTTTGAACCAATCCATAGAACTTCTGGTGTTCTTCCCTAATCATTCCAATGCAGCAGAATACAGGTTTCATCAGTTGGATGTTCATAGACAATTACATTTTTATTTGCACCGGACTAAGGAATTCAGGAAGTCAGACCACCTTCTTCGACTCCAGATTAGGTTTCCAAAGTGACCCTCTCTAATTGGATCTCTAGCTGTATAGCTTACATTTACTCTTCTGATGGTAAGCCTTTACCTTTCAAAATTAAGGCACATTCAACGAGATCTCAGTCTACTTCTGCAGCCTTTCAAGCCAGGGTCCCAATTGATAATGTCTGTGCAGCAACAAGTTGGGCTACCCCTCACACATTTATTACTCATTACAAATTGGATTTCATCTCCAGGGGTAGAGCATCCTTTGGTTCCACAGTACTCAGGAGTATTTTTCCTTGAGCCACCCAAGAATAAGGTGCTAGGGATGCTGTCCCATGTGTAAGAATGAAGGTGAGATAGTGCTACAGAACATAAAGAAGTTATGTATTCACCATAACATTCCATGTTTGTAGTCCATCTCGCCCTTCATTCTTACAAACCCACCCTCCTACCCCATCCTGGACGGGTCTAGAGATAGAAAAATATTGTTGTTGTTATAGATTGGAGACCTTTTATTATTGGGTTCTTTCTGTATGGTTTGTTACTGTTTTTCTTAGTTAGCAGCAAACAAGATCTGGGGATTGTACTGGTGCAGCATGGGGATACCTACCTAATCACGAGCCAAGTAGAAGACTGTGAGCTTGTAAAAAGGCCAGGGTCAGAGCCGAGGATCGGCTCCGAACCCATGTGTAAGAATGAAGGGCGAGATGGACTACAAACATGGCACGTTATGGTGAGTGCATAACTTCTTTTTATGGATGACACCATCATTTTGTTTAAATAAACTTTCTGATATCAACTCTGTTGTACATTAAGTTATGATTGTGTTATAACCTTTCATATCCAAATGTTGAAAAACAGTCACGTTTATTCCTGCACCTTTAAGTAGGGAAACCCATTTTACCAGTCCTTTACTATGCATACGAAGGATTCTTTATTATGTTAGTGTCATCAGTCAAAACATGCTCAGAGATTCAGTATTAAACAACAAAGTCTCCACTTAGCTTACATTCTTTTATTTTATTGCCTGGAGGGAGCACCCTATGCATGCTTATCTTTGTGACAGCCGGTAAGGATTTAGTAACCAAATATGTTCTTTATGAAATTTGACTTGCAGCTACACAGCATTATCTCTTTTACTCACTAACAGTTCCCAAAATGTAATCATGGCCTTCTTAAAACATATGAAGTGGAATGTAAAAATGTCACTATTGCTCTTCTTTTCTGCCCTATTTTGCCTCCCCGTAAGTCATTTACTATACACAATCACACCGTCTGTATCAACAGTTCAATAATTTAAGCCCATTAGGTTTGTAAATTGGTATAATCTAATGTATACTGTTCAGAAGAGAAGTCAGTCTTTTATAATGGTTTCCTTCTCATCACTTATCTCCCTTAGAGAGCCTTTTCCATTTTGTAACATTGGTCTCATCCTCTTGGAATGTAGTTTCACTGTTTCTTCCTTTTTAATAATTGTCTGTCTATAAAAGTAGGAAACAACTTGGAGGGCCATACATTCTCCTCCTCTACAGGCCTGAGATTGGTTCTGTCCTTTGGGACACCTGTCCCCTGGGTGACGACTACACTCTTGGCTCTGTTTTTGATACCTCACTAATGCCTCTCGGGCCAAATTAACATCCACAAAGAATTTAACCCTGCAGGAAAGAAAATTCTAAATATGGCAATATATAAAATTTGAAACTTCAAATGTATTTTCTGACTATCTTTGAATAATGGCACAAACTTGTTCCTTTTAAGTCTTATGCTTAGCAAGTAATCTTGTTCAACGAATACCCTCTTATCTTCAACATGCAGAACCTTACCCTTCTTCCAGAGTTTGCCCAGTGCTCTCTCTCAGGGTAAAGTTTTGAAACTTCACTGCAGTAGGTCTGGGAAATCTTAATGAGCTCCTGAGAGCACAAAGCACTGTGAGTTCTGTCCAAAAATAAGTCTTCCTGTTTTATACCCGACCAAGTACTAATCCTTTTTACAATGAACAATAAGAAGTCTCTGCCCTTAACTCCTTTGGGAAAATTAACAAACCTAAGGTTTTCTCATCTCTCCTGGTCCTTCATGTTTAGTAGCTTCACTTTCAGTTCTTCTTGCATTTGTTCTGTTTACGCAAATCAAACAGCTCCTTCTTCTGAATATCCATCCTGAAATCTTGTCTTCATCAAATTCATATGCTCATTTCTTTCCAAATGTGAGTCCTGCATCATTATTTGCACTCTACATTTCTTAATATAATTTAATACTGTTTGCCTTTTGTTTATATTTGTAAGGACATTTGCATTCTATGATAATATGGGCAGAGTATGCATTATAGTAGAAAGCTGTTACTTCCACCTGTTATAAATGACAGTTCTTTTGAATGTGTATTTCCAGCATTTGGCTTACTTGTGCACACTAATGTTTGGCAGTCTGATCTTTTATGCAGTTACTTTTTCTCATCTCCATTTGAGCCTGTGTTGTATTTTCAAGACTTTTTACTTCAATGAGAGCACCCCCCCCCCCAAAAAAAAAAATATACATACATATATATATATATATATATATATATATATATATAGTGTGTGTGTGTGTATATGTATGTATATATATATATATATATATATATATATATATATATATACATGCATGCATGCATTTTCAGACCCCATCCCCTTTTAATTTGGAACAAACACATAACTGTGCATCTTCAACAAATGAATTTTTACCCTTCCAGATAGGAGCAGTTGCCCAGACTTGATGGCTGCACTCATAGGCATCACCTAATCTAAAAGTAAGGTTACCCATGCTAAAGAACATGCTGTAACCTGTGATTCAACCTACACTGTCTGCAATCTGTTCTTTTCTTATCTCTGTTCCCCTCTAAGATATTTAAGTGTGCATGCTTTCACTAAACATTAACGTTTAGCTGTAAGGGAATAAATGTGCTGGCTACCTTTAACCAAACCAAATTGTATACTGTTCTACTAAATGAATTAATGTGTTAAGGCTACTGAGGTGGCCACTATTGCAGCCAGTTTTAGACTTTATTTTTCACTGATCTGCTTCTCATTTTACATTTTAAGTGTTACATTTCTGTCAGCCAAGTGTTTAGATTGCTTGGGAATTATTTCCTTGCTCCTGCAGATATCTTGTTTCTGAATAAAAACAGCCAGCAAGGTGAGGGAGAGAAAAACAGCTAACAAGTTTGTAGATCCATGAAAGATTCTAAATCTGATTATAAATTTTATTTGTAACTCAATGTACATACTTCCCCTGGCCAACTACCTGCACCTGCGGACATCTTGTTTCCCACAGAGAGTATTTGCTAATAGAAAAAAAAAAAACAAGCTAGTAAGTTTGCAGATGCATGAAACTTACCATTTTAATTCATCATTTTCTTTTAATTTTTCAAGCATGTTTGCTTATAAAGAACTATGACATTACTCTAGGTATTCACCCCTATAAAAAATAAAGGAAATTATTCTAATTATGCATATATGATATTTTTATACCCCTCCCCAGCAGCCCATGTGCACATTATTTTAACTTTAACTTACTTCTGTTCAGCCTTTATCTTTTTATAGTTAAAAGTCTGTATATCTTCAAAGTCAGAGTACTTGCTTGCTTTAATGTCTGTAACATATATAGCAACCACTGATAAGACTTCACCTACTCACTGTGCACCATACAAAACTGTTACAATGTAACATACAGTTTATATCTTGATTTTTTTATACATGTGTTAATGAGAACAAAACCTGTTTTACTTATTTCTCAATTCCCTTTAGTGTCTTTCCAAACACTGATGACATAAAGCAGGATATATCCTTTAATGTTCACCCACAAGATTAGCAAAGTCTTCACAATTCCAGTCTTTCTCAGTCATATTTTTCTTGCAAAGTCATATTCTGTATGTCTCTTTCTGTATCGGGTGGTATTGATGCTTTATAGTCTCCCATTTATTCACTTATTTCAAGTGTTGTTGCTTTTTTTTTGTAATCATCTCCATTTCCCACCATCGGTCTCAGTGTCCAAGGTACTCTTGATTCTTCTACTTTGCTGCTGTGCTTCTTTTTTCTGAATTAATTTACTCACACACACACACACACACACACACACACACACACATACATACATATATATATGTGTGTGTGTGTGTGTGTATATGTATATATATATATATATATATATATATATATATATATATATATTATGGAATAACAGATAAGGTTTCAGGAGCAAAGTCTCTGTATTGGCTTTGTTGCAGAAGAATGTAAATCAGAGTTCTCTTCTGCGGTTGGCTCAGTCTTTGCTGGATAAACTTGATTTTCTTCTTAGCCTGTTCTGCATCAAAAAATATATCTGATTATGTAGGAAAAACATATTCTGAAGACAGCTTGATGCAGCAGCTTGAATTTCAACCAGACCTCTTGGCATTTCTTGATTGCTTGGATAGAGTTGCTTCTCTTCATACTGGTGTGTTGTGAATGATCAATCTGAAGTAGTTAACTTCATTTGGTCATCAACTTGTGGGGTTTGGATCCGATACGGATCTGAGCTGGCAGCTTTCCAAGCTAAGATCCGAGCTCCAAGCTTCTTCCCCTTACCCATACTACACTGCAACCTCCTTCCAACCCTTAGATCTTATTTGCCGCGGCTTCGCCAAGATGTGATCTCTGAGCTCCAGGCAGGTAGAGTGGGATCTCTTTGGTCTAATTTTAACTGTGCGATCTAAAGTGGTTAGTTTTTCCCCCTTGCTTTCTACCCATGGTTTTCCACAAAAAAAAAAAAGTTTAGAGTTGTAAACTTTGTCTTAGTGTAGGCCTTCCCTTCCCGCCCTTGGTGTGTGTGTGTGTGTGTGTGTGTGTGTGTGTGTGTGTGTGTGTGTGTGTGCGTGTGCGCGCACGTTTAACTAGGTTCCTAGTTTACCTTTGCTTGTTGTGGGGTGGCTATGTTGAACTCCCAAAAGCCGACTTTTTCTAAATGCACAGAGTGTGGCCATGAGCTGTCACCAGCCGAAGGTCACACTCTGTGCGTCATGTGTTTAGGGGTTCCCCACCTTACCTTGGGCTGCAAAATTTGTGCTGCCTTTAACCCTCTGGCTCTGCGGGATCGGAGGGCCAAGTTAATTAAGGCTGGTGTTCTCCCAGCAGAATCGGCAGCTTCTTTGGCCACTGCTGTGGCTGTACCAGCCTCTGGTCCTCCTTCCCTGTCCGGAACTCACACTCCCACCTCCAAACAGGGCGCTAAAGAGGCCAGGAAGGAGAAGCACAGAAAAAAAGAAAGGGAAAGAGAAAAAGAGAGAGAGAGAGACAAGGAAAGGGGTCATAAGAGACTAGCGGACCCGTCACCCCCCCCCCCCGTTAAAGTGGTCTCTACCCCAGAAAAGGTTCCTAGGCCGTCTTCCCCTCGGCTCCATTCTCCTAGATTCTACCCGGAGCCAGAGGAGGAGGCTCGGTCCGCTTCGAGGCCATCCTCGCATCGGCCCTCCCGGCCAGTGTCGGTGGCGTCCTCCAGATCCACAAGAAGCCTCTCTGAAGCTGACATAGACTGGATGATGAGAAGGTTCTTGCAGACTCAATTGCAGATGGGAGTGTTGCTGGCTCCCCCAGGGAGTTTGGCTCCCATGTTTTCCCCGATAGCTTCTTCTCTGATCCTTCCCCGGGTTTCAGAGTCCCTGGATCCGAGGAGCCCCGGAGTCAGGGGGTCGACGCCGATGGTTCTTCCAACCTCGACGCCGCCCATGCCCTCGAGATTGTTGGATCCTATGTCTAATCTGAGCTCTCTGAGCTGTGATCTGAGTGTCGGATCTGAGGGGATGTGTGTGTCATCGGTTCCGATCCCTTCGCCAGATCCGAGGAGCACGGCTACTCGTCCTACCAGTTTCAGGGAAGCCAGTTCCCCTTCGGCCTTCATTGTGGAGAGGGTTCTCTCAGGAGGATCAAGACCCCTCACTCTTTCCTTGGAGTCCGCCCCTACTCCCTCGCAGTTGAGTATGTCTTTTGTCATCCATTCCTCTCAGGGACAGCCTGTGTCTGATACGCCACAGACGGTTCCCCTCGAGGAATACGAAACTGTTTGTGAGCCCTCCCTGGAGAGCCCCCCTGAGGAGTTCCCTCGCAAATGCCAGTGCAAGAGGAGGCACATGGACTCCCGTGAGTCCCTCACTGAGGATACCGACTTGGAGGAAGGGGAAGGCTCCCCGAGATCGCCTCCTGAAGACGTCTCCTTCAGAGACGTAATGTAAGTTCTCTGCCAGAGGTGAGGCTGGTCCACCCAAATGCCTTCCTTGGACAAGTCGGTATTCCTGGAGATGTTCGATGCAGGCCCATCTACCTCTTGGGTCCCCCCCCCCCCGGTTGATCCTCTGGTGGACCTCATTACCACCAGAGCTTAGAAGGAACCGGATTCTGTAGAACCATTACCAAAACGGCCAGATAAAGTGTTGAGCCCTCCTGCTGATAAGCCTGCATGGAGTAAGTGTTCCCCAGTTGATGCCATGGTGGTGGCAGCAGCAGCCACCAAAAAGGAACTGGCTCAGGAGAGTTCCTTGGTCCATCCTCCGGACAAGGAGTGTAGGGCGATGGATCACTTCGGAAAGCGGATGTATGCTTCACTACCTTTGCCATAAGGGCGCTGAACTGTATGGCCCACGTGATTAGGCTTCAGCGCGAACTTGTGAAAGAGTACGTGAAGCCCCCCCCCCCTCCGAGTCCATTTCGGCCGAGGATAAACGTTCATTCTTGACACGTATGGCCACTCTTAAGTCGGTTACTAACACATCCATGCGTTTACTCTCATGCCACCAAGGGAGCCGCTAGGGCTGCCAGGTCTGGTATTGCCATGAGGTGTCACGCCTGGCTCCAGATTTGTGATTTTTCAGAACTTTTGAAGGCGTCCTTCGAATGCCCCTTTTGACGGTTCGACCCTGATCAGGAAGACCGTCCGAGATACACTAGTCCAGAGTGAGAAGGACAGGAAGATGCCGTCGGGATCCGCTTCTCTAACCCTCAAAGGTCGTTTTCTAGGAATCGGCGAGGGCAAAAGAAGTTGTGGTTCTGGAAGTCTCAGCATTCCCAGGACGCTCTGGACTCCTTTTACACTAAATGCAGAGGGGGGGACAAGGTGGACACCGGCCCAGAGGCAGAAGGGGACCGAAGAACTTCGGGTCACGGGAACCTTTTTCAGATCGACCCGCACAGCAGCCCTGAGGGATTGCCCAACTTGTCCACTCTGGAGGCAATCGGGGAACGTTTTTCGAAGCACGTAGCTCAGTGGGAGTCCATAACATCAGACCGCTGGGTGCTTCAAATAATATCCAGAGGTTGGTCCAGTCCCTTTATGAACAGTCCCTTAACCCCAAGGTGCCTCCCAGACGTCCCACCCACTCAAATGGAGGCGACAGCTTTGTAAATAGAAAAGCTGCTAAACAAAAGAGCAGTCCAGCCGGTCCCTCCAGACCAGTCGAGATCAGGCATCTATTCCAGGTTCTTTTTGGTGCCAAAAAAAGACGGGGGACTTGAGGCCAATTCTCAACCTATCCATGATGAACCTGTCCATTGCCAAGGAGAAGTTCAGGATGGTCACCTTACAAGCCATCCTGCCGTTCTTGCAGGAGGAAGACTGGATGTGCTCGGTAGACCTCAATGATGTGTGCTACCATATCCTGATGGACAGACAATCTAGGAGGTTTCTCCACTTTCGACTAGGAGCCAATCACTACCAGTTCAGGGTCCTACCCTTCGGTCTCACCACAGCCCCCAGGGTGTTTACCAAGAACATGGCAGTTGTAGCAGCCCACCTGAGGCTTCAGGGTATTCAGTTCTTTCCGTACCTGGATGATTGGCTCCTCACCACCCCCTCCAGGCATCAACTTATTCAAGCCAGAAATTCCTTCAGTTGTCAAATCTACTGGTTATTATGATAAACCTTATGAAGTCCTCTCTTCAGCCTGTTCAGATTCTGGACTTCATAGGAGCAAGAATAGATTCTCTTCAGGCCAGGGTATTTCTGACTCCAGACAGACTTTGGAACCTGACCCTTCATGTCTTGACACTTCTTGAGACTTCTTCACCCTTAGCAGAGTTAGTCCTGAGAGCCTTATGGTCCATGGCAGCAGCCATAAATCTGTGTTTTTGTGCATGTCTGCATATGAGAGTGTTACAGTGGATGTTACAAGTTAAGTGATCTCTGTTATACCAGCCCCCTAAACTTCCTGATTCCTCTAAACAAGATGGGCAAAGCTACCCTCATGTGGTGGCTTCAATCCCAGGATCTTCGAGAAGGAAGCCCTTTTGTTACGCCCCCGCCAAAAGCCACGGTGACCACGGATGTCTCCCGTCTAGGGTGGGGGGCATTGCTCAGGCAGGACTGTCCAAGGCACATGGACCCCAAACAAGACCGTTCTGCATATCAGTGTTCTGGAGATATGGGCAGTCCTTTTAGCGTTGCAAGCCCTTCATGCTTCTCTTCCTCTGGGAACTGTTGAGATTCAGTCAGACAATATGTCAGTGGTCTGGTATGTCAACAAACAGGGGGGAACCAGTTCCTACCCACTTTGTCGAGAGGCCATGAGACTGTGGGAATGGACGATCTCCACCAACCATTTTCTTATCGCAACGCACATCCCGGGTCGGTGCAACATTTTAGCGGACAAACTGAGCAGGACTATCCTTTTGCCCTGTGAGTAGTCTCTGAACCCTTATGTAGCGGAACAGATCTTCGTCAAGTGGGGTCAGCTTTGCTGCGATCTCTTCGCATCATCGTCCAACGTGACGTGCAGTGAGTTTTTCACTCTAATTCCCTCTCGGGGGGGGGGGGATCCCCCAGAGACGCTCTTGTCCATGCTTGGCCACCTGGTCTTCTTTATGTATATCCCCTGCCACCTCTCATGACAAAATTCTTGCAGAAAGCTCGGCGGTTGAGGAGCAGGATTATCCTTATAGCCCCATTCTGGCCTCGTCAAGTTTGGTTCCCTTGCCTACGGTCTCATCTAGTAGCTCCGTCCTGGATATTGGATCCCATTCCAGATATCATTTGTCATCCCTCAGGAATTCCTCCCCTGAATCTGGACAGCCTCAAGCTTACTACTTGGTTGCTCCAGTTCCATTAATTGCCAGGACTCCCAAGTCCATTCTGGTGGCAGCACACAAGTCCTCAAACAGGAAGGTGTACCATAGTAAATCGAAGCGTTTTTCTGTTTGGGCTTCTCGGAGAAATTTGATCCCTGTTCCAGTGGTATTAGAATTTTTGTCTCAAATTTTCCAACATAGGGCCAGCTCTTCCACGGAGATAGTCCAGCTGGCGGCTATATCCCATTTTCATGTAGGAGAAAATTCAGGTTCTCTAACTGCTGCCAGAATTTGTAAGACCTGTATCAAAGGTAATTTTTAACTGAGACCTCCTGTTAAGCATCCTTCTCCTCTGTGGGATTTGACTTTGGTTCTTCAGTCCTTAGTTGCACCTCCGTTTGAACCCGCAGCATCTAACCTGCTTCTCTAGCCCTCAAAGGTCGTTTTCTAGGATTTCCTGGTGGCTATCACCTCGGCCAGGAGAGTGTCGGAGCTTCAAGCCTTATGCATGAAACCGCCGTACTTAGTTTTTCATAAGGATAGGGTGTCTCTCAGGATGAACCCTTCTTTCCTCCCTAATGTCGCTTCAGAAGCAAATATCAATTAGTCTATTAATCTCCTAGCATTCTTTCCTAACTTTCAAAATAAAGGGGAATACAAACTTTATTTGCTGGACATTCACAGACAGCTGCACTTTTATTTACATAGGTCTAAACCCTTCCGTAATTCTGATCAGCTTTTTGTTTCCTTTGCCAAACCCTTTTTGGGGAAACCAGTTTCAAAGGTGACTCTTGCTAGATGGATGTCACTTTGTATTTTGCAGGCGTGCAAGAAACATGGATTACCGGAACTAGTCAGGATTCATTCTCATTCTACTCATTCTATGGCTACTTCTGCTGCATTTTTGTCCAAAGTTTCTCTGGATGACATTTGTTCATCGGCTACCTGGTCTTCCTCTCACACATTTATTACTCATTATAAGTTGGACATAGTGTCTAGAGAAAGGGCTTCTTTTGCTTTTGCAGTGCTCCGGAATATCCTTCCTTAAGGGCCTCCCAAGATTTTTGGTAGCTAGGAACTCTGTCCCACAGGTTGATGACCAAATGAAGTTAACTACTTCAGATAAAGAAGTTGTGTACTCACCATAACGTTCTGAGTAGTTAGACTTCATTTGTCATTGACCTTCCCTCCCTCCTTCTCCCTGACCTTGGTGGTTTACATCAGTAAACTTAGTTTCTAGATCTCGTCAGCCTAGTTTGTGATCAGGTCAGTTTATGTCTCTTGGGTTGATGTGTGTCACGTGGTGGGTGGCAAACTTGATCTGAGGTTTGGAAGGAGGTTGCAGTGTAGTATGGGTAAGGGGGAGGAGCTTGGAGCTCGTATCTTAGCTTGGAATCTGCTGGCTTGGATCCGAAACCCACAGTTGATGACAAATGAAGTCTAACTACTCAGATGGAACATTATGGTGAGTACAAAATTTATTTTTTGGTACAAGCACTCTGCTGTCTCCAATTTTTAATAATTTTCCTTTCTGCCACATTTTTGTCAGGAGCAACTCTTTCTTTTGGCATGCTTGTTTCTTTATTAATTTAAGTCTTGGATGCTTTATTATGTCCAGGTTTGGGGCATGCATATGATGTGCTGTTTCAGTTAAATTCTGTTGTGGCACACCAGTCTAGTTGCTTATTTGTACTTTCATAAAATTAGAACAGTCTGTTCCTTCCAATTTGTTTGCTACATCAGATGATGTCAGGCTTTATTGTGTGTTGTCTGTCTTCTAATGAGATTTTTGTGACTGCTCTTTATGCTCAGACAGCCATTTCTTCATTTCAGCGTCGGAGTTTTTTTAGGTTTAGCAGTTCACCCAAATAGCTAGATAAAGGTTATCTTTTTCTCGTCTTTTATTTGAGTTGATATGTTTCTTTAGTTCTTCATTTATTTGAAACGCACCTTGAGTATATTTGATTTACTTTTTTTCATTTGAATTATTAGAAGCCATCTTCTGTCCCAAAGCTGAAACCCAAGCTGCTTTTTGATGAACAGCTTCTTAATTCTTCCCAGCCAGAGTTTTTTGTTCTTCTTTTCTGCTGGATTTTCTCTCAGGTACTCCAAATTTCTTCTTTGCTGATGTCCAAACAGTGTAATTACTAGACAGTGACTGAATTATTTCCAAACTGACAGTTTCACAAGCTTTTCTTTTCGCACACTGGGAGAGCTCAAATGATCATTTTGCAACCATCTTGGAAGCATTGCATTCTATGTTGGGTAATACAGTTAAATAGGATGATATACGAAGGATAATATGCAAGAGTTAAAGTGGGAAGTTTCTTCTTTAAAATGTTGTATTTGAACACAGGATTCTGGCAGGGTTGTCCTCTTTCCCTTTTATTTGCCACTGGCAAAGAAAGTTAGGGGCTCAAAATTTAAGGATATAAATGGTGTGGTAATCGAGCAAAGTTAGCTTTATTTGCAGATTATATTATTTTGTTATTGATAAATGTCCATTAAGGAATGTTTTGATGTTGTGGAATATTTTACACAAATTCTGTTCCTTTCCGGATATGCAATTAATACAGATAAAACAGAGGCTGTAGCAGTTAACTATATACCCACATGTGAACTGGTTCAGCAATATCCATATTTATGGGAACATGATAAGATTAAGTGTTTAAGTGTATGGATTATAAATAAATGTATTATAGCTGCCAGAGATAAATGGGAAGAGACTAAACAAAATATAATACAAACTTTGAGAAACTGGAAACTCTTCATTATAGATATAGATGGTAAGGTACAAGCAGTAAAACTGATGTCCTTCAAGGATGCATCTGCAGTCCTTACATATGGGTTGTCCTGCCTCAGGCAGCCCTTCGTTCGGCCGGATTCCAAAGTCTGGGTCCGGCGTCGGCTGATGTCGCCCTTTCCCCGACGTCAGAGCGCGTGGGGTATAAAAACGTCAGCCGACGCCATCTTCCTCAGTCTTTCTTGCCGCGTGGTGCCCGAAGCAGAAGCAGTTCGCAAGTGCCGGTCGGCCAGCTCCTGTAACTTCAGCTACCGAAGGCTTCAAAAGCTAAGTACCCCGTTGGGGACTCTTTCTTGCCTCAGCCGATGTCAGATCAAACGCTTAAAGTTAATAATTGCTTAACTTGTGGGAAACAAATACCTCATAAGGATTTCCATTCTTACTGCCTCCCCTGCCTAGGCCCAGACCACGACGTCTCGGCCTGTACAGCCTGTGCCTCCTTCAACCGACACACTCTTAGGCGTCGGGTGGAGTTTGCAGAGGAATTTTTTGGGGCTAGTTACTGTTACAATATGCCGTCGGAGACTCCGACTTCTCATTTAACCAAAAAACGGAAGGACAAGGACCGACACACGCGGACCGTGCTTTCGGCTGAAACCACGCCTAGGCCTACCGCGAGTGTCTCGGTCTCGGCTGAAACCGAGTCCTTGGTACTTCCGACTGTCGGAACCGCGCAACCGACAACCTCGGCCCTGGAGGTCTCTTCTGAGTCGGTTATAGAATTTCCCTCAGAAACCGGTGTTCAGGAAACTTCCGACACCATTGCCCAAGACAAAACTACACCAGCACGTGGAGCAGCCAGGCCTCCTGCATCCATATCTATAAAGGCATTCACTAGGGCTAAAGCTGCTAAACAGCCAAAATCTCTGCCTCCCAGGGCTATTCCTCAGGGATCCACTACAGGTTCACAGATTTTAAGTTTAGCTGAGGACCTTATTTCCTTAATTAGGGGCTCTCAGCCACATCCGGACAGGGGCTCTCAACCTCCTCTAGACAAAAGGCCCAGGGTTGAGCCCACTGATCCCCAGTCCTCTGATGACGCCACAGATGGCTCTGCTCTTTCAGACTACCAGGAGGAGGTCTTTACAGCCTACGAGGATTCTGATGCAGAGGAATCTATTCCCTCTGCCTCCCCTCCTGAAGAGCTGTCCTTTGGGGAAACCCTTCACTCCATGAGAAAGCATTTCAAATGGCAGGGCCAGGAATTCTCTGATTCCAGGAAGAGATTAAGGACCTTTTTGCATTTACCTCAGCATAGACCTTTGGCTATTCCTCCTATTTTGAATGTCATTGATGATGTGTACTCTGAGTCTAGCATTACCCCTGACTCCCTTCCTCCGGCTCCTGTCAAACCCGATAGGTACTACAGGGTCCCGGACTCGCATCATTTCCTTTACAAGGCCCACTCTGCTGACCCTGAAACTATTTCCCAGGGCCCTAACGGGGTTGCATCTGCCACTATTAAAAATCCACTCCCCTCTGAAAGGGAGTCCAGGGCTTTAGAGAGATGGGGTAAAAAAGTGTATACTTCTTCCACTCTTTCTATGAGGGCATTAAATTGTCAATTCTATATGATACAGTACCAAGAGTATTTGCTAGATGAATTGCATAAAAAACTGTCTTCACCTGAACCCCTAGATCGCAAGTCACTTCAGGATCTGGCACATAACTCCCAACAGGTTAGCAACCATTTCTTGCAGTGTGGTTATGATGCATTGGAAGCTTCATGTAGGTCAGCAATGACAGGTGCAGTCATACGTAGGCATGCTTGGCTGAAGGAACAAACTCTGCCAGATCATGTTAAAGCAAAGCTTCTGGATGCGCCACTGGAAAAGCAAAAGTTATTTGGCTCCACTGCTCAGGAGGTCTTAAAGAAATTTGAGGAAAAGACTAAATCTGTACAGACAGTCAAAGATTTTCTCCAGGTCCAACCACCAAGATTCAGCAGAAATTGGCCCTCTAAGAATTGGTCCTTTCCAGACACAGAGAGATTTCAAAGAGGCAAGAACAGGCATGCCAGTGGTAGAGGGCAAGCTAGAGGCTCCTACAGAGGACGTCAATGGCAGCCTCCTAACCAGAGAGGTAGTGCAGGACCTACAACTGCTACACAAGGACAGACTCAATGACTTTACCTTGACCCCGCCATCCAGGGCTCAATTGGAAGCACCTTTGGGCGGAAAGCTATCTTTATTCTCAAAAAATTGGCACAGTATTACAAGGGACAAATGGACACTGCAAATAATAGACAAAGGATACAGGTTCCATTTTCATACTTTACCAAAAAGAAAAGGCATGCCAAACCTGCCACCGAATCAAAGGGCAGAGGCTTTAAAACAAATTTCCAACCTATTGCAAATGAAAGCTATAGAAAAAGTTCCTCTCAAAGAACAAGGCCAAGGATTTTATTCCAGACTGTTCCTTGTCCCAAGAAAAGAAAAACAATGGAGGCCTATTCTCGACTTGTCCGCACTGAATACTTATCTCATTGTGCCAAAATTCAAAATGCTGACCCTACAGCAACTCCTTCCCATGCTGGGCAAGGGGTTTTGGCTGGTAACTGTAGACCTCAAGGAGGCATACCTGCATGTCCCTATCAGGCAAAGTTGCAGAAGACACCTCAGATTTCTTGCAGGTTCAGAGCATTATCAATTCTCAGCATTGCCCTTTGGCTTATCTACTGCGCCCAGAGTATTTACAAAATGCCTGGCATCAGTAATTGCACACTGCAGACTTCAGGGGATTCAAATATACCCATATCTGGACGACTGCCTTATACAAGCGGACAGCCAACAAACTTTGGTAAAACACTTGAATTATGCCATCCGCCTATTTCAGGCTTTGGGATATACAGTCAACATTCACAAATCAAGACTTGTTCCATCCCAAAGGATAATTTTTCTGGGTGCAAAACTAGATACAGCCATCCAAATGGCTTTTCTCACGGAAGAAAAACAAAGACAACTACCGGATTATTTCAAAAATCTGACAAAACAAACTCAGCTGACTGCAAGGAAAATCCTGCAGGCCCTGGGTTACATGGCATCTTGCATTCTTCTGATTCCACAAGCAAGGCTACATATGAGGAAACTACAATGGTACCTAAGGAGTTTATGGTGCCAGCACAGTCACAGCCTAGAAGCTTTGATACCACTCATACCAAGCTTTCAAAAGGAATTTCTGTGGTGGGCTCAAGCAAGCCAGTCAAACAGGGGTCTGCCCTTCAGCAAACCAATAATCAGCCAAACCATTACAACGGACGCTTCAGACCATGGATGGGGAGCACACATGGAGGGCAGATGCATCCAAGGACTATGGTCACAGAAAGAATTGCGCATGCACATCAACCAA
Source organism: Protopterus annectens (assembly GCF_019279795.1). Classification (NCBI taxonomy): domain Eukaryota; kingdom Metazoa; phylum Chordata; order Ceratodontiformes; family Protopteridae; genus Protopterus; species Protopterus annectens. Next base: position 388,520,159 of record NC_056737.1, on the reverse strand, counting down.
AAGGAAATGCTGGTGGCGATACATGCAATCGAGGCCTTCATACATTTTCTGCATCAAGGACACCTGCTAATAAGGACAGACAATACCACAGTTATGTGGTACATAAACAAGCAAGGGGGTACCCATTCCTACCCTCTTTGCAGGCTGGCAATGAATCTTTGGGAACTTTCACTAAAACTCAATATAGAGCTGCAATCCCAGTTTGTGCCAGGAAAAGACAATATACTGGCGGACAGCCTAAGCAGAAATATCATGGATCCACACGAATGGATGCTGCACCCAGACATCTTCCTTCAGATAACACAATCATGGGGGAGGCCGGACATAGATCTTTTTGCCTCCCACCACAACCATCAGCTGAAGAAATTCTGCTCAAGGACATACCACCCACAAGCATGGAAAGTGGACGCCCTCTCTTTCAGCTGGAATACTCTAACAGTGTATGCATTCCCACCTCTTCCATTAATGACCAAGGTCTTACTCAAGATCAGGACAGAGCAGCCCAAAGTGATTCTGATAGCTCCGGACTGGCCCAGACAACACTGGGTACCCACTGTTAAGGAGCATGTCACGCACGAAACTGTGGCCTCTACCACAATGGCCACTTCTGCTGACACAACACAATTACAAAACTCTGCACTCCAGCCTGAAAACCTTGCAGCTGACAGCCTGGAGAATACCTTGACTCCTCACCAGGATAAGCTATCCAAGACAGTGAAGGACATCATCATGGAAGCTTGCCGGTCTTCCACAAGAAAGGCATATTCAGCAAAATGGAAAAGATTTTGCACTTGGAACACCACAAAGGGCCTAGATGCGACAGTGATGAACTTGGCACATATCCTGGAATACTTGGCAGAAATGCTCCACAATGGCCTTTCTTTATCTTCCATAAAAAGTCATGCTTCAGCAATTTCAGCAGAATACAATACTGATCCACCTGACTTTTCTCATCCTCTCCTAAGGCAGTTTCTAAGGGGAGTTAAAAACATCAATCCTCCAAGGAAACCACCAGTGCCTACATGGGACCTTACCTTCATGTTGGAAAAATTAACTCTACCTCCCTTTGAACCAGCAGCATCTTCAGAACTACAGTTCCTGTCTTGGAAGACTGCCTTCCTTCTGGCCATAACCTCAGCAAGAAGAGTATCTGAGTTGCAGGCCCTCATGGCAGTACAACCATTTCTTATTTTTCATCAGGACAGAGTTTCACTGAGAACCAATCCTTCATTCATGCCAAAGGTGGTATCCAGGGTCTCACTGAATCAAGCTATTCACCTGCCTACCTTCTTTCCAAATCCACAAAACAAAGGGGAGAAACTTCTGCATACCCTGGATATTCACAGACAGTTGCGCTACTACTTGGACAGAACTAAGACTTACAGAAAATCTGACCAGCTATTTGTAGCATATGTTGCTGGTGTACAAGGAAAAGCAATTTCCAAATAGACAATTTCAAAATGGATAGGGAATTGCATTCGATTCTGTTACTCTTTTCATGGCAAAACCGTGCCAGCTAACATTAGACCTCATTCCACCAGAGCCACAGCCACCTCCACAGCCTTCTTAAGAGGGGTGGCTACCAAGGACATTTTAGAAGCTGCTACATGGAGCTCCGTGCATACATTTTCCAAGCATTACAACTTACCCTTATATTCCAGATCCAGAGCAGGCTTTGCTACGGCAGTCCTGCAGGGCATTTTAGCTACACCATCACTTTCTTAGATCCTACCACCCCCAGCTTGGCTATGGTATTCTACCCATATGTAAGGACTGCAGATGCATCCTTGAAGGACATAGTACAGTTTTGTACCTACCATAAATGGAGATGTCCGATAGGTATGCATCTGCAGTCAGGTTTACCCTCCCTCCTTCCCCTCTGTGGTATTTCCTGGGTACTTATCCCCCTTATAGCTAGCTGGGGTTATCTATTATGGTGTATTTGTTTTATATTACTGTGCATGTTTGGAATTTTTTGCATCTCTCCAAATTTAGCCTTCCTTAGAGGGCACCTGGGATCTGGAGCAAGAAAAACTGAGGACGATGGCGTCGGCTGACGTTTTTATACCCCAGGGGCTCTGACGTCGGGGAAAGGGCGACATCAGCCGACGCCGGACCCAGACTTTGGAATCTGGCCGACCGAAGGGCTGCCTGAGGCAGGACAACCCATATGTAAGGACTGCAGATGCATACCTATCGGACATCTACATTTATGGCAGGTACAAAACTGTACTTTTTAGCTCTCCATTTTTATACAGGTAAGGCATATTTTTGCCAACCAGAATTGGTGGAAGATTAATGAAGAGGTATTTTTTTTGTGGGTGGAAGTGGGCAAGTGTTGTCAGATAAGCTGATTCTCCCATTAGAACAAAGTGGTTTAGATTACCTCACAAAAAGGTATGGTTTAGAGACGCTCAGTTAATGTTCATATATATAATAAATGAATAAAGTTATAAATCAAAGTGGAAAGGTGAAACAGGAGGGGTTTAAGATATAAGGAGAGAGTAGGATTTTGGTTGCAGGTCCTTAAGGAGAGTTACAGCCATATAGTATATTATGTTTGTAACGTCACAGAGATTTGACAAAGAACCATGTCAACACTGGAAGAAAGAAATTACATTTTAACCAGAGGGATGAATGCAAGCAGGGGGATAGAAAATTGACTAGAGCATCTGAAATTTACTGGAGAAAAGTAGCAAAGGAACCAAAGTATTGGGAGCAAGTAACTAAAGAGGGAAAGGTAACAATGGGATGAGGCCAAATAGAAGTGTGGACTGGCAGGTTAGACATTGCTTTCCCAATCAGGGATTTATAAAAGAGTGTATGAAAAGGGATAGGGGAGTGCTAAGTGAAAGACCAGCTCTGTTAGAGTATTAGTTAAGGTTAAAACAGATCCTGCTGTCAAAAAGGGATAGCTAGTAGGACATGTAAAGTACTGCATAATAACCAAGAATCATTCAGAGGAGGTTAGAAAAGATTAGGAAGTGAGAATGGAAATCCAGTTCATAATGGAACAACAAATGTATAGCTCCCAAGTGCGCAGCCAAGTCTAGAATGTTTAGGATTTTTGCTGGTAAGTGTTTCCGTAAGTATTTTAATATCACAAGCAGAAGTCAGAGAAATTTTCCTCAGGTCGATAGCAAATGCTTGATGCATGATAGGAAAGAAAGAGGTAATTGGGAACATGTTTTTCAGTAATATAACGAGTTGGCAGATTGTAAAATTTCCTCAGAGTCCTTTGTCATTATTCTTCTGAGATTAGACATGTGATCTGAATTAACTTGACATAATGAGGCTTCATTAAGTTTAATGCTATTCGCTGCCAAAAGCGTCATTACTTAATAATGGCAATCATAGTCTAAACCAACTATAATTGAAGTCCTCGTTTTGTAAAGGAGAGTAAAGAACTGGAACTGGGATATTTTCAAAAGGTAATATGCAAATGGATTTTGTGAGAACAATACATGCATAATAATGCCCAGAAGGAGGAGTAAGGTTTAAAGGGAAATCGGGAATTGAGCAGTTTATATAATGCTGGAGTGAATGATCATTGTTGAAAACAAAACATCAGTATATACTGCATGAAACATATCGCTTCTGTTTGTTGTCTATTCTGTTAATGTATGTGTACCTATGCCATTGTGTAAAACAGAGTTTAATAATGATGTTTTTAAACAAGTTAATTTGAATGGAATTTTTTCTCATGAATTTAGCTCCCTCTTACTTTTATCCATAAAGACTGCAGTAAAAGTGATGTCCATTCTACATTCCTTCTCTCCAATATTCTTGGGCTGCAGTGCTGTGGTCAGCTGAATGTCCAGTCATAAAGCAAATAGAGACGCAATCATTTGTAGACACTGTTTTCTAAAACTGTTGATTTTATAAGGAGCAAGCTTCTTTGAGAATTGGAAAGTGAAAAATAAATCTCTGAATGCAAGTTGCTTTGAGAACTAGAAAGTAATAAGAACATTGATGAATTAAAGAAAAGTGCCTTTGTCGTAAGGGCCACTCCTATTCAGATTATTTCCCAAACCATGTTCCCTACCCACTTTTCAGTTAGAGTCTTGCATTGCAGTCTTCTGGACCTTATCCCCTCCTTTCCTTCCATTTGTTTTCTTTCCTTCCTTAGTCCAGTACCTGCTCCACTCTCTATTTCACATTACTCTTCTTGCCTTGTATTGTAGCCATATTTTGTCATCTGTTAATCATCAAGTTTTGCCTGTGTGCAGCCACAAATGACACTGTATTCTGTATAATTTCTGCATTTTCAGTTTTCACTTTCATTACAAACCTCTTGCATATTCAGTTACATGTAATGTGTATGTGAAAACAGTTTTGTGTTCAGATTTAAAAGTTGTGTACTTCTCTTTAGATTATAAGATATCCTGATTTTTCTTTTGTTCTCTCGTCCCATGTTTTGTCTGTGTATGTATATATATTTGTTTTGTATTACATTTATATGTATTTTGATAATTTATGTATTTGTATCATAGTTTTACTAATTGTTTTGTTGGAGCCTTTCTCCTATGGCCTTCATTGAAAATGGGCCACATCCCAGATGGACAGTCCTGTTCACCTGTCATAAAATAAGTAAATGATACATTGGTGCTTTTGTTTAGGGAGTGAAGACTTCCAAAGCTGTAGTGAGTCTTCCCTTAGTCTGCAAGCACATGGGAATACTTGGCCAACAGATCTCATCTTTTAAAAGTCTAGGTCATTGACTAAATTGTCAGGTTAAATTTTCAGCTATTCTTTTAACCTTAAAAACAATGAGGGAGATGAGAAAGCATGGATCAGAGTACCACAATGGGCAGTGGAGAGGGGAGATTAAGAGGAAGCTTCTGATGTGATGATGGTTCAGTGCTAAGATTTCTTCTATGCTTCAATGAAGTGCAAAAGTCTTTTAAGGCTTTCTTAAAATGTAGCTGCAGGCATTCTGCCAGATGATTAAGAGTTAGAAAGTCACCTAGGCCAAGTCATTTTCTCTTTCCAAGTATGAATATAAAGTAGGGCCTTGTTCATTTGTTTCTCCTGTTCTGGTTGTATTATTTGTAGCACTGCTTAGTGTATTGTTTTTCTGCTGGGCCACCTTAAAATTTTTATGACATAGTCTGTATGTCAGCCATGTCCATGTTTCTTTCACTAGCCTGATCTGAGGTGGAATGTATAACCTCCCCCCCCTACAAAAGCAAGAATGTCTTTATTCCCTTCATCTAATTCATCCTGTAAAGAAGGTAACGTACAAAATTAAATTGTTCTGCCAGGGATAGTGTTTCCCTTTGTGCCTTACTTCATCTGTTCTTGGTTTTGCTTCTGTTTTTCTCTGGAAGTCTGATCTGGTGTAGTTGGGAAAAGCTGATTATTCTATTTAGTTTTCTTATCTGTGTTTCTTAATGTGAGATGTCTCTGTCTCTATCTACATTGCTACTAGGGAGTGTCCTTTTAAAGTTGTTTACAGACAGTATTTCTAAAGTTGTTACTGCATAATTTACAACAGGTTTGAACAGCAACTTCAAAGTATGCATTAAATCAGCCATTTTTGGTGTTACTGATTTGTCAATATTGAATGTCCAGTTTTGACACAATAGCCTGTGCATCAGATGAAGCACCCACTATAGCTAATAATGTGATGTTGTCAATCTCATCTTTATTCTCACTGGTGGATCAGATCCGTCTCGGCCATTACATAAGCTCGGAGTCCTCAGCTAAGTTTGTGGGAATTTTTCCCTACCCATAATGCAACTCCCTTACCACCTCAGATCTCGTTTGCCGCTCAGCGAATAGGTTCCAAAAGCTTTCTCTGGGCCAAGTGCTTTCAAATTTGTATTTGTCTTTCTTAACTTTGTATTAGTTCACTTATAGTTTGATGGTTACTTCTTTTTCTACTGCCTTTTCTTAATTTAAATAGAGTGCATGTTCCCTATCCCTGTTATCACCTGTTTATGTTAGATGGTGTATAACTAGCCAGCTTAAGTTACAGGACTTTATTCCCTTTTCTTCTTTCTCCTTTCCCTCCATCATCTGTTTAAGTTAGAGGACAATTAATGTAAAAGAAAAAAGAAAAAAAAGCTTATCTTTCATATTTTTCTCTTTCTCTCTCTCTCTCTGGTGTGTTTGTGCATGTGTGTGTGTGTCCTGAATTTTTTCATTGTTGTATTTTTTTCGTATTATATTTTTCTTTATTGCTGTTTTCCTTCATTATTTCACAAAAGCAGGAAGGGAAACCTCTCAGATTTAAAAAGTGTGAGAAATGCGGGAAGAGCATGCCCATTACCGATATTGCTTGGGGCCTCTTCACCTTCAGGAAATGTGCTCCATATGTCACAGTTTTAATCAACGAGCGCTTATGGAGCCCAAGAACAAACTTATATTAAAGGGCTTACTAAAAAACCCTTTCTCAGAGGCAGTTTCTCCAGAAGCCTCAAAAAGTTCTCAGAGGTCCTTAAAACGGTCATCTTCAGATCCAAAATCTTTTTTTGGGGCTGACTCAAAAATCTCCTCGACTTGATGTCTGCTCCAACAGAACCATCAAAGCAGACAGGTGTCGCTGGATCCAAGACCATCAAAGAGCCACCTGAACCCTCAGTTCAGATGTCTTCAGTGCCTACAGAACTCGGACACCGGAGCCATTCGCTATCCTTAGAACCATTAATTTCTCAGCTTCCTTCTCCTATATTTTCTAAGTTTAGATTTCCAGCACTTTCCACTCTCTACCAGGAGCTTGTCCAATGAAGATATGGAAAGGGTTTTCCAGAGGTTGTTAAAGACTCCGGCCCTGGCTAGACTTTTACTGGATCCGAGCCCAAAGGAATCAGACCAGACACAGCCTCTTCCTTCCTTCGATCCATCCCCAATCTCCAGATTGTGTCTGTATCAGCTCCAGGACCCACTCTTTTCTCAGAGCCAGTATCTAACCTGAGTGTTTCCCTCCAGTCAGAGCAGTACACCTGTAGGAGCCAACACTCTCCAGTCAGATCCTGTTAGCAGGATCAGATGTCTCCGGATCAGACTCTATCTCTCGGGACTTTGGCGTGGGTGAGTTTGGCTCCTACCTCGGCTTCGGAACTTCTGTCCCTGGTGCCATGGATATGTTTGGCTCCGACAACCTCCTTGTTGGATCTGGGGTAGTCCTCGGAGCAGGGACAGTCTTCTTACGAGCTTATGAGGAAGGTTTTGACTCCATCTCAGTCAAAGATACAACCTTTATTGGATCTTTCTCCCACTGTTAGCCAGTTGTCTTTGTCCTGTCATGTAACCCTTCCACAGGATCGCAGAGACCCCAGGCCTCAGTATGTCCAGGAAGGGACTTCCCCCTCTTCTGAAACCTCCCCAGAGTATCCCACTGTGGAGTTCCTGTGGAGGAGGACCTGCAAGAGGAAACACATTGAATCCCATGAGGAGTCTATCACTTCAAACACTGAACTTGATGATGCAGAAGGGTTCCCAAGGTCACCTTCTGAAGATGTCTTTTTGGCGACATCCTTGAAATTTTAAAACGGAGAGGTGATTGGCAGTCCACACCCCCCCCCCCCCTCTGCTGAGGAGTCAGTTTACCTGAAGGCTTTCGGATTTCACCCTTCCACCTCTTGGGAGACCCCAGATTCCATAGATCCTACTCATGGAAGGCCAAATACATTACTGCTCCAAAAGATGAGGCTTTTCTAACTAAGGGTGTTGTGGTTGATGCCATGGTCATGAATGTGGCCACCAGGAAGGAGCTATCTGAGAACAACTCCTCTATCTATCCTACTAATAAGGATTCCAAAACTGTGGATAGATATGGGAAGCATATGTTTTCGTCAGTGACCTTTGCTTTTCAGTCTCTGAACTACCTTACCCATTTCACCAGACTGCAGAGGGACCTGTTAAAGGAACTTACAGACTCTTCCAAGGAGCTTTAGCTGATGCAGTAGCAGGTAAAGTTAATGCTCAGCTTGCCACTCTGGTGTAAACTCTTCCATGAGGCTCATATATGCAGCAGATGGGACAACTAGGGTAGCAGGTTCAGGTATTGCTCTTGGGAGACAGGTCTGGATGCACATTTGCGACTTTGTGGACCCCTTCAAGTCTACCTTTGTTAATGCCCCTTTTGATGGCTCTTCTCTTTTTGTGCCTAAAGTGAAGGGAATGCTCACCAGGTGTGAACAGGAAGACAAGACCTTGTCTGCCATTGAAGTACATTTTCCACACCTATCAGACCTTTTCCAAAGGGTCAGAGAGGTAGTGGGAAGATGTGGTTCAGAAAATCTCAAAGGTCTTTACGTGACACACAGGGTGAAATTTTCCCCAGGGGCAAAGGGGGGAACAACAATGGTAGACACTGCCCTCGCGGCAGAAGAGGCCCACATAATCAGGGCTCCAGAGAATCTTTCTTTGGGGTGCCCTTTCAGCACTACTGAAGGAGTGCCCATTTGCTTACCTCTGGTGGCAGTTTGGGGCCAATTGTCTCTGCACCAAGAAACCTAGCAAAAGATAACCATGGGTGTAGAGCATAATATCCAGGGGATATATCATTCTCTTTTCCTATCCTCTTCCTATAAACAAATCACTTCTAGATGTTCCACCCAGTCAAAAGGAACGTGCAGCCCTAGAAGTTCAAAAGTTGCTAATAAAGAGAGTCATCCAAGAAGTCCCTGCAGACCAGAGAGGATCCTGAATTTACTCAAGGTTCTTTTTAGTTCCAAAGAAAACAGGGGACTAGAGACCCATTTTGGATCTCAGCAATCTGAACAAATATTTCCAGAAATCCAACTTCCGGATGGTAACACTGCAGTTGATACTTCCACTTCTGGAAAAAGACAATTGGATGTGCTCCATAGATCTTCAGGATGCATACTACCATATTCTAATGAACAGGCAATCCAGAAGGTTCTTAGTCTTCTGGCTAGGAGCCAGTCACTTCCAGTTTCGAGCTCTGCCCTTTGGTCTCACTACAGCCCCCAGAGTGTTCACCAAGTGTATGGTAGTAGTGGCAGCTCACCTGAGATGCAAAGGATTCCATGTGTTTCCGTATCGTGATGACTGGCTCATTACCGCCCCGACCAGGCATCTCCTTCAGCAAACTAGGGACTACACTCAACAGCTTTGCTCCTCCCTTGGAATTACCATAAATTACAAAAAATCTGCTGTAGAGCCATGTCAGTCTTTGGTATTCATAGGAGTGCAGATAAACACAGTTATGCCAGCGAAACTTCCCCAAGACAGGGTACACAACCTTCAATGTTATGCAAGGATGCTGATCAGGAAGAAATGGGCCTCTGATAAACTAGCTCTACAGGTTCTAGGCAAAATGGCAGCTTTACTTTTAATACCACTAGCTCGGTTTCATATGAGAATCCTCCAGTGGTTACTTTCATCACAATGGTTGTTTCTGGATCTTCCGATGTCGCACAAGATTATAATAATCAACTCATGCAAAAGGGACTTCAGTGGTGACTCTACTCTTCCCTGATGTCTCATGGCCGCCCCTTTATCCCCCCCTCAGCCCTAAGCTACAGTGACCACTGATGCGTCCCAGATAGGGTGGGGGGCATTATCGGGGAAAGACAGTCCAAGGCACTTGGCAGCAACACGAGGCCCATTTGCACATAAATGTTCTGGAGATGAGGGCAGTGCTGTTGGCATTGCAAGCATTTCAGGACTTCCTCCCTCCATGTACAATAGCATTTAAGTCGCACAACATGTCTGTAGTCTGGTACATAAATAAACAAAGGGGAACCAGATCTTACCCCTGTGTCGTGAAGCCCTGAGGGTCTGGCAATGAGCAGACACCTCCAAACTCTTTCTCATAGCAGTGCACATTCTGGGGAAGTCCAACGTGATAGCAGACAAACTGAGCACATGTGGTCTCTCAGTCAGAAAGTTGCAGAAGAGATCTTCCGGAAGTGGGGCCAGACTTGCTGCAATCTCTTTGCATCACCCATCAATGCCAAATGCAGCAACTACTTTGCCCTGTTCCCCCCCAACGGGGGTGTCACCAAGGTATGCACTTGTTCATGATTGGCCCCTGGGACTTCTTTATGCTTTTCCACCAATATCTCTAATCCCCAAGGTCCTACAGAATGCAAGTTTGCTGGAGACCACAGTTATTCTAATTGTCCCCTATTGGCCTTGACAGATATGGTTCCCCTTTATTCTGCCTCACGTGTGGGAGGGACCATGCATCCTGGACCTAGCTCCGGATCTACTGACTCATCCATCAAGAATGGTTCATCCCAGTTTAGACAGTCTCAAACTAACAGCTTGGCTGCTCTAGTTACCATGATAGGCAGGTTTCCTGTATTTTCTTCTCCAGTTAAGCACATTTTGCTATCTTCCCACAAAAAGTATGCTCGAAAATTGTATGAAAGCAAATGGCAAAGACTTGTGGCCTGGTCCGATCTTAATCAGATAGATCTGTGCATGGCACCTTTACATTCTATCTTAGAGTTCTTAGCCAAGTTATTCAATGAGAGAGCTGCTGCAGCTACTATTAGGGTTCATTTAGCAACAATCTCAAATTTTCACATAGAAAATAATGGTTCTGCTATGTCATCAAACAGACTTTGTAAAGCATTATTCAGGGGAACTTCCTTGATTTGTCCTCTGTACAGAAACCCCATTCCTCCTTGGGACTTGAATTTTGTGTTGTCAAAGATTGTTTCCCCTCCATTTAAACCTTCTGCTACATGTGAATTGAAATATCTCTCATGGAAAACGCTCCTTTTAGTAGCCATTCCTTCAGCAAGGAGAGTTTTGGAGTTAAAGGCCTTATCCTCCAAGCCTCCATGCATAATTTTTCACAAGGACAGAGTCGTTTTACTCACTAACCCTTTCTTTTTACCTTAAGCAGTTTCTGAGAGAAACCTCGGTCTATTGATTTACTAGTGTTGTTTCCAAATATTCAAAACAAGGGGAAGTACATTTTGCATCTTCTAGATGTTCACAGACAGCTATGTTTCTATTTGCACAGAACATCAGAAATTAGAAAGTCAGATAAATTTTTTATTTACTATTCAGAGGTTAAAAAAGGTTAACCAGTCTGTAAGGTAACTTTATCCAATTGCCTTTGACAATGTACATCTTTCATATACAATTCTAACAACAAAACTATCTCTAATCCTGTGATGGCTCATTCCACCAGGTCAGTAGCCACTTCTGCAGCTTTTCAGGCTAGATTACCTTTGGACAGCATCTGTGCTACAGTGACATGGGCTAAACCTCATACCTTCATTACTCATTACAAACTGGATTTGGCCTGTAGGGGTAGAGGAATATTCTCCCATGACCCATCCAAGAATCAGGAAGCTTAGGGATGCAGTCCCACCAGTGAGAATAAAGACGAGATTGACAACATCACATAAAGAAGTTATGTTCCTACCATAACGTTCCATGTGTGTTGTCCAGCTTGTCCTTTGTTCTTACAACCCACCCCTACCATACCCCTTTCCTACTCTCCTGGGAGACCGAGGAGCTCAAATTAGATCCTTTTAGGGACTATACAGCCTCATAAAGAATGTGTTTTTTACTATGATTATGCAAGATATGATTAGAATATTTCTCCTCGTCACTGTTTGAGGGCAAGCAAGATCTGAGGTGGTAAAGGAGTTGCATTATGGTAGGGAAAAATGCCCACGAGCTTAGCTGAGGATCTCAAGCTTATGTAATGGCCGAGACAGATCCAATGTATCGGATCCGATCCACCAGTGAGAATAAAGAATATGAGATGAACAACACACACATGGAATGTTATGGTATGAACATAAGTTTTTTCTTTTCTTTTTTGTTTGAGAATTGTGTGCATCAGCATTTTCAACTTCCAAATAGAATTTTACCTAGTCAGATGTGAAAATATAATTCTGGCACCATGCCTATGAAGCCAGTTTTCCCTCACCATTTGTCTTTTATGCCCCTAGGCAGACCTGAGTGTCATCTTTTGCTCAGAGTTTCTTCAGTGGCGTGTCAGTTTTTAGAACCACCATCATGGTGGCCTGTTGATTTACAAGGATGTTGGATGTTTATTGTGTGTTGCTTCATCATGCATATTGCTTCTGGAGAGGTGTGATAGGGTTTACCAAAGTCTTGAGTAACTTTTTCATTTTTGGACTCCACCAGAGGCAACTGTAGTACACACAAAAAGGTAGAGACCAAGATCTTACCAGAACTGTTTTCTCTGAGAAAGACTCCTGTTCTATTTTAAGAGTCCTGAATGGGCAGATAGTTTGTGTTAGTCTTTACAGTAGTCCGTTCTACTGCAAAAAGTATCTCCTTAAGCAGAAGTTGCCTGTATCGGCACAAGATAATATCAATTTTTTAGTCCGTAATTATGTCACTAAACAGTAGCAGCAGGTAGTGCATTACATTCTTAAGTGGTGAAATACTACCGGAAGTATTCAGATAGTATCCAGGTGTCAAAGAAGCATAGTCCATGTATATGCACTTACTCACACACACACACACGTGCGCATATGAGCCAGACATACACACACACACACACACACATATATATATATATCTACTTCAGTAGATCAAACGTTTACTAGTTCGAGCCACATATGGCCTAGACTATATGTTCGAACTCATAAAAGTTCGGACACTGACATAAAACCAAAAAAACACAAAACTAAATGTCTATAGCAGGGGGGGGGCTATGGCCCCCGGCAACCCCCACACCCATCGCACTACATTGCGGAAATGGGAAATCTTCCCTTTCCGCTCTGTACGGAGATCTCCATTCAGTCAGTTCGGACTTTTACAAGTTCGAACATATGGTCCCGGCCGAAGGGGACCCATATATATATATATATATATATATATATATATATCTGGCAGCTGTGTGGTTTATAATGCTGTCCCTGAGCAGGAGGAGGGAATAAATCTAATTAGTGAGCACTCTTAATAGTGAGATCTCTTAAGTTTGTTGACAGATGTGTTGGATGAACTTGAGAAAATTAGTGAGATGTTTCAAGAGAGAGCTTACCCCAGGAATTGGTTGTTAGAAATAACAAAAGAAGTATATGAGAAATGGGATATTTATAAACCCTTACTAGGTGTGGGTTTAGAAAAAGAAAGTAAGACATCACTTGTCAATAAAGATGAATACAAAAAGACATGTATACTTGAACACAATAATTTAACAGGTGAAATTAAAAAAGCCCTTCAAAAAATTGGAATATTTTTAGGGTGAACAATGAAGTGTTAGAAAAAGTGGGGGAAGGTCTGAGATTTGTTAATAAGACAGGAGCAAATTTTAAAAGGTTGTTTGAGCATAAAATACAGTCTTAAGATTCTGATTGTGGAACTAAACCTTGTGGTGCTAGCTATCAAAGCCCTTATATAGATCAGGAAACTAGTATAACATTGAATAATAGATTGCAAAGTAAGATAAAATTTCAAAAGGGAAATTGTGCCACAAGTAGAGTGGTGTATTTAGCTACTTGTTCCACATGTTGCACATTCTATGTAGTCAAGACCGAGCATCCCCTGAAGAATAGAATATATGAACATAAAAATGATATAAAAAATAAAAAAAAAACAAAATAATGCTTTAAGCATTCCTTGAATTGTTTGAATTTTAAAAAGTTTATGTTTGGTATTTTGGAGCATGTAAAACCTGAACCTCAGGGTGGTGACTGGAGAAATTTGTTAAAGAAAAAAGAAACTGAGTGGCATTTTTCATAAAGGGGTTTTTGTAAGAAGTTTTTTATACTGGTAAAATATATGTTCTTTTCAATAAAATGGAGGTGGAGTTTAACAGTATATTGGGAAGTTGCATCTTTGTGACATTCAGTGTTTGGATTCGTCAAATGAGTTGTATGTCATGTTTAAAATGGTTATATAAAGTGCTTTTGACTGTAAACTTCATTATTCTGATGGTCTCCATTGGCAGAGACGAAATCACTTAATTTTTAGTTTCATAATAAAGGAGTGTGAACCTGGAGGTGCCTGGATCAATTTTCTTTCTACATTTTATTGGCATTTTTGGTGTCTGGACTTTGGATTTGCTGACATTCTGTTTCTCTTCCCTTTCTGCCTTTCCTTTATCCATCTATCTGGTGACCTCTTTATTTATTTATTTATTTTAATGGATTCCATCTCCACTGCCCATTTTGGTAGTCTGATTCATGCATTCACATCTCCCTCATTGCAGAAGTACTTTGGGAGTGCCAAGAGGTCATTATTCTGTACATTCTGCTTCCTGTGCTCTCTCCTTCGCCATCTGTTTTTCCTGTTCAGAATGATTTGCATCTCCTTGACATGATCTTACACACATACATCTCTGGTCTTTTCTGGTTATAGGAGAGAAGAGCACTAGCCTAAGCTATATGGGTTATATCCTGCATAAGATACAACAGACGGCCAGCTCCAAAGCTTCAGAGCACCTTCCACATGCCAAAACCATTATTTCAATCTAAGTGGGTTAAAAAAATGGTAAAGGCGCTAGGCCCTTTTAGGTTCATAGGTTAATACTAGGTTATTGGTCCTTGGGCCTATACAAGCCTAGCCATAACAATTCCCTGGATATTTCTTTCCACAGTATTTACTTCCCTGTACCCCTGTCTAGCAGAGTGACTGACATGATCCCCGGGGTGAATTTCCTTTGTCATAGGTAGGTACTAGGCTGTTGGCCCTAGGGCCTATACAAGCCTAGCCAAAAAGGTACCCTGGCTTTCGCTACCCAAGAAAATTTGTTTCCTGTGCCCCTGTCAAGCAGAACCACAGAAGTGATCCCCGGAGTGAATTTCCTATTACCCATCCAATCATCAAGATTTTTCTTGAAGAGTGTTAATGAGGAGCTCTGTTTGACATAGATAGGTAGTCTGTTCCAGAGTATGGGAAGTCCCCGGGACAGGAATCTATCCCTCCAGCATGAAAAAGTTTCCATTACCCTGATTAGCAATAATTGCAGATAGATTCATAGATTAGTACTAAGCTAACTGCCCATGTCCCATCCAATCATCAAGGTTCCTTTTGAAGAGGGCCAAGGAAGCGCTCTGCTTGACATGTATGGGCAGTCTGTTCCAGAGTATGGGGAGTTTCTGGGTCAGGAACCTATCCCTCCAGCATGTTTTGTTCATTGTGATGACAAGGTTTAGATCCCGGGAGCGTGTGGCTCTGAGGGATTGGGATTTCTTTAATTGGAGCATGTCCAACAGGTCAGGGTTTGACATGGCATGACTTTGCTGTACTTTTAAAATAGGAGCACAGTTTTATGATCGACAATTTGAAAGTTGATTTAAACATTATAAAAACATTTTTTTCTGTGGCAAAACTGTGGAAATTACTTTTGGGGGCTGGTAAAGTACATTAGATAATAAGAAAAATACACAAACTACAGCAAAAAGTCGGTCCTGAACAAGAAACACAAAACTAAGAAAAAAGAACGGTCCAACTAACACAGCCAAATCCAGTTTAATAGCACACAGAACGTTCAGTAAATAAAATAAATAAGTGCTTTCAAGCATTAAGCTCTTCTTCAGATTTAAAATCACTAGCTACAAAGTAACCCTTTAAACAGAAACGTACATTCCCATTCAGTAAAAACTGTCCAATCGGAAAATACAAGGAGTGCATCAGTGAAACAGCTGACGTGAGTGTAATGCAGGTCTTAATGGTACAGCCCCATTAAGTCCAGGAGTCTTATCTGCTTGTAACTTCACAATCTACTTCATCTCATCCAGTTCAGTACTATGAACAATGTTACCTCCCCTCTTATTTTTCTTCACCAGCTGTAAAACCAAAAATGAAAAAGTGTGCCCTGGATTCATAAAAGCATTTCATAAGTGCATTTGTCATGTTCTTAAACTAGATCTCACTCATATGCTTTAAGACTCTTTCTTTTAAAGGTTTGTTAGTTTTCCCCACATAAATGTGAGGACATTTAGTACAGACTGACCGGTATATCAAGTAGCAACTTCTACAATTGGCATGCAGTCTGGGACTAAAAGTGAATCCAGCCAAATGGTACTGAAAAGTTTTAGCACTTGAAGTATGACTACACGCTTTGCATAAGCAACAAGAGAAGGTCCCTACCCTCTCAGATCTCAGAGGAGTGTTATCATTGTCCAAACTAGGAGTGTAACATAGCTGTCTCTTTAGAGGCGTAGCATTCCTAAAGCAGAAACTAGGTTTACTGCCTACCGCTTCTCTAATTCATCTAAAGAATTGACCATGCTTCAGGGTTTGACACAAGCTGCCTCTCCAAACCTTTAGCTAAACCAGGACTAAAATTTTTATCTTGGAAAAACGTTTTTCTGCTCACTGTCACCTCAGTTAGATGAGTGTCCGAACTCCAGGCTCTATCTTGTAAACATCTTTATCTGTTTTTTTTTTTGTTTGCGAACAAATCCATCCTTTTTGCCTAAGATAGCTTCTGAGTCCAACACTAACCAGGTCACTAATCTACCAGTTTTCTTTCCTAGCTTTTCAAATAAGGGAGAGTGTACACTCAACCTTTTGAATTTGCATAGGCATCTCTGATTTTATCTTCACAGAACCAAAGACTACAGTAAAGCTGATCAGCTATGTGTTTTATTTTTCTATTAACAGATTGGACAAACCAGTATCCAAAGTTACATTGGCCAAATGGTTAAGTGAATGTATCTCCTTTGTTTATGGTAAAAAAAAAACGTTTAGCCTTGCTTAAGCCTGCTACAGCTGGGGCCATTTCTTCAGCGTTTTGGTTAAGGGCTTCATTAGATGACATTTGTGCAACTCCAACTTGGGACTAATTCCCACAGTTTTATTGCTCATTACAAATTAGATTTGATTTCTAGGAACAGAGCAGCCTTTGGCTCTGCAGTAATCTGAGATATCCTTCTATGAGGACCACCCAAGGTTCCAATAGCTGAGGACTCTGTCCCATCAGTTGAGGAAAGAATGAATGAAAAGGACAATGTCAGATAAAGTTATGTACTCACCATAGTGTTCCATCTGTATTGTCCATGTTTATTCTTCCTCATCTTCCAGCCCACCTGCCCATCCTTTGCTTCTGGAAAGATGTAAAGGTTGTAAAGGAACCTCTATTCCTTGATGGAGCTCCAGCTTCCTTTTTCCTGTCTGCCTTAGTTGAGTTATAAAATAGGTTGTTCCTTTATGTCTGGGGGAAGCAAATTCTAAATAGGCAAGGTTTCTGGTTTGTTTTGTTTTTTGCTTTTCTTCCAAGTAGTGTATTACTGAACAAACTGTATGAGTTATGATAGATTGGTGGGACATTATGGGTAAAGGGAGGAGCTTGAGGGTTTTGGATCCAGTGATCTGATAGAAGTGACAGAGTTGGATCAGAGTTTCGGATCTGACCCCATCAGTTGTGGAAGAATGAAAATGGACAACACAGATGGAATGTTATGGTGAGTACATTTTTTTTATTTTTAGCATCACCTCCCCGTTCGTCCAGATTTCAGGTGTTTCTTAAGATTTTGTGTGTCTGGATCACATACTCAGCTTTCTGCCTTGCTCTTTGGACTATTCATTGCACTAAGAATGTTCTCAAAGTGTCTAGCTCCAGTTGTAGCTCATTGCAAACTACAAGGGGTATCCACATTTTTCCATACTTGAATTACTTATTCAGTGTCTAGAATCTCTTTTTGGTGGGAGTTCTCTTACATAAGCTGGGATTCCAAGAAAACATTCAAAAGTCTTTCCTGACTCCTTCTCACAGCATAGTGTTTCTGAGATGTCAACTAGACACTGTAGTTCAAAGAGGTCTTCTTCCACAGAAAAAAATGATCTATATCCAAGTCTATTTTTAGGGTTTTCCAGTCAGAATGGCAGGAGCGGCCTTAGATCAACTGGTGCCCTAGGCAAAAGAGTTCCACAGCACCCCCTGCCGCACCACTCGGTGCCCCCATCCTGGCCTACTTACAGCAAATAAATACTGGAAAAGTGCCCATGCTAGAGCAGCACCCTAGGCGGCCGCCTAGTTGGCCTCTGCCTAAGGCCGGCTATGAGACTTGGGTCACTGCAAGGGAATACCTCAGGATTTGGGTCTTGTGGCTTGTATGATTCTCATGATACCCCTGGCAAGACTCCACATATAAAAGGTGTAGTGTTATCGAAAGTCTGTTTGGTCCTAGCACCGGCACCCTTGGTCTTTACAAACCCCCAGTGCTGGGGGTTGTCAAAAGTCAAGTCACTTTGTAGAGACAACAGATATCGGTAAATCCAGGTCTCCCCTTCTTCCTCCATGTTCCAAAGCAGTTTGTTACCAAAGAATCCTCAGCCTTTGCTTAGGGGCAATTTCAGGAGGGATAAATGTGTAAGGTGTGTGGGACACCAAGAACAGACACAAGCACATAAATATAAAAGAGATGATTGTCTTCATTCAAGGCATTCAGTTCTCTGAATCATCTTTATTCCCCAGGATCTCTTCAAGTTGCTGCATACAACACCAAAGTCATGTGGTATGTCAACAATCAATGGAAAACAAGGCTGTACCTCCTTTTGCAGGCCAGCCATGTATGTTAACTTGGGATTTAGCATCACACAGAATCTAAATCTTCAAGCATCCTACATTCTGTCAGAGCATAATTGTGTGGCAGATAAGCTGAGCAGGACAGGGGCAGACCCCCACAAATGGAAAGTAGATCAGGGATCTTAAAAGATTTCATCTATCTGTGGGGAGTTCCTCAAGTAGACCTCTTTGCCTCCTCTCTGAAAAACCAGCTGGTAAGATTCTGCTCCAGAACTCCATGGAAGAAAGCCTGGAAAGCAGGTGGCATTTCTTTTCACCGAAATGTTCCTGTTGCTTTTCCACTTTTTCCAGTAATATTCAGGGTACTTCTGAAGATTCGGGAGTTGTCCCCCAAGATCATTGTGGTGACTCCTTTCTGGTCCAGGCAGCGGTGATTTTCCCTTTATTTGGAAATGAGAAGTAGCAATTGCCACAAGCTTCCTTCCACACTGGATCTACTCATACAGAAACAAATGTGTTTGACACAACCAGACACCACTCAACTTCAATTAACTACCTGGATAATAGGGTCATAATTCCTTTTACGCACCTCTTTACTGAGGATGTGAAGCCAGGTGGTAATGGGGTTAAGACAACCTTCCACTGGAAAGTCATGTATTAACAAATGGAAAAGTTTTCTGGTTGATGCCTACAACATAACTATCACCCATTCAAGGCTTCTTTTTCTCTGGTTTTATAATATTTGTGCGAGTTACTATCCTATGGCCTTTCGTACTCCTCTGTCATGGTTCATTTGTCATCCATTGCAATGTGTCTGCCCATGGAACCTCCTCTTTCAGTGCAGTCTCAGGTCAAAAAATGTTTTTGAAAGGAGTTTTGCATAAGAAGCCTCCAACCAAACTGGTAGCCCTTCTTTTGGATCTTACTTTTGCGTTAGAGAAGCTAACACTTGCTCCATTTGAACCAGCTAACTTGTCTGACTTGAGGTTCTTAACATGGAAAACAGTTCTATTGATTGCTTTGACCTCTGCAAGAAGAGTATCTTAGTTGCAATTTCTAATGGTCCTGTCTCATTTTATACTGGGAAAGGGTTTCTTTGAGAGCTAATCCTTTTATGCCTAAAGTGGTGCCAGAGTTTACTTTAATCCAAATTGTCCATCTCCCCATTTTCTTTCCTGAACCCAAAAATGAGGGGGAAAGGTTATGCCATATCTTCCCCAGACAACTTGGCTACTAACTTGACAGAACTAAATCTTTAAGATCTTTGAATCAATTGTTTGATTCTTGTTGAGGTAAGAAGAAGGGGCAGCCTGTGTCAAAACAGACTTCATCCAAGGGATTGTCGAAGGATATTACCCCACATAGGGCTGCGGACTGCAGCCCTCAAAAGAAAAAAGAAAGAAAAAGAAATGAAAAATAAAAAATATTTTTAAAATTATGGGACTTTTAGCACATGCATAGACCGAGTCCCGGCTTATCGGTCTATCATGCATGCAGGGCAGCCGGCCATCCCCATAGGGGACACAAGGAGCGTCTGTGCACTTTTACAGTGCACAGACCGCCAAGGATTATGGGCCGCCAGGATTTGGGGGGATCCGGACTGTAAGAGGAGCAGCAGGGACTCGGGACAGTGCCTCAGGGATCTCGTCGGCGTCGGAAGGCGCATGTGGATCTCGCGGGTCTTCAGTATTGCGCGGAAAGGATGTATGGATTGTACGGACGTTAACTCTGGATGTATTCATTCAGGTAAGGTGCCTTTCAATTTACAATGTTTATTTTTCTTTGTGTATGGTGCTTGTGCTTTACTGGAGTTTGTGTATGGTGCTTGTGCTTTACTGGAGTTTGTGTATGGTGCTTGTGCTTTACTGGAGTTTGTGTATGGTGCTTGTGCTTTACTGGAGTTTGTGTATGGTGCTTGTGCTTTACTGGTGTGGGTGTGTGTGTGTGTGTGTGTGTGTGTGTGTGTGTGTGTGTGTGTGTGTGTGTGTGTGTGTGTGTGTGTGTGTGTGTGTGTGTGTGTGTGAAAATGCCCCAGGTGCTTATGGTGGTGTGGTAGGGAATGCCTCAGGCTTGAACCCTGTACCCTGTATGCAGGTGTTAAAGACTTGAGTTCCCTACCCACCACCATTAAAAATTTCAGATTTTTACCTCATATTTGATCTGATCTGTTCCTCATAATATCTGTGGTTTGTAAATGTTGTAATGCTTGATATTTGATGGTGTAGTAGTAGCATTGTTGCCTCACAGCTGCAGGTTCTTGGGTTTGATTCTTGGCTGGGGTTCCTTCTTTGTGGGGTCTGTATCTTCTCCCTGTGTTTGTGTGGGTTTGCTTTTGTGCCCTCCCATGTTACAAAGACATGTCTGCATTATTTCTTCCTGGGCCTCCGCTGAAAATTTGTTTATTTGTTCCAAGTCAGACTGTCCTGATTAAAAATGTTAAATAAAATTGATAGGCATTTGAATTTCAGACTTAAGGGTTTCTGAATGTTTAATTCCCTGCGTATTTGATGGTGCAGTGGTAGTATTGTTGCCTCACAGCTATAGGTTTTCTGGTTTGATTCTTGGTTGGGGTGGCTTCTGTGTGGAGTCTGCATCTCCTGCCTGTGTTTGTGTGGATTTGCTCTGGTGCCCTGCCATTTTACAAAGATGTGTCTGCAGTTTTAATCCCTCGTCTCTGCTGAAAATTGTTTTGTTCTGTCCGCAGTAAATTTGACAGGCATTTGAATTTCAGACTTCAGGTTTCTGAATGTTTAATTCCTTGCAGATTTGATGGTGCAGTGGTAGTATTGTTGCCTCACAGCTATAGGTTTTCTGGTTTGATTCTTGGTTGGGGTGGCTTCTGTGTGGAGTCTGCATCTCCTGCCTGTGTTTGTGTGGATTTGCTCTGGTGCCCTGCCATTTTACAAAGATGTGTCTGCAGTTTTAATCCCTCGTCTCTGCTGAAAATTGTTTTGTTCTGTCCGCAGTAAATTTGACAGGCATTTGAATTTCAGACTTCAGGTTTCTGAATGTTTAATTCCTTGCAGATTTGATGGTGCAGTGGTAGTATTGTTGCCTCACAGCTATAGGTTTTCTGGTTTGATTCTTGGTTGGGGTGGCTTCTGTGTGGAGTCTGCATCTCCTGCCTGTGTTTGTGTGGATTTGCTCTGGTGCCCTGCCATTTTACAAAGATGTGTCTGCAGTTTTAATCCCTCGTCTCTGCTGAAAATTGTTTTGTTCTGTCCAGTAAATTTGACAGGCATTTGAATTTCAGACTTCAGGTTTCTGAATGTTTAATTCCTTGCAGATTTGATGGTGCAGTGGTAGTATTGTTGCCTCACAGCTATAGGTTTTCTGGTTTGATTCTTGGTTGGGGTGGCTTCTGTGTGGAGTCTGCATCTCCTCCATGTGTTTGTGTGGATTTGCTCTGGTGCCCTGCCATTTTACAAAGACGTGTCTGCAGTTTTAATCCCTGCTGAAAATTGGTTTTGTTCTGTCCAGTAAAATTGACAGGCATTTGAATTTCAGACTTCAGGTTTCTGAATGTTTAATTCCTTGCATAATTGATGGTGCGGTGGTAGTATTGTTGCCTCACAGCTATAGGTTTTCTGGTTTGATTCTTGGTTGGGGTGGCTTCTGTTTGGAGTCTGCATCTCCTGCCTGTGTTTGTGTGGATTTGCTCTGGTGCCCTGCCATTTTACAAAGATGTGTCTGCAGTTTTAATCCCTCGTCTCTGCTGAAAATTGTTTTTGTTCTGTGTAAAATTGACAGGCATTTGAATTTCAGACTTCAGGTTTCTGAATGTTTAATTCCTTGTATAATTGATGGTGCAGTGATAGTATTGTTACCTCACAACTATAGGTTTTCTGGTTTGATTCTTGGTTGGGGTGGCTTCTGTCTGCATCTCCTCCCTGTATTTGTGTGGATTTGCTCTGGTGCCCTGCCATTTTGCAAAGGTGTCTGCAGTATTAATCCCTGCATCTCTGCTGAAAATTGTTTTGTTCTGTCCGCAGTAAAATTGACAGGCATTTGAATTTCAGACTTCAGGTTTCTGAATGTTTGATTCCTTGCAGATTTGATGGTGCAGTGGTAGTATTGTTGCCTCACAGCTATAGGTTTTCTGGTTTGATTCTTGGTTGGGGTGGCTTCTGTGTGGAGTCTGCATCTCCTCCATGTGTTTGTGTGGATTTGCTCTGGTGCCCTGCCATTTTACAAAGGCGTGTCTGCAGTTTTAATCCCTGCTGAAAATTGGTTTTGTTCTGTCCGCAGTAAAATTGACAGGCATTTGAATTTCAGACTTCAGGTTTCTGAATGTTTAATTCCTTGCATAATTGATGGTGCGGTGGTAGTATTGTTGCCTCACAGCTATAGGTTTTCTGGTTTGATTCTTGGTTGGGGTGGCTTCTGTTTGGAGTCTGCATCTCCTGCCTGTGTTTGTGTGGATTTGCTCTGATGCCCTGCCATTTTACAAACCCGTGTTTGCAGTATTAATCCCTCGTCTCTGCTGAAAATTGTTTTGTTCTGTCCGCGGTAGAATTGACCGGCATTTGAATTTCAAACTTCATGTTCTTCAGAATACATAGTAGCACAACCTTTTTTCTAGCAATTTTCTAAGTTTATAAGATGAATATTTTAAATTTGTCCCTATTTTTGGGACTGTATTCCCCATTATTGGCCGTCCAGGTTTTGTGCTAAGGTTGACAGCTATGGCAAGAACTGAATTCACTGAATATGGACTGTAGAATTGTGCATATTTACTGATAAAGGTGCACTGTAGAATTGTGCATATTTACTGATAATGGTGGACTGTAGAATTGTGCATATTTACTAATAATGGTGGACTGTGGAATTGTGCATATTTACTAATAATGGTGGACTGTAGAATTGTGTATATTTACTAATAATGGTGGACTGTGGAAGTCTGAGTAGACTTTTTATGATAAATGTTCTCAACTGGGCAGTTTTGCCATTATGGGTGCATATGTTTTGTTTCATTGCTTACTGGAAAAATGTTCAAAACAAATTTAAAACACCCTCTAACAAGTGTACTGTATTGTACAAGGAATATAATTTTAGTACAATGAGGAAGGTGTATCAAAGAGCACATGTATGTTTCATATGCAAGGGGCCTATGATTGAAAACAGCCCAAAATTAATCTTTATCTGCCACTGGCAAAATGTATTTTCTTTGAATGTGGGTTTCAATGAATGTGAGTTTCAAGGGCAGAGAAGTTTTAATGCTAAGTTTTCATTGTGAGACTGCATTGCTTTGTTTAACAGATTACTTAATGTTTGTGCTGTAAAATACAAAATAAAACTTTCAAATGAAGTCCAATCATTGAAGTAAAGCAGTATGCACATTAGTGTTTATGGTAAATGGAGTGAAATAGCCAAGTAATGGTTAATTGGAATGGCTGCAGAGGCTCCAGTTCAACCATTATTTTGTCAGGGGAAGGGCAGCAAACTCAGACAGGCCCAGCTGAACTATACCTCCCAACTGTCCAGATTTTCAAAGAATGAATAGATTTTTGCTTCTTATTTTTGGTTTGTTGTTCATAAAATTTGTAGTTTTAATTCCTAAATGATTTGCCAGAAGTCACTAAATAATAAGTTTCAGACTTCATAACCTTCATAAAATGCATGTTAAAGTAAGAGCCGTTCTATCAACTGTCTCAATTTATACAAGAGCAATTTTAGTACTGTTTATATGTGCCCCAATATATTTGGCCTTGTTCAGATTTACTGCATTAACAGGTTGAGAGGTACATGCAAATAAATTGCTTTATAGAATTAGGCATAGCCAACCTCTCAACTGTCCCCAATTTTTGGCTCAAAATGTTGCTCTTCCCCTAATAATCCCTCCATAAAATAGCAATTTTGGAAGAAAACATGGAGGGTTTACAATTAAGAAATAACTGTAATAATCAAAGTTATAGATTACTTGAAATGCATGTAGATTCTTTTATTTTGTCAGCTGCTCAAGGTAGCAGTACTAATATTAAAGTGTCCCTTCTTTGACAGGTAGAAGCTGTATTGTGTGTCTATTTTATATTTTGCATCACATTTTGGTCCATTTTTCATAAAATTGTGTTTTTTGGCAAATTAGTGACAAATCACTAAAGACTGAAGTTAGAAAATGACAGACATTTGAGTTTCAGATTTTATACCCTTCAGAAAATTCATACTAATGCAAGACCTATTCTATTATCTTTCTAAGTTTATTAGAGCAATATTTAAAAATTGTCCTTCTTGTTGTGCCTTTGTCCCACTTCTGTGTATGGCTTTGTCCAGATTTCTTGCTCTTGAAGTTGAGAGGTATGACAAATGTGTCAGGGCCATCACAGTCAGCCAGAGAGATTTCAAATTGTGACATGCTTGTTGCACCCCACTCCCCCATGTAGTGACTCTGGATGTGTCCAAGCAAGGCAAGGAGTAGTTGTATCTACCTTGGATGGGGAGGACACACTGCATAAGTACTACAGTGGCTTTTCATCTGTCCTTGATTTTGCAGAATGGTCTGGTTTCTGTCATATTTTGTACTGTTGATTTATGCTTATTACTCAAAGTGCCTGTTGCTCTGTGTTTAAGTAGCAATGCTTTAATGACCATAAGGTAAGCTTGTCTGACATAGATGCAAGTAAGCTTTAATAAGCATACTGTTAAAGAATTGCCAACATTGAAAGCCTTTCTGTTGTTGCCATGCAGAGAATACTTGACTAGATAATGTATAAGCCTTGGGTATTAAAGGACAGGATTCCATTATTTTAAAAAGCTCATTACACTTGTTGGAGACTTCCAGTCATCTCTACAGGCTTTAAACTAAACAGAATGCCAATCATGTGTGGTCCATAACCTGTACAGTAATCCTTTAAGCAATGTATCTTGAGCTTGTTTCTTGTTTGCTTTTCATTTTACTTTTATCATGTTTTCCCCATGAAGCGTTGTCAGGCAGCAGGTCTTTTGGATAAGAAACATTTTTACAAGTGGGGCATCACATAGATTTCTACTTTCAGCATGTTGCTTGGTACTTTAATAAAGCTGAATATATTATAATTAGAACTGCAGTGCAAGGAGAAGTAGTTTGAGTTGAGTGCTTCTGGTTTTTCTTATACTTGATTTTGACTGGCATTCCAGTAATGTATTTAAAAGTAATTTATTTTTCATGCCTCACAACCTTTTGTTTCCATCTAGATATTAAGTAAGCTGTCATGCAGCCAATGCATTGAAATATTTTTATTCTTCTACACTTATTTTTGTCTTGATTGGACTTTCATAATGATGGTTTGCCACCCAGGGCAGCGTATTTAATTAAAGTTAGTTTTTTTGTGGTTTTGTGCACTGCAGCCCCTGTGATTTGAAGTCACCAGCCGCCACTGTATTACCCTTTATAATACTTATCACAACAAAACTATTTCAGGCAGTGTCAAGGCCCACTATATCATAGCTATAGCTTTTTGGTAAGATTTGGATTCCAGAAGTAATCTAGAAGCAGCATCTTGGTCCTCTGTATATACCTTTGCAAAGCGCTATAGGCTTGGTTCCTTCTCTGTGTCTGGATCAGGCTTTGCAATAACCATTCTCCAAGAGCTGCTGGACTGTTTTTCCACCTTACAGATGTAGGAAGCTACGGTAATCTAACCATTTAACCAGGACTACTGCAGCAGTGACCAATATGATGAACACAACACAGCTGTGTAAGCTTACCATAACAGTAGATTTTAGAATGATCACTGCTGCAGTAACCACTCCCTCCCTCTATCCCCTTTGTTTTTTGGTATATTTTTGCCAGGGTGTGGTTATTTATTTTTATTTATTTATTTTTTCCTAACATTGTTCTTTCAGGGCTCAGTCTCCCTCTCTCTTTTGGCAAGAAAGCTCCTAAAGGGCTTGACACTAAAACTTGCCTTTGAGTCAGCTCTGCTTGAGCTGTCTGCCAGTTTGAGCATGTGGAAGGTGCTCTGAAGCTTTGGAAGCTGTCTCACTCATATTCTTGGCAGGATATAACCTATATAGCTAAGGCTACTGCAACAGTGATCATTCAAACATCTACTGTTACGGTAAGTTTACTTACACAATGTACTTTTCACTGAATCGCAATTGATAGAAAACATTCTGCATAATACATGCAGCATAAAAAGTTACACTTACTTGTGCACATCCTAATTCCACGGTTGCATAATGGAGAAAAAGAAAAAACACCACAATCTGTAGGTGTGACATGATGAGTAATCAGTGCCAATCCATGCATACTCTTCTAAACTCACTTTCCTAAAAACTCCTGTGATTAGAAATAACACTGCAATATACTGCCTATACACTTTGACATTTTTCTGTCAGTAGTGATTCAGTCAAATGAATTTTCAGTATGTTGTGTTTGGCCATTTGAAATTCAGTCAAAAGAACATTCAGTTAAATGATAGGAACCCCTATGTATAGGTGCAGTTTATTTTATCTTCTGATCACTTTGTTGAAAACAAGTTTGCAGTCTTTTTACGTTAAATTGCTTTTGACCGAAAGGTATTTTACAACCTTTTCTATGTTTAAATATGGGCTTACACAGTAGTGGGGGAATAAAGTTTGTCCCTTTCCTCACTGTTGTGCAGTTTTTGAGTTGGTACATTTGAGTAGTAGGGGATGCCCCTCCTGGGGGGGGGTGCAGAGTGGATCCCTCCAACCCCCCCCCCAAAAAAAAAATTGTTTTAAGCTCATTGTTTTGGTCAGTATTTTTATACAGTTTTTCATTCAGTATTTTGAATGTTCATTATTAGTGAACATGCTCATATATACATGGGTATCTGTGTGAGTCACTTGTTTTTTTGAAGGTTTTCAGACATTTCACAATACATTTCACTGCTTTTTTTTCTGATGGAATGTATTGTAGCCATAAGAAGTTTAGACAAATCTTACATTGCTGGGGGGGTGTGCGCTAAATGCTTTAATGGTTTTCAAATTCTTAAAGCACCTTAGTGAGCACTGTCAGAAAAATGCTGCAACACAGTCTGGTATGTTTATACTCAGCTTGCCGTTACTGTCAACTATCCAGATTTTTGCAGAATGTCAAGATTTTGCCTCACATGTTTAGTCTGTTCCTCTTAAAATCCGTGGTTTACATAAAAATTGCTGAGGATTGAAGGCACAAAAATAATAACATACATTTAATTTTCAAACTTTGTATCCTTCAGAAAATGCAGGCAAACACACATTCTTTTATTCTGTCTACTTTCTAAGTTTATAACAGGAAGTTAGGGACATGCTCCTTGTATGGACAGCAGGCAAAAAAAAAAATCAGTTTTTTATTTATCCTGCCGCTGTCTTTGCTGGTCAGTACTGAAAGATCTGACTGCCTAGCAGAGAGACCTAACTTTTAAGTTAAGCAGGGGATGCTTAACATTTGTTAACATCAGGTCTCAAGCTGTAGTAGTGCTTAACTGAATTGTCTTTTTTCAGATATCATGGAGTAATTACCGCACTCCATGTACTACATAAATATTTTTGAGTAAGATGAGTGTAGGTTTAGAAGAAAATTTATGACATGGCTGGCCAGTTGGTGGTGTGAACATTGACTCTAGATGATAGTCGCTGTTTATGTGATACTCCAAATATTTGCAAAAATGGGAAAAAGGGGTTATGGATGGATAGACAAGTGTAGGTTTGAGAAGTAGTGCTGTAACTTTTAGATATTCTGAAGGTTTTGACATTAGGGGGTATGAGTGTTTGAGTGAGTGCAGGTGAATTAGGGTTAAAGTAGGATTAAGTGAGGGCATACTTGTGGGTTTGTGTGTGTGTGTGTGTGTGTGTCTCTGTGTGTGTGTGTTTGTCCAAGTTATCTAGATTAGTGGTAGTGTTACAGAAAGAGTTTTTGAAAGGCAAGGTCAGTGTACAGCTTTTCAGTTATTAATAAGGTGCTCCACTGCAGGTAATACCTGCTAATCCTAGCCCTGCAGTTTACCTTTCAAAAGCTACTTCCATTACACCACCATTATTCAGACAAATGTGATCTAAATGGGTGGTGTGGGTTTGGTGTTCTAATTGCAAAAGTAAACTTAATGTGTTTTCTTTTGCAATCATTTCTGTTATAGATTTTTTGAATTTTCCAGTATGTCGAATTTCGGAATGCTGACATTAATCAATTCATTTTGGATACCTTTGCATTTTGATAATTTAATAATGCAGTCCCTCCGAGCTACACACTCTAGGGACCTCAACCTTGTCACCACAATAAACAGGACATGCTGGAGGGATAGATTCCTATCCCAGAGACTTCCCATACTCTGGAACAGGCTACCCATCTATGTCAAGCAAAGTTCTTCAATAGCACTCTTCAAGAAAAATCTTGATGAGTGGATGGGAAATAGGAAATACACCCCGGGGATCACTTCTGTGTCTCTGCTCGACAGTGGCACAGGAAAATAACTTTCTTGGGTGGCGTAAGCCAGGGAACCTTGTTGGCTAGGCTTGCTTAGGCCCTTTGCTCCGGTAGCCTAGTACCTACCTATGAACCTATGCTCATATGTGTGTGTGTGTGTATATGTATAAAAATTGTATGTATATATTGATAGGAAAAAATACAATCTGTTTCTGTTTAATAATGTAGAATTTCACTTAATAATCTCTTCCAGAATGCTTTTGTCTTTGCAGTAGTAATATTACATGGTTATTGATGCACTACTTATTGTCATTTGTGCTGTTATTTCTTATTTACTGTTTCTGAAATTTTATTTTTTTATTTTACTGCTGTATTTGTGTTGTGGCTGAAGAGTGTCTGTCAACCAGCCACTTACACAGTAAACAAATAGTTCAATAAAAATAATTGAGGAGGGCGAACTTCACAGCAAGGACAAAAGATAAGATTGCTTCACTAACCTCCTCCCCCTGACACATAAACTCACTAGCCTTTACTTTCCTGCTCGAGTTGCCTGCTGTGTAAGAATCTCTGTCAGACATACAGTTGGTTAACTGTTCTCAAAACTGTTGATGTTCTGTGGGTCCTGGTGTGTATGCATGCTAATTATTGCTTTATTGTTGAGACAGAACTGTTCGATGCAGAAATCCAAAGGACATTTTATTGAACTGATTGACCTTTATGTTGTGTTTAACAGAAACCAGTGAATTCCCAACAGAAGATTGTAGTGTAATGGCAGGAGGTAGTCTGACTGGATGGCATGCAGATGTGGCAACAGTAATGTGGAGAAGAATGCTGGGAATTTTAGGCGATGTCAACTTCATAAAAGATCCTGAAATCCATGCTCAGGTTTTTGATTATCTTTGCGAGCTGTGGCAGAATTTAGCCAAGGTTTGTGATTGTGTGTACGTATATGTTTATGTACATGACATTTGATCTATGACTCATTTTATCTTCAAAAAAGTGCCACAATTGATCTGAAATGCATTTTGTTGATAACACTATTGAATGAATCATATTTGATCGAAATGTGTTTAAGGCTACAGAATATCACTGCTGCTGTGGTTTTGGACCTTAGGAATTGCAATTCAAATTAGTGTTAATCAGTATTTTACCTTCATACTGCCTGCTGTGTTATGTTGTGTCTCTATCTTCAGAAGTTAATGTTTGTATGCCGGCAGTGATTCACTGCATAGCCGGCGTTAGGCACCCGCCAAACCCGCGGCTGCGGGGAGCCCCCGATTATCTCCCCACTTATGAGGGTCCCCATATGAAGCAGCCGCGAGTTTCAAAATCGCTTGTTCATACGGCAGCGCCGTCACGCGATTTCGCCCCCCCCCCGAAAGAACTTGCTTCCTTGATGATGGCTGCAGCCAATCAGGTCCCTTGCTTTACTTGTTAGCTCCTCTCAATCAGGTCTGCTTCAGTGAAGCAAGGGACCTAACTGGCTGTAGCAATCATACCCAAAATGGAACGCATCAAAACAAGTGATTGGCGAGGGCGACAACAGTGGAAAATAAATACTTTACAAGAAATAATATTTCCAGCGCTGACTTTCAGATCTCCGTAATAAAAGATTGAGTAGAACATATTAGAAAAAGTTGCTATAAGTATTGGACTCAGTAAAGAATGCAATTAGATTCACTTCAGCATCTTTTGACCAACCATCGCAAACAAAATCAGCAACCACTACCTCCGGCTACTCACAAGTGACAGATTAGTTTAAGAATCATTTTCAGCCAAGACCTGTGCCAAAGGCAAATATAATAAGACACCAACAAAGTACAGTAAACCTCGAATGCAAAATACGCAATCAGTAATGCAGAGAAAAACATCCAGACAGACAGAAATTACGTAGCTGTAGGAAATATTCATACAAATCTGCAGCAATTAGTTAAATGCATTAGTCTATAGAAAAAAAAGCGTTGTTTTCTGTATAAAAGACATAAAGCCTTACCTAAAACGTAGCAGAGTAGATTCCAAATTTTGACAGTATGAGAAATTTCGTAACAATACCAGTATGAGAAAATATGAAGCAGTTGGTCACACAGACAATGTTTGATCAGCACTGTAGCAGGATAGCAGGAGTTATATGGCTGTTGCAGATTTGGTTATTACTCTGGTTCCATCAATAATGAGCTTTGCTTCTGTCTTTAAGGCACGCTGTTAGTCTCATTTTGAGATCAATGAGATTTTCTGTACTCGTTTTGTTCTGGGAAATTGTTCCAGAGAGAGGGCACAGTTTTAGATGAAGTACATCATGTGCTTTGTAACTTAAAGGGAGGCCTAACTAGTTGACTCTGATCAGAGTTCCTTTAGGGGCATGTCTTCTATTTAGTAAAAAGTATTGTTTCTAGAAGAGGAAATTGCTGTCAATGAGTAGCGTTTATAAATGAATTAAGCAAAAGCTCAAAATGGAAGCCAGGGACATTTGGCAGTGTTAATAGGATGGTATTCTCTATGATAGGCGATGTGTTAAACTCTTTGAATTTTATCCTCGGTAGTCTGCATTAAGGATGCACAGTGAGAGGAGGAAAGGACAATGATTAAGAAGGCATATTTCATTCTGGGTATAAGTTCGCTGACAGCATAGCCGGCTTTAGGCACCAGCAAACCCTGTGGTTGCTGGGGGTCCCCCAACCACTGCAAGTTATGCTTGTTATTTGGTAACATGTCTGCCAAACCAGCAAAAGCTAGTACAGCAAGCTTATAGACTTAATAAAGCAGGTAAGTGACAATAACTCTTATTTATTATCTCCTTCAAAATTCAAAGATCTTTAATTACAGTAACAATATTTTGTCAAGTAAGAAGCTTTACAATTTCATTAAATATTTTACCAATGACAGAATGTCCCTGGCGTAGTCAAGCCCTGTTGGTGGACATACTCTTCACTAAAATTAACATAGCCAGCTTTAGGTACTTGCAATAGCTGTGGCTGCAGGGGGCCCCTTAATCATCATTGGCTGTGTGGGGGCCCCACAAAAGCTGCTGTTGGTTGGGGAAAAACTGAGGAGAAAAAAATTTATTAATTTTCGATTACACTGTTTAACCTGAACAGGACTGTGATATGACCCTGCTAGGGCAAAGCTGTAATGAACATAAACAAAAGTAGGCACTAGAGGGATCAGCAACCCAGGGTGACCAATCTCAGTGCAAACTTTGGAGTTTAAGAAGAGTTGATGCTTCTAATCTTCAGGGATGGTTTCTCTTTCACGGTTTTTATACATACTGGCAGAACAACTGATACTGTAACTCTCAACGTCTTTGCTGAAGAATTCTGTTCAGTGATAAAAATGATAGCATAATAAAGTCTTAAAATGAGGAACACATTTTAAATATTACCCTAATTCATTTAAAAAGTTACCAGATTAAAACATTTTGCATCAACATGCATTTTTAGACAATAAGTATAAAAGTCTGATGACTGGATTTATTGTGACAGAGCAAAATTAAAATCAGGAATATCTGTGAGGTAAATAAAAATGACTTATTCCTGCTGCTGTTTGATGACTGCTAAACAGCAGTCACTGATCTTGTGCAGCAGTACTAGTGTACAATGTATTTGCTGAACTAAGTACAAAATTAGCATTGCTGTGATGTGCATCTGTGTGTGAAAAAAATATCACTTATTTTTATCAATGCACACATCCAATAATGCTGGGATGTGCACAGTATTCTTCTGGGTATCAATAAAAATGTAGCTAACAATTGATTATATTTCAAAAGTAAATCGAAAAATGGTTCACCACTGCAGCCAGAACGATTGTAGCAGAAACGCAGGTTTATTTAATAAAAAAAGAAAGCGTTTTTGCCTCCAGAAGACCGGAGGCTTCATCAGCAAGTAAAGAGCGAAAAAGCTCATACATTTAAAACATAGGGGGTGGCGCCAATTGACGTCATCTCCATAATCTCAACAATGTTGGTTAAAGGAGCAACATCAAAGGAGAAACAAGTGTTTAAAATATTTAAAATGAAACACATTTTTTCAAACCAATTTAAAAAGACAGGTATCATATATAGCATTAGTCTGTCTTTGTATAGTCATAATGCAGAACAGAAATGACTACACATCTTGTACACTAGCTAAATCGGGTCTCCTAAAATAAGAACAGAAACAAGTAGTAAAAGACAAATGTGTCAAATGGAATAAAGTTAATGTTAACTTAATTACCTTGACCATCTTAGGTTACAAAAGGTGAGTATTAACTATATGCAAGGGAGGCAGGTAGAATATGATAACACATGCTATACGTTCCCAGTTTTTATATGTTACTTTATATACCATTTTGAAGTGTTGCAACCAGAGTATTCATATTCTACCTGCCTCCCTTGCATATAGTTAATACTCACCTTTTGTAACCTAAGATGGTCAAGGTAATTAAGTTAACATTAACTTTGTTCCATTTGACACATTTGTCTTTTACTACTTGTTTCTGTTCTTATTTTAGGAGACCCGATTTAGCTAGTGTACAAGATGTGTAGTCATTTCTGTTCTGCATTATGACTATACAAAGACAGACTAATGCTATATATGATACCTGTCTTTTTAAATTGGTTTGAAAAAATGTGTTTAATTTTAAATATTTTAAATATTTTAAACACTTGTTTCTCCTTTGATGTTGCTCCTTTAACCAACATTGTTGAGATTATGGAGATGACGTCAATTGGCGCCACCCCCTATGTTTTAAATGTATGAGCTTTTTAGCTCTTTACTTGCTGATGAAGCTTCCGGTCTTCTGGAGGCGAAAACGCTTTCTTTTTTATTAAATAAACCTGCGTTTCTGCTACAATCGTTCTGGCTGCAGTGGTGAACCATTTTTCAATTTCGTTTTGTTTTTCCTGTTCTTCAACATATTTCAAAAGTAAGGTATAGCGTATGTCACAGAGCATTCAGACACTTAGATGATCTAGGAATCTGGTGGTCCCCATTGTCCAGACTGTATAAATGGATACAGGGGACTCCCTTAATCATCCTTGACTTTGAAGACCCCATAAAAGCTGTTTTTGGTTGAGGAAACATGAGGAAAAAATGCTTTCATTTTCTGATTGCACTCTTTAGCCTGAATGGAATTGTGATATGATCCTGTTAGGATTAAACTGATAATGGCCACTGCCCTCAACCACAAACATTCTAAAGCATCCCTGCTCTGATGTTTGTGTACAGAAATTTGTCGTAGGTTATGTGGGGGCTGGGAATTGTGGTAGTCATCCTTTCCTTTATTTTTCTAACAGACCTCAGAGGTATACAAAGAAAGTTACTTTAGCTCATGCAGGGGCAGTGTACTGCCTGGTAGCAGCAAAGTAGAATACATTATTGCAGTCATTATTTAGTTTCACTTTCCTCACAATCAAACATCAGGCACATGTCCAGCTGGTTTCCTTTGGGAGTTATGATTGAGGAATAAATAGGCATGCTACATTTATGTATTTCAGCAGTCATTTGAAATACATGACTGTGGCCATTTGAACCTCTGCTTTCATCCCAGTCTAACACCAGAGGGTTGCATAGGCAGTGACTGTCTTTTTGGGGGATTAGGGAGGCAGGCAGTATTTCTATACAGGATCTGTGTATCCTCACAAATGACTTGCTAATTTATTTTGAGCTACTATTTTTGTCAGCTTTGAATTTTAAGCCTTGGGTACAACTTATGTCTTCTCTGAAAGAAAAAAATAAGACTGAAATTCTTTTTCTTACTTGAGATTTTTGTTTAGACCACTTTTGAATTAAAAGGTTGGGAAGTGCTCTGAAATGCAACCCAGAGCATTTACAACCCCTATAGCTTCTGGGGGGCACCAGCTTAATTGAGTTATTTCCTAAATGGTTATTACTGTGCTGTCTTGGTCAAGAAAATATATTGAAAAGATGCAAGGAATCATTTTAAATCGAGTTGCTGGCTACTGAGACTTGTCTGCATATATCAACTGGACATAAGCTGATTTAAGTATATTTTCTGCACTTATTTAAGATTTGAGTGAGTAAATATTGTGCGTCTTGGATTCAGTAAATATTGTGTGTGTGTCTGAATCTCTGCAGTAGTTCCCCACCCACCGTCCCTGTTTCTTGTTGTGGTGTTAATCTTGGTGGCTTTGGAATTGCCCGCCCCTGCTGTAAATCTCTTTTTGCACACTCCTCCTGGACCCATCTCATTCGCTCACTCAACTGAGTACAGTGAGATCATATTTTGATTTTGGATACTCTTACCAGTCCCATCTCCTCTGCAGTGTACAGAGAGAGCACTTGGGAAGGGCATTCCCCTATTGTATCTTAATCTGCTCTGTTTCCTCCATCTCAAAAAAAAAAAATTTTTTTTTGCATTAACTGCCTTACTGTATTTGTGTTTCTTCCTGCATTATTACCTTATTTTGCTTTTGCCTCTTTTAAAAGTACTCTAATTTATTCTGCTGCCTTTATTACTGCTTGTTAGTAGCCTGATTAAATTGTAACTGTTTTTCTAAGGCCCTTGGTTTAAGCACTTGGGCTTCAAAACAGTTCTTTTACATTAGGAAGGTTTGAGGTCTGCACTGTTGTGGCAGGACAAGTAGCGTACATCCTTCTAAGTTGGGAACTGCTGTTTGAAGGCTCTCAGTGTCTTATTCTAAAAGTGTATTAGTTCTAGGTTAAGGACTTGGGCTTCAGGCCAGTTATTTTACATTAAGAAGGTTTGTGGTCTGCACTCTTGTGGGAGGAGAGGCTAGATTCTGCCCTTCTGAGCTGGGAATTTCTGGTTAAAGGCTTATTGCGCATGCTTACTTGAACTGTTTCTTTCTGAAACCGGTACGCCTTGTTTGCTGTAGCATAGAATAGATTCAGGCCGGCTGGATCTAGCTTTGTTTGTATGAATTGCGCACTGACCCAGGCAGTCTTTTGGCGAAGGTTTCTCTGTACCCTAGTGGCAGGACTGTGCAGTTAGAACTTGTCTGATTGAAGACTGCTGGAACAGAGCTCAGTTTTAAGCTTTTTAACTGGTCAGTTGGGTAAAGTGCTGTTTTGATTGTATCTGCTCTATTTTCTGGAAAAAAATATATATATGTATACTTCTTTCTCGCCTTTCTGAACTAGTATAGTCCAGTTTTCATGTTATTGCTGAATCCAGGGTTGTGTTACAAGTTTCTGTGTTGCCATACCTTACTTGGATAGAAGGAAGTTTCTCTGTTCGCCTGTGAGAGAGGGGAGCTTTGAGCAGACTATCTGTCCCTGGAGGAGTGGTTTCAGCCCAGAAGTTGGTAGTTTATTGGCCTTTTTGGGCTAATTTTGATTGTATCTGCTCTATTTTCTGGAAAAAAAAATGATATACTTGTTTCCCATCTTTCTGAACTAGTATAGTCCAGTTTTCAGGTTATTGCTGAATCCAGGGCTGTGTTACAAGTTTCTGTGTTGCCATTACCTTACTTGGATAGAAGGAAGTTTCTCTGTTCACCTGTGAGAGAGGGGAGCTTTGTGCAGCCTATCTGTCCCTGGAGGAGTGGTTTCAGTCCAGACGTTAGTAGTTTATTGGCCATTTTGGGATAATTTCTATCTCTTCCACTTCCCTGCTATAAAAGCCTCATTTGCACAGTTTTTATGCTTGTATTCCGCTCAGCAAGTGCCTTCCAGGTGTTCTGCAGAGTCTACAACAGCAGAGAGACAAAATAGTGAATTTGGAGTGATTAAGTATCAGTTTTCTGCTTTTCTTGCTGTCTTAACTAATTCTGCCTAAAACGCCAGTTTTTTTTTTTTTTTTTCTTTTCTTAGCGAATCTGTGATTTAAAAAGTTTGTTGTTGTATACAACTCCGCACAGCTCCTCGTGGTGTCCAGCAGAGTGATACAGGCAACTGGTAGGCTACACACTCAAGTGTGCTAGCCGAATTAAAGCATTTACTGTGTTTCTGTACCTAATTTCTGCTACTTAAAAAAAATATATATATATATATATATCCTTGTTTCCCGCCTTTACTGAACTAGAATAGTCCAGTCTTCAGGTATTGCTGATCTCTGGGCTGTGTTATAGTTCCTGTGTTGCCCATATCCTTATTTGGATGGGAGGAAGCTTCTTTGTTCACCAGTGAGAATGGGGAGCTCTGAGCAGCCTACCTGTCCCTTGAGGAGTGGTTCCAGCCCAGTAACTTGTAGCTTATTGGCCGTTTTGGGCCATTTCCTATCTCTTTCTAACCCCCTGCTTTAAAGACAGCTTTAGCGCGCTTTTGCGCTTGTAATTTAAAGTTTGTCCTGTTTGTTGCATTTACCTGTTGAGGCTACACACTCAAGTGCGCTAGCCTGTGTTACATATTTATTGCATTTTCCTGCTGTTTGTTGCAATAAAGAAAAGAAAAAAAAATGATCCTTGTTTCCCGTCTTTCCTGACCTAGAGTAGTCCAAATACAGGCTTTGCTGTGTTCTGGACTTTTGGAAAGTTCCTGTGTTGCCCATTTCCTTTCTTGGGTAAAGGGAGGCTTCTTTGTTCACCAGTGGCAGTGGGGAGCTTAGAGCGGCCTATTTATCCCTGGAGGAGCGTTCCCAGCACAAGAATCTGGTAGTCTATTGGCCGTTTTGGGCCAATTTCTAGCTCTTTCAAGTCCCCCTGTATAAAACCCACTTTGGCGCGTTTTTTACACTTGTTACTACTCAACCAAGCTCCTCGTGGTCCTGCAGAGTGGTGCTAGCAGCAGAGAGGCTAAAAGAGCGACTGCTAACCTGATAAAAGTGTTAGCACTTTCCTGGGCGACTGTCCGATCTAGCTAAACTGCAAGTATTTCTGCTTCTTGAACTGTTTTAAACTGTTTAAAGTTGTTTTTGCACCTGCACTTTTAAAGTTTGCCCTGTTTGTTGCATTTACCTGTTGAGGCTACACACTCAAGTGCGCTAGCCTGTGTTACATATTTATTGTATTTTCCTGCTGTTTGTTGCAAAAAAACAAACAAAAAAAAGTATCCTTGTTTCCCGTCTTTCCTGACCTAGAGTAGTCCAAATACAGGCTTTGCTGTATTCTGGACTTTTGGAAAGTTCCTGTGTTGCCCATTTCCTTTCTTGGATAAAGGGAGGCTTCTTTGTTCACCATTGGCAGTGGGGAGCTTAGAGCAGCCTATCTATCCCTGGAGGAGTGTTCCCAGCACAAGATTCTGGTAGTCTATTGGCCGTTTTGGGCCAATTTCTAGCTCTTTCAAGTCCCCCCGTATAAAACCCGCTTTAGCACGGCTTTGCACAATTTTGCGCATAGCGCAGCATCGGGCAACACCTCTTAATTGGGTTTAAACCATTCTCGGCTCCACAAAGTCTGCTCTTCACATTTTCCCTTAGAACTGATCTAGTTCTCATAATAAACACCCTATTCCTACTCTAAAGCCTGGCACTTGCTCACTAAAGCAATTATATAAGTCAGCACTAAAAAATTAAAAGCACTACACCCTCACAAATTCCCCTTGAGTACCTTGTTCCCCATTGGCCCTTTTTTCAATTATAAAGGAATTCCCAATACTATTCTAGCATATCCAAAGGTCAGTTGTCAATCTCCTCTCCGGTCCAGCTAGTGAATCTGGGAATCTTGAGGCAATGTTACAACTGCCTCATGTACACAGACAACCCTCGCCTCCTCCCAACAAATTCCAACACATGTGAGAGATGCAACCATATAGCCAAACTGGAGGCTAAACTCTCTCAACTCAGTACTGGCGTAACCAGTCAGGAGGAGAAGGAAACCACACTCACTACAATTCCAGTCTCACATAGACCTACCACGACAGCAAACTAAACACATAAACACACAAAAACATACTCGGAGGCTCTAAATAAAAATCTGCGTACACAACAGAGACCTCCAAAGCAGACACCCAAGCAACCGCTACCCCAAAACAAAACAAAACACGTGTAACACATAGCTCACAAAGCCAGTGTGCCGAACAGTCACAGCCCTTAAGGCTAAACAACACACCTGATACACTTGTAATAGGTGACTCTATCGTCAGGCATACTGATGTCCCGCTCACCAGGCTGAACAAGGAGAAGGTCACGGTGAGCTGCCTGTCGGGCGCTAGGATCCGCCACATAACACAAGCACTCAGGTCACTCCAAGTCAAGTACAAATATGACTCAGTCATTGTCCATGCTGGTGTGAATGACCTGAGACGTACCTCCCTGGACTACATGAAAAGAGACATAGAGGAGCTCTCTGAGCATGTAGCCCAGGCCGGTATGACTCTGACCTTGAGTAGCATCTTACCCTCACCAAGAATGATGCCACAATATGAAGACAAGATTATCAATTTCAACAATTGGCTTAAGTATTGGTGTCATTCAAAGAGGATCCAATGCCTGTCAGCCTGGGATGACATGCTCGACAAGCCACGATGCTTCGCTAGGGACGGCTTGCACCTCTCACCCCTGGGCTTTCGGATATTGGCAAAGGCTCTTGCCACCCCCATAGTGCCTTTTTTAGGCAAGACTCAAAAGACAAACCCACCTCCATAGGTATCACAAGGGATAAGAAACTAAGAGTAATGCTACTCAATGCCAGAAGTCTAAACTTCAAGATGCACACACTCAAAACTCTCCTTAGCATGGAGAACATCGATATCTGTGCAGTAACAGAAGCCTGGTTCAAGGCTCGCGAGAGCACCCCAGCACTACCAGGTTATACCTCATACCATATTTTTCGGCCCCAAAACTTGGACCGAACCACAAAAGGAGGGGGGAGTATCAATACTCGTCAAAGATACCCACACCTCCAAGTTGGTGGCACAGCACGAAGCGTCAGAGACTATACATGTGCAATTAACAGTGGGTAAAACTGCCTTCCAGTTTATAGCCTGCTACAGACCACCCTCCCAAACCCAGGAACCCCACTCGGCCTTCCTGAG
Organism: Protopterus annectens; assembly: GCF_019279795.1. Lineage (NCBI taxonomy): Eukaryota > Metazoa > Chordata > Ceratodontiformes > Protopteridae > Protopterus > Protopterus annectens. The sequence goes on along the minus strand of NC_056737.1, from coordinate 388,480,555 downwards.
AACACTGGAAAATATGAAGGTCTCTTCAAACACCATTATATTGGGCGACTTCAACTACCCAAACATAGATTGGGAGCATTACTCTAGCTCCCAACACCCTAGCCCAAAGGTTCCTAGAATTTATAAACTCAAATGCTATGGAACAGCTTGTTACCACTCCCACAAGAGGGGAAAACATACCGGACCTGATCATCACCAACATGGGGACTCTATGCTCCAGACCAGAAGTGTATCCCTCACTGGTAAGATCAGACCATCAACTAATCTCACTAGATATTCACATCCCGACCCCAGCCACTGCCCAGAAAACCACAGTGAAAAACTTCTCTAAAGCAAATTTCACACTCCTCAAAACCGAGGTGGAATCCTTCAAAGCCCCCGGGCCTGTGGAAAATACAGCCCAGACCGCAGAATCCTTTATAAACGCATTCTATGAACACCTTCAGGAATGCATGGATCATGCAATCCGAAACAGAACCAAGGGCCAATCCTCCAAAGGCAGGCGTCCTGTCTGTTGGACCCCAGCCGTAAACAAACTATACAATAGAAGGAGGAAGCTACTACATGATGGAGCAAAATCCCAAAAAGAGAAGGCATCTCTGATTAGTATTAGCAAAAAACTACGGGCACTCATAAAATCGTCTAAGGCCAGCTTCGAGAGAAAAATTGCACAGGACACTAAGGATAATCACAAGGCTTTCTTTAGTTATCACAGGGTATAACAGGAACGTGGAGTTAACCACTTCTCCAGACACAGTAAATTAAATAAAAAGATATAGCAGCAAGAACGGAGAAGTGGAACACAGCAGGCAGAGACGAGATGATCCTACAGTAAATATCCAAAACTACTCAGCTTGTAGTAGAGTAATATCAGAACACTCCAAAATGGTTAAAAGTTTATTTGTAAAAAACGAGTTAGCGCTTTCACCTATTCAGGCTTCATCAGACTCAACACAACTGTGCTGTCAATCATTTAATATATACTCCAAAAGGCGGGAAAAACAATCATTAATATAATTTAAAACAACTGTCAGCAAAGTAAAATGCTTACAAAAGCAGCCAATTAAAACATAATAAATAGACAACATACAAGAAACTTATATAAATGTATGTATGTATAAGTAGATGTCAAAATGCTGACTAAATGTGGCAAATCACAGAGCCAATGCATTAAAGGCCAACAGAGTAAAAAATGTGTATATGTATACATCACAAAATATGTGCCAATTATAAAACATAAAAGTAGAAACATGAAAAGTAATAACAATGATAATACATCGCTCTATATGTGAAAATGTTGTGCATATGTGTATATCGTGTATATTCTGTATTATTTATAAGTCTTTAGTCTCCTCATTTTCAAAAAAGGTTTTACAGATAACTTAACATTCAAACCTGGTGGACTGTCAGACCTAAATCTCATGATCCAAAAATTCTCTCTACCTTCTGTATGTGTCCTAATGTCCCCTCCCCTACTACTGATGTTGACTGTCTCTAAAATCCTGAAACTAAAAACATGGAGGGGGCCACATTCAAGTACATGTCTGGCTAGAGCATTGTTTTTATGTGCCATCCTGATGCTATAAAGATGTTCACGTATGCGGTCCCTAAAGATCCTGTTAGTCTTGCCAACATAAAAAGAATGACAGATGGAACAGTTGGCAAGATAAATGATGTGACTGGTCATACAATCCCCATATGCCTTGAGAAAGTATGAATGGTTAGTGACTGGATGTATGAAGGTGGAACTAGGATTAATGTAATTGCAGAAATTGCAATGTCCACAACTATGCGTCCCACTGAGTGGAACAGAGGATAATAGAACTGTGGGTCTCCTATCACATAACAGTCTTTTTAGGTTCTTCTTGTTCCTATACCTAAAAACTGGAGTGTCACCTAAGGTGTTTCTAATATGGGAGTCTGCCATAAGAACCTTCCGATGAGTCCTAACAACATCCTTAATATCATGAACATCAGTGGTGTAAAAGATGGAAAAAGCTGTCTGATGCAAAGTAGTTTGTTTGATCTGTGCTGGCTGATTGGCATTGACAGATTGGTCCGAAAAATATGGGGCGTCAACACCTGTTCTAAAATCTGATATGCCCTCAGTACCCTTGAGTATATCGTTGGTAGTATAGCCTCGATGTAATAACCTTTGATGTAAAATACTCATATCCTGGTCAAATCCAGATTCACTGGGATTATACCTGGAAACTCTGGTAGCCTGTCCCTTGATGATGTTGTTGAAAACATAAGGGGGATGCATACTGAAACAATGTAACAAGGTGTTTATGTGGCAGGGCTTCCTATAAACTCCTGTATTGATCATCCCACTAGGTAATTTCTCAACAAAGATATCTAGAAAAGATATCTTGGTGGTTGATATTTCATGGCTAAAACTTAGATAAGTAGTGGATGTGTTGATAGAATCTATAAAGCTCAATAATTCTTGATGATCCCCTTTCCACAAAAGGAAGAGATCATCCACGAAACGTCTATAAAATGAGACATGTTCAATAAAAGCAGGTAAACCATGCATATGTTCATGTTCCCATTCTGCCATGAACAGGTTGGCGTAGCTATTGGCACAAGAAGTGCCCATAGCTACGCCATCCTTCTGTAAAAACATCTCCCTTCAAAATAGAAGATATTGTTAGAAAGTACTAAATGTAGTAGGGAAGTCAAAAGGCTAATCTTAGAGTCAGTCAAAATAGATTCACGAATTAGGTAACGTCTAACCATATCTATACCCACTTGATTGGGTATAACAGTGAATAGAGATTTTACATCCATTGTCACAAAAATATAATCAATTCCTCCAAGTGGACCTCTCAAGTGCTGGTAGAGATCTAACAAAAACTGTTGTGTGTCCTTTAAAATATAAATATTCCTATCAACAATGGGTCTCAGATTATTCTCTATAAAAATAGATGCTGGTTCTGTTATCCATCCCCTGCCAGCTACAATCGGTCTCAGGGGTGGATCCATCAAATCCTTATGTATTTTAGGGAGGCCGTTAATCAACGGAATAGTGGGCATGGGCACATCTAAGAACAAGAAAAGATTATTATCTATCAAGTTACTATTTAATAAGTTCAACAATTCAGAATGTACTCTATGTGAATAAAAAGGAACAAGATCTAAATCAATAGGCTGGTAAAATTGGGCATCACTCAACATAAAAAACATCTTTCGAACATAATATTCAGTATCCATCACTACTATACCACCTCCTTTATCAGCTGGTCTAATAGATAGATCTCCATCCCTAGACAGCTTCTTTAAAGCAACATTCTCTTGAAACGTTAGATTATATCGATTAAAAGAACGTTTCAAGTTGCTGTCTCTCATCTTATATAAATCATCCTCTACTAATTTGGTAAAAGCAGCAAGTAGTGGATGTGGTTGGGGGACAAAAACACTAGGACGGTGGAACCCTGTGTTAATGGTGGAATCACTATTATTACTAAAAAACAACTTAAGGGACAAGTTGCGAGCAAAAAGTTTAAAGTCCCGTATAGTTTCTTCAAATACACTATGTGTGGTTGGTATAAAAGATAAACCCTTTAACAAAACTGATTTCTCATTAGATGTTAATGTATGGGAGGAGAGATTAAAAACTAAGTTTTCTCCTTTCCCTTGACTTCCCACATTTTCTTGATATTCTTGTTGGGGAGACGATCTATATGCACAACATTTTCACATATAGAGCGATGTATTATCATTGTTATTACTTTTCATGTTTCTACTTTTATGTTTTATAATTGGCACATATTTTGTGATGTATACATATACACATTTTTTACTCTGTTGGCCTTTAATGCATTGGCTCTGTGATTTGCCACATTTAGTCAGCATTTTGACATCTACTTATACATACATACATTTATATAAGTTTCTTGTATGTTGTCTATTTATTATGTTTTAATTGGCTGCTTTTGTAAGCATTTTACTTTGCTGACAGTTGTTTTAAATTATATTAATGATTGTTTTTCCCGCCTTTTGGAGTATATATTAAATGATTGACAGCACAGTTGTGTTGAGTCTGATGAAGCCTGAATAGGTGAAAGCGCTAACTCGTTTTTTACAAATAAACTTTTAACCATTTTGGAGTGTTCTGATATTACTCTACTACAAGCTGAGTAGTTTTGGATATTTACTGTAGGATCATCTCGTCTCTGCCTGCTGTGTTCCACTTCTCCGTTCTTGCTGCTATATCTTTCTTTAGTTATGTTAGAAACCTGGGTGGGAATTCCCAGATATGCTCAGAATTAGTCCAAAATGACAAAAAATACACCGAACCCACAGACACTGCCAACATCCTAGCTGACGGGTTCAGCGCAAACTTCTCCCCCCCCCCTTCCCCACCAAAAGGGCAAATATCTATCCCAGCAGAGTGCTGCCCCCCTGACATCTCAGATGCTCAGGTAAGAGCTGCCCTCTCCAAAGCAAAAAACACAGCATCAATGGGACCAGACGGTGTCCCGGGCTGCGTCCTGCATGAACTCCAAGAAGAACTAAACCCAAACATAAAACTGCTGTTCAATTTCAGCCTTACTACAGGATATGTACCCAAAGAGTGGCGTACAGCAGCAGTGGTCCCTCTCCACAAAGGTGGTGCCTCAACAGATCCTGGAAACTATCACCCCATAAGCCTGACTAGCTTGGTCTGCAAAGCTATGGAAAGGACCATCATGGACCTCATAAATAAAGATATTGGGGACCTACAGACACTGGATCCTACCCAGTTTGGCTTTGTTAAGGGCAGATCCTGCCTCTTAAACCTGGTCGATTTCTTTGAAACAGTCACCAAGGCCATTGACGAGGGGAAGGTGGTCCGCACAGCCTACCTGGACCTCGCAAAATCTTTCGATACAATACCCCACTCAGGCATTATAGATAAGCTCACCCGCTTAAACATAAACCCCTATGTCACTAGATGGGTTGCAAACTGGCTCAAGGACAGAACCCACATGGTTAGAATTGCTGGAGCCATGTCAGACTCCAAACCAGTTACAAGTGGCGTCCCACAAGGCTCAGTCCTGAGACCTCTCTTGTTCAGTATATATTTCTCGGAGGTACAGGCCAACACGGAAGGACTGTGGCTGACCAAGTTCGCAGATGATTGCAAACTGGGCGCCATAATCGACTCTCCAGCCGGCACGAGCATCCTACAAAAGGGTCTCTCAGAAACAGACAACTGGTGCCAGAGCCATGGCCTCAAGCTAAATGCCAAAAAGTGTATAGTCATCCCCTTTGGCAAAAACAAAGTGCCCACAAATTACCACATAGATGGTAATCGATTAAGTACGGAAGAAGTTATTAGCGACCTGGGGACCCAAGTTGATAGCAATCTCTCATTCGACAACCACGTGGCCAAAGTGGTTAGAAAATAATTTTATATAGCCCACCTAATCATGAAGGGATTCACATCTAGATCAGAGGAAGTCATCGTGCCTCTTTACTCATCCCTCATCAGGCCCATAATTGAGTACAATTCCCCTTTTGGGATGTACCTTACCAGACACCTGCAGCAACTGGAAAGACCCCAAAAGTACCTCACCAAGAGGATCAAAGGGCTCAAACAGATGCCATATGCTGCCCGGTTAAAGAAACTCCAGCTCTACTCAGTGGCATACCGCCTGCTCAGAGACGATCTGTGCCTGACGTATAAAGCCATATCCAACCCGGAATTAATGGACAATGCTGCACCTCAGAAAATCCAAATCCCATCGAGCTACACGCTCGAGAGACTTGAACCTCAGCACTGAAATAAATAGGACATGCTGGAGGGACAGATTCATAACCCAGAGGCTCCCTTCACTCTGGAATAAAATCCCAGTCCAGGTTAGGCAGAGTCCCTCATTGACTCTCTTCAAGAGGAATCTTGATGAGTGGATGGGAGATCGTAGATTTACTCCGGGTATCACTTCTGTGTCACTGTTAGATGCACAGTATACTAACCTCGAAAAAGGGCATAGCGAAATTCATTTTAAAATGGGTGGTGAAAGCCAAACACACTCTGGCTAGGCTTGTAAATGCCCTAGGGCAGATAGCCTAGTATGAACCTATGAACCTATGAAAACTAAAGCTGAACAACAACATTGCATTTCTTTCCGTAATCATAATTTCTGTTCAAGCCATGATTAGTTAAAAGAAAAAACATTAAAAAGCACTTTAGAGCATATATATAAAGTTACAGCTTCTTGAAAAAGCTGAAGAAAAAAGGTAAAATGTGAGAAATGGAAGAAAAAAATGTAATGTGCATAATGTGGGAAGCCCAACATGGGGAAACAAATGGGAGCTGTAGAGGATGTGTTTTTTTTTTTTTTGCGTGGTCTGAAACAGTAAGCAATGCCTGGGACTCTATTGCACATTAGTTCAGCCCTGTACATAGAGTTGTTGTAATGAATCATTATTACATCTAAATGCCAATAACTGTAAATGTCCCTTTGTGAGATGGGCCTACATAGTGTAGTATGTAGGCCTGTTATAATAACATCATTGTAGTTCGGTCACTCTGTGTGTACTACTCCTAAAGCCTGCAGCATGAACTAAAAGGAAGGAGTGGCAGTGACAGGGTGATACTTAGACTGGAAGTGGCGAGGGGGCCCCCAATTTGACATTTGCTGGGGGCCCCCAGAATGCTAACACCGGCCCTGTTCACTGTGTGAGGAGTTTTCTCTTTTCTCTCCAGTTATGCAATATATTTAAATAAGAGTGTGTGTGTGGGGGGGGGGGGCTTTGTCTCCCACATGAGGCTGCAGGAGGGCTTGCCCTCTGCAAAAAAAGAAGTTTTGGAGAAGTGTTTGCTGTATATGAAGTTTTAGATGCAATGTAATTCATCTGTGTGTGTGAAATTAAATGAGTATTAGATTTATTTGTTTAAATGTTTTCTAATTGGACTAAACGTGTATTAGTTAAAAAGTATACAAAACTATATATGCCCACATATTCTTTATATGTATTTTATAAAAAAATATATATTTATATATATATATATATATATATATATATATATATATATATATATATATATATATATATGTGTGTGTGTGTGTGTGTGTGTATGTATATATATGTATATGTATATATAAAGTCTTCATTGACAGTGAAATTGTATTAAGTCTTTCCGTCTTCATATTTCCAGATCAGAGATAACCTTGGAATATCCATTGATAATCAGAATTCACCTTCCCCACCAATACTTATTCCTCCTTTAAGAATTCTGACACCATGGCTTTTCAAGGTAAGATTGTTACCTCCAGTTGTAGTGAAGTCATAATGAAAGATTGAAATTGCATTGTTGCAAGTTCACATATCAAATAATGAAATATATTAAATTTTTAACCATTTCACATTGAATAGACTGCAGAGTAAAGTAAAGTTGATAAACATGAAAATTGTTGATGAATTTCAGAAGGCTTACAGTGTAACACAGAGGTTTTACAAATGTTCCTGTGCATTGTATTGTTTCTTATTTGTACTGTGCAACAGCACAAATGTAGATGTACTTTTTTAGGAGGAGCTGCTAAACTGTTCGTTTGTTCATACATAGGTAAGTACTAGGCTAGCTGTCCTTGCAGGTTATTTTAAGCCTAGCCAATTCCCCAAGGTGAGAATTAAACCTTGTAGTAAACAAGTTAACCATTATGCCAACCCCAACCCCTAATACTTGTCCTCCATGGGATTCTTGGTTTAGCTTTGTGGCATTGATTTCTCTGAAAATTCTGATTGCTTGGTTCATTTCACTAGTTTAAGAAGGCAGCTCAGACTTGGCTGATTTAAAATTGTTGAATACTGTAGCTAATTTGCCCATTCACCTTTGTACGCCTTTTTATCATGCCAGTTACTTTTCATTCGGACTTACTTTTAATAATGTTGTGATTTGAAAGAAAGCATGGTTTAAAGCATAGACTTATCCAGATGATATAAATTCCAAAACTGTAAGGCTTCCAGTATGTGTTATTGTACTGTCTGGTTTCAAAAAATCTATTCCTAATTATGAGTTGGAAACCAAACATCAAGGAGACTGTTACATCAGTATTTCTACAGGTACTATTACTCTGGGGACATGATTAAAAACATTTTATCAAGTGAAATATTTTAAATAGTTTGCATCACTTTAGAGGTCAGTCCTTTAGGAGATATTTATTATGAATGTTAATGTGTACGTACATTTTCAAGAGCTTTTAAGTACCTTTAGTCTCTGTCCGAGTTCCTGAATATGCACCATTATTCTAGCAGTCATGTATGTACTGCATAGTTTAAAATCAAGTGTTGATGAAATTAAATGCATGTTCATAGGTAGGTACTAGGCTATTGGCCCTAGGGCCTATATAAGCCTAGCCAAAGGTACCCTGGCTTTCGCCACCCAAGAAAATTATTTTCCTGTGCCACTATAGGTTCATAGGTAGGTACTAGGCTATGTAAACTTTTATTTAAAAAAAATCAAGTCATCACATCTTAAGTTGCAGTAAGTTTGCATACATTAGTAGAAAAAAAACTTAGCTTAATTATTGTCATATACTTGTATGTTTTTAACAATTTTCATTCACTCCAGTAATATATACATTGCTCATTTTCTGCCTTCCAGTAAACCTTGTTCTTCTTCCTGAGTTACTACTCTGCTTGTGTTGTTCCCACAGATTCTTTTTGTTTCTATGGAATTTGCTGCTTCATCCAAAAAACTCACCTCCAGTCCTGTCTCTTCAGTATTCAGTACTTTAATCACAGTTGATTTTGATTTTGATTTCTGTTTTCTAGTAATTGCTTTTTTGGCCACCAGTAGCATTGAATTTAGTTAAAGCATTGCTTTGTCTAAGCAACTCAGATCCAGTGTCCCAGCTCAAAAGATTTATTTTCTTAGTTGCTAACATTTGCTGTCCCAGAATTTCTGTCAAAGTACTCTGTAATGTGCTTTTAAAATCTGTCAGCTCATTGCACTCCCAAAAGACTTCAATTTCCTCTGCCTCGCCAGTCATATCTCCAATAGTTAACTATCTAACTGATAAAAAAAAAGTCTTCTGAAATTTACTTCAGGTTTAAAAATATCTGTGCAAACAATTATATACGACTAAACCGTCTGGACTTTGCTGCATGTGTGTGAGACCTACAGATTTACTCCGTGTTCCTTTGTAATTTGCCTTTATGTTCTCTCTTCCATTTTCTTGCACCCTACCAGTTACCTCTTTTGAATGGTGTCTTCTGTTCTAGACTCATCTAAAAGCTCCACCAAAGCTAGCCTTTCACTTTGCACTCTTCTAACCCTTTCTCTTTGCATATACTCACTGATCCAATGTTATCTTTGTCCATTTCAAACATGGATTGTCTGATCTGGCCAGATCCGACCTTGGCGCTGAATCTGTAGCTTCTTTGGATCCAGAGGTTTCACTCCTTTCATACCCATAATTCCCTGTACTCCACCATAGCAGCTCCAATCTCATTTGCCACATGAAATAGTCGGACATGTCAGAGGAGCTCTATACAGCACTGTGTTACCCTTACTGTCAACCTTGACCTCCTCCTCCTGTCAAGAGAGTTTTCTCTTTATATTGAAATCTTTTCTTCTTTTAGAGTAATTTTCTATAAATGTATAATATTATATAGATTTTAAACAGAATTTAGGTATAGTTATTCCATAGTTATTACCTAGTTTTAAAGGTATTGCCCTTAGTATTGTTAGAGTACTGTAATTGTATATGTGTTGTCATAGTTGTGATTTTTCTTCTTCTTTTTTTTTTTGTCTGTTGTGTTTACATGGACTTCAGAATGGCAGTGTCTTTGGGATTGCAAAAATGTTCAGTGTGTGGACATAAGCTCCTACAACAGGACCCGCACCCTTTAAGTGTGTATATTGTTTGGGTGCTCCCCATTTAGATGTTGATTGTTAGGCTTGTGCTGCCCTCAGTGCAAGAGCTCTATAGTTCAGGAGGGACAAGCTGGCGTTGAAGGGGCTCCTTCCTGCTCAGACAGAGCCTTATAGGATCATATGGAGTTTACTAGGCTATTGGCCTTGAGGCCCTTATAAGCCTAGCCAAGAGTTTAGCCCATGTTTAGACAAGTCTACATTCAGTTTCTTCTTCCTTGGCCAGAAAGCAGGAAAAATCCAAAGGGAAGAGTCAAGAAAAAGATAAATCTGCAAAAATGGCTAAAAACCTCTCTACAGAGCTCTCACCTTCGGTCAGGCCCAACCCGATAAGTGCATGCAGACTGGAAGTGATGATGCATCAGTTCTGAACTTCCTATCCAACACCAAGTTAAGGTCTGGATCCGGTCATTCCTAGAATGCACTCTCCTAATCTGCAGTAGAAGAGATAATCTTTGGCTTCAACTGCTTGATCATCTTGGAGTCTTACAGAGCAAGATGTTGACTGGATGACAAGGAAATTTTTGAGGACACAAATCCAGCTTGGGATTATCCTGGTACTGTCCCCTGGAAAAGTACTGAGTACTGACCATCACACACACCCCTACCACTCATAGATCCCATATCAGTCCAGTCTTCGGCACTGGTTATATTGATCCTGACGCAACTCATGAGAACCATTGTCGACACTGTAGATGTTAACCACCTTGCTGACAGTTTCCCTATGTCTTTCGACACCTATGCCATCAGATCGAGAGGAGACTCTGAGACAAATTTTGACACTGGGTTCTGGGGGACTGAGTTGACACTGAAATTCTCAGAGCTCTCTCTCCCTCTCGGTGCTTCGACCCACAATAGCTTGGGTCCGAGGTCTGCTTTAGGGCCTGGAATTATCAGTGCTGAGGGTTTCCTTTCATCTTTGGATCAGGGAGACCCCTTGGTACCAGTTGTGGTTTCAATCTCCAAAGCCTTTGAAAGGGTCTTGGCAGGTTCCAGGAGGGAGGTGTCTCCAACTGAGTTGATTCCACCCATGCCCTAGCTGGGGCTGTGCTGCTTCTCATCATCATCTTTCCAGACAGGGACAGTCTGTTCCAAGGGCTTCCAAGGATGCCTGCTTCTCCTGTTCCCAGTCTGATACAGACCCTTTTGTAACTCCCCCAGAAGGTCAACACAAGAAACAGAGGTGCAAACGGAAGCACATTGACTCCTCTCCAGAGTCTCACTGAAGACACTGAATTAGAGAAACAGGGGTCCCCTCTATCCTCCTCCTGAAGACGTCAGTTTTGGAGATATCCTCGAATTGATGAAACAAAGAGGGAGATGGCTGTCCCAAAACCTGATGTCATGATATGGGCTAGTGTCAGCATAGCCATCTGGAGTTTTGCAAAGAATGCTGTGTCCTTTGAATTTCAAACTGACTTTTACAAGATTGTTTGTGTTACAAATGTATTAGAACTGTATGTCATTTGTATATCAAACTGATTTGTACAGATGCTTGTGCTGAAAATGTATTTGAGGTTCGCTTGTGTTAAAATTTATCAACAGTGTACTCTGCTGAAATGAAAAGAAATATACATGTATTATTGCAACTGAATTAAATGTACCAGCTAGCTTACTTTAAGAAAAAATAAGGGAAATGTAAATGAGCTGTTAAGCCATGAAAACTGTACCCCACAGTGCTGAGTAGGACCGGAGATGCTAGCTCTGCGAAAAAGCCTTTGCTCATTACCTCAGTAAAAAGAGGGGAAACCCTAGGCACTGCCATAAATATTTAGATATATATTGTAGCTGTCTATGCTGAATTCATGTCCCATCTTCAAAGGGGAATACTGTAAGAACTTAGTCAGGTGACCAGATGAGGTCATTCTGCCAGCCCTCTTGGAAATTATATTTTAAATATTACAAAGAGAAATCTCAAAAGTATTGAGTATTCTGTTTGGGGAACCTGACTAGAAAGACCCTCACCCACAGCATCTTGCCTTGCGGTAGTAAGTAACTTAACTAGGGAACAGTAATTACTTTAGATTCAGTCAGGAATTTAGTGAAGCTTAGTTTAGAGAGTGTTTTTCTTTATTTGTGTGAATCTGTCCATCAGTGTTAATTTCAGTATCTTCTGTGATTTGAACTCTTTGGTTAACTGTAATATTTTCATGTTCTTATTTATTATTAAATATATTTAAAACTTTTATTGTGGTTGGTCCTTGTAGAAAAGTATCTAACCTTTGAGGTACTTATATTTATTTGGTGATACTGTGTGGGCCACTCCAGAAGGCCTAGCTGTCTTGGTCAACTACTGTCATTTGTATTAGTATTAATATTGCACAGTATAATTGGATATGCTTTGTAAGAGCCTTATAGTAACTGACTGGTGTTGGTGAATCAACCTTATAGTCTGGGCAAAGCTGGTAGAATGGATAATCTGTGCCAGCCTTTCCCAGGGGTGTGTGTGTGTGTGTGTGTGTGTGTGTGTGTGTGTGAAAATTAAAACTTAGTGTGTGTGTGTGTTAACTATTTGGGGCGGGGACACAAAGCACTGGGTTCACAGAAAAGGTGCTAGAGGACTTTTGGCTACTCGGCTGAGGTCGTAACCCTGCAGCTGTACCAGTGGGGAGTCTTATTGGGAACCTGGAGGGAGACAGATATGGAGACATCCAGACCCTGGCTTGAGTGTGTTCCTTGTGTGCTCTTAAGGGAAATTGTACTTGATGCAGAGAGATCTGTATCTGAAAATACTGAGTGTATCCATTTGTATTTCAAATGCACGTCCTCTCCAGTGTCAGTGGTGAGGATTCAGGCTCCTTGATTACTGGCCCAGTGTGGGGAGTCATAAATTTGTGGCATTGGTGGCCATCACACATTTGTAGCAGTGATGAGCATCACACCCATCACCTGATAAGACCGTGTTCTTGGAAACCTTTGGTGTCAGCCCAGCATCCCTCTGGCTGGTACCACCTGTTGAGCCCCTTGTCAGCCTTATGGCTCAATGGTTATGATCAGACCCTGACATGGTGGAGCCTATCCCCAAGAAAATGGATCATATATTAGCTACACCCAAGGAGAGAAAGCATTAGAGCAAGGGTCCCCCACTGGATGCTGTGGTGGTAGCAGCAGCAGCCACAAGAAAAGAACTATCTGAAGAGAGTTCCTCTGTTCATCCCCCTAACAGAAAGTTGAGGGCGATGGACAGGTTCAGGAAGTGGGCATATGTATCAATGATTTTTGCTCTTAGATCATTGAGTTACTTAACTCATTTGATCAGATTACAGAGAGACTTGACCAGAGAGATCTTCAGGTCTCCCTTCGGGTTATTGCCTGTGGATGCTCAGAAAACAGTGGACTCCCAGCTTTCTACCCTACAATCCATCTCGAACATGGCCACATGCTTGCTGTCCAGTGCAGCTGGTGGCACAGTTAGGGAGGCAGGCACTGTCCTTACCATACATCTGTGTGATTTCATGGAAGGCTTTAAGTCATCCTTTGTTAATGCTCCCTATGACGGTTCAAATCTGTTTGGACCCGAAGTAAAATATACCATCCTGTTGGCTCTTGAATGTAAGACTCTCTGCAGTGGGAATCCACTTCTCAACTCCTGCAAAGATCCTTCTCCAAGAATTAAGGTTCTGGGAAAAATGTGGTTCTGTAAATTACAGAGTTCTTACCACAACTCTCCAAGTGATAGACATTCCTGTTTCAGAGGGGTAGGTAATGCTAATGGACAACACCCTAGAGGCAAAACAGACTGCACAGTCAGACCTTTCACAGTCCTTTCACTGAGAGCACCTATCACCGCTCCTGAACAGTTGCCCAACTGCTGCAGTCGGAGGGGGGGGGGGCACTTATCTTTGCATCCACAAGCCTGGCTCAACATAACTTAAGATTCTTGGGTGCTAAAGATAATTTCCAGAGGCTATTCATTTCCTTTTCTCTTCCACCTCAGAAAAAGAAAAAAAGCCCCCAATGTTCCACGCAGTCAGTTGGACTCAGCAGACACACAAGTTACAAAGCTGCTAGAAAAAAAAGTTTTACAACCTGTCTCTTAAGACCAGTTACAATCCAGAGTGTATTTGAGATTCTTTTTAGTACCAAAGAAGACTGGGAACCTCAGGCCCATTCTGGACTTCAGTCATCTAAAATAATTTGTGAAACAGAATTCCAGATGGTCACAATTCAGTCCATTTTACCTCCGTTTTGGGAGGATGATTGGATGTGGTCCATGGATCTCCAGGATGCCTACTATCATATCAAGAGAGCAAAGCACTCAGGAGATTCCTCTCCTTTCTTCTGGGAGCCAATCATTACCAGTTTTAAGCCCTGCATTTTGGTCTCATCACAGCCCCCAAGGTGTTTACCAAGGTAATGGCAGTGTTAGTGCACCTGCATCATATGGGGAATGCAGGTGTTTCCATATCTTGACAATCAGCTCCTAATGGCTACCTCCAAGCATCTACTGCTGTACCGTCTGGATCAAGTGCTCCAATTGCTACTGGACTTGAGATAACCTTGAATCTTCAAAGTGCCACCTGTCCCCGTACCCCTTCCCCTGGAGGCCTTGGCTAGAGTGAGTTCTGCTTCTACCTCAGCTTCTGAGCGTCCATCTTCTGCTTCAGAGGTTCCATCGGCTCCGACAACTCATTTGTCGGATCTGTGGAGTTCTTAAGAACAGGGGCGGACTGATTTTGAAGTTATGAGGAGGGTTCTGACTATCTTTCAGTCTGAGACACAGTCTCCTTCGGACCTTCCTCCCAGTTCTGTCCAGTGTCTTTGTCTTCTCACCTACCTTCTTCACTGGTACTCAGAGACCCTAGGCCTCTGGATGTCCAGCAGGGGACTCCCCCTCTTCTGAAACCTCCCTAGAATATACCACTGAGGAGGTCCTATCAAAGAGGACATGCAAGAGGAAGCATTTTGACTCCCCAGAGGAGTCAACCACATCTGATACCAACCTCAATGAAGCAGAAGGGTCCCCACAGTCACCTCCTGAAGATGTCTCCTTTGGAGACATCCTGGAAATCTTAAAGCACAGAAGTGACTGGCAGTCCACCTCCCCTTTGGCCGAGGAGTCAGTTTACCTGAAGGCCTTTGGGTCTTGCCCTTCAATCTCTTGGGTGACCCCTCCTTCTCTCTGAAGGCTTGGGATACCCCAGAAACCATAGATCCCACTCCTAGGACACCAAATAAATATATT
This sequence comes from Protopterus annectens, assembly GCF_019279795.1. Taxonomy (NCBI): domain Eukaryota; kingdom Metazoa; phylum Chordata; order Ceratodontiformes; family Protopteridae; genus Protopterus; species Protopterus annectens. Next base: position 388,465,502 of record NC_056737.1, on the reverse strand, counting down.
GCAGCCCCTAAAGTCACGACCTTTTTCACAAAAGATATAGCAGTTGATACCATGGTCGTGGTGGTGGCCACTAAAAAGGAGCTTTTCCGAGACCAGCTCTTGTATCCATCCTCCGAATAAGGATTACATGACCATGGATAGGTATGGGAAGTGCTTATTTTCAACAGCGATGTCTGCCTTATGGTCACTGAGTTATCTTACCCACTTCACTAGATTGCAGAAGGGCCTGTTAAAGGAACCTATCAGACTCCCTCCAAGGAGCTCTAGCTGATGTGGCAGCAGATAAAGTCAGTGCTGAGCTTGCCACCCTAAATTCAGTTGTTAATTCGTCCATGAGGCTTATATCATATGTAGCAGATGAAATGAGTAGGGCAGTGGGTTCAAGCATCTCACTCAGGAGGCAGGCCTGGATGCGCCTTTACAATTTGGCGAGCCCTTTTAGTCTTCCTTCATTAACACCCCTTTTGATAGCTCTTCTCTTTTTGGGCCCAAAGAAACACTCACTAGGTGTGAACAAGAAGGTAAGACATGATCTACTATTGGAGTACGTTTTTCACACCTACTAGCCTCTTTCCCAGAAGTCAGAGAGGGTAGTAGGAAGATGTGGTTCATAATATCTCAGAGGTCTTTCCAAGACACACAGGGTGAAAGTTCCCTAGAGGCAGAGGGGGGAACAATAATGGAAGACACCACCCTTGCGGCAGAGGAGGCCCACAAAATCGCAGAGAATCGTTCTTTGGTACACCCTTCCAGTGCTCCTTAAGGAGTGCCCGATTGTTCGCCTGTGGAGGCAGTCAGGGGTTGATTGTCTCAGCACCACGAAACCTGGCAAAAGATAAGAAATGACAAATGGATGCAGGACATAATATCCAGAGGATACATCATTCCCTTCCCCGCTCCCATAAACAAGTCAGTTCCAGATGTTCCACCCAGACAAAAGGAACAAACAACATTAGAAATCCAAAAGTTGCTAAGAAAAAAAGTCATCCAAGAAGTCCACGCACACCAGAGAGGATCCAGAACTTACTTTAGATTCTTTTTAGTTCCAAAGAAAATGGGACTGGAGACCCATTTTAGACCTCAGCAATCTTAAGTCTGTAAAAAAGGCCAAGTTCTGGATGGTGATACTACAGTCGATCCTTCCAGTCCTGGAAAAAGGCAATTGGATGTGCTGTTTAGACCTTCAGGATGCGTACTCTCACATTCTATTGGAAAGGCAATCCAGAAAATTCTTGCACTTCCATCTAGGAGTCAGTCACTTCAAGTTTCGAGCTTTGCCCTTTGGTCTCCCTTTACCCCCCAGAGTGTTCACCAAGTGTATGGCAGTATTGGCGACTCACCTGAGACGCAGAGGATTCTGCGTGTTTCCATATCTGGATGACTGGCTCTGAACTGCCCTGACCAGGCATCATCTGCTACAAGCCAGGGACTACACTCTTCAACTGTGTTCCTCTGTAGGTATTACAGTAAACTATGAAAAATCTGCTCTAGAGCCGTGTTGAAGCTTAGTTGTCATAGGAGCAAAGATAAACATGACTACACTAGTAGCAAGAATCCCACAAGACAGAGTAGACTATCTCTGCCGTTATGTAAGACTATTAATCATGAGTGCAAGTCTCTGCAAAACTAGTTCTTTAGGTACTGGGAAATATGGCTGCATCAATCGTACTCATTCCCCTAGCTCGTCTTCATATGGGAATACTTCAGTGGTTAACTTTCAGCACAGTGGTCAGTCTTGGAACTTAGTGTCACACAGGATTATGATACAAAAAGGATCTCCAATGGTGGATTTACTTTCCGTTAGTATCTCCAGGCCGTCACTTCATGCCCCCTCATTCCCAGGCCATGGTGACCAAGGATGCTTCCCCGATAGGGTGGGGGGGGCATTATCTGCGGAAGACAGTCCAAGGAATCTGGCAGGAATAGAAGGCTCACTTGCACATAAACATCCTAGAGATGAGGGCAGTGCTTTTAGCACTGCAAGCATTTCAAGACACTTTCCCTCTAGGAATGATAGCAGTCCAGTTGGACAACATGTCTGTAGTCTGGTACATAAACAGGGAGGAACAAGATCGTATCCCCTTTGTTGAGAAGTACTGAAGGTCTGGCAATGGCTTCCATCCGCTTTCTGGTAGCAATGCACATCATGGAGAAATCCAACGTGATTGCAAACAAATTGAGCAGGGCCATGCTGTTGCCACATTGAATTGTCCCTCAGTCAAAAAGTTGCAGAAGACATGGGGCTAGCCTTGCTGCAATCTCTTTGCATCACCCATCAATGCCAAATGCATTGACTATTTTGTCCTGATTCCTCCCACTGGGGAGTTACCAAGGGATGCACTTGTTCACGATTGCCCTCCAGGACTTCTTTATGCCTTTCCTCGTATCCCCCTAATTCCCAAGTTTTTGCAGAAAGCAAGTTTGTTGGAAACAACAATAATCCTGATTGCCCCTATTGGCTTCGTCAGATGTGGTTCCCCTTTCTTCAGCCTCATCTTCGTGATGAACCATGGATTCTGGACCCTGCTGCGGACCTTCTGACTCACCCGTCAGGGATGGTTCACCCCAATCTGGACAATCTCAAACTAGCAGCTTGACTGCTCCAGTTTCCCTGATTGTCAGGTTTTTTTCTCCTTTCCTTTCAAACATATTTTGCTATCTTCCCATAAAATGTCTACATAAAAACTGTACAGGAGCAAATGGAAAAGATTTGTTACATTGGCCAACAATCAGTTAGAACCCTTTACTGCACCCATACATTCTGTTGTAGAATTTTTGGCAGAACCTTTCAATGAATGATGAAATTGTATGGCGCAGTGGTGCAGCGGTAGTGTTGTCGCCTCACAGCAAGAGGGTTCTCTGGTTCGATTCTCGGCTGGGGTGCCTTCTGTGTGGTCCTCCTTGCATTCACGTGGGTTTCCTCTGGGTGCTCCGGTTTCCTCCCACGTTATAAAGACGTGCATCTGGAGCATTTCTCCCCGGGCCTCCGCTGAAAATTGGCTTTGTTCCAAGTCGGACTTTCGTGGTTAACAAATGATAAATAAATAAAATAAATAAATTAAAAATAAAGGAGCTGCTGCAGCCACTGTTAAAGTCCAGTTGGCAGTAATTTTCAATTTTCATATAGGAAAAAATGGTTGTGGGATCATGTCACACAGATTTTGTAAAGCCTTTTTGAAAGGAACTACTATTAAGACCACCATATAAAAATCCAACACCCCCTGGTATCTTAATTTCATTTTGTCTAACATCATCTGCCCCCCCTTTGAACCTTTGGTGACATATGAGTTGAAGTACCTCAACTGGAAAAAACAGCTATTCACGTGAGATAACCATTGGATAACATCTGTGCTGCAGCAACATGGGCAAAACCTCATACCTTTATTACTCATTACCAAGTGGATTTGGCTTCTAGGAGTAGAGCCTCTTTTGGTTCTATGGTTCTGAGGAATATTTTCCCATGAGCCACCCAAGAGTCAGGTTGCTTGGGACACGGCCCCATCAGTGAGAATAAAGGCGAGATTGACAAAATCACATAAAGAAGTTATGTACTTACCATAATGTTCCATGTGTGTTGGCCATCTTGTCCTTTATTCTCACAACCCTCTCTCCATACCCCTTTGCCTATATTCCTGGGAGACTGAGTAGCTCAAATTCGATAATACATATAGCCTCAGAACTTGGGAAGCTTGGGGGTTGCATTATGGATAAAGGGGGCCCACGGGTTTTGCTGAAGACCTCAAGCTTCTCAGAAAATAGATTGGACCTTCCAGTTACCATGGTGACTCTAGCTAAATGGATTTACGGACTGCATCTTGTATGTTTACAAGAGTCTAAGTTTAGAACTCCCAAAACCTATTAGCTCACTCCACTAGAGCAGTGGCCACTTCTTCAGTTTAGAGTGTCCATGGATGAGATTTGCGCAGCAGCAACCTGGGCTTCCCCTCATATTTTTATTACTCATTACAAGCTAGATTTGAACTGTAGTGGGTAGGGCCTCTTTTGGTTCAGTGGCTCTAAAGAATGTCCTTCTTAAGACCATCCAGGACAAAGGTAGCTAGGGAGTCTGTCCCACATATGAGGATAAAATGGAAATTGACAACATCAGGTGAAATAGTTTTATACTCACCATAACGTTCCATCTGTGTTGTCCATTTTCATTTTTTTTTCTCACAAATCCACCCACCATCCCCCTGTCCTTTTTTTGGCTTCTAGATGAGCAAGTTGACCTAAATTTGTTTATTGGCTCTTATGAAAGCCAGAAATGGGCCTACTCTTATTTGAGGTAATTTCCTAATCTATTATTTTTTGTGATTATAAGCAAACAAGCTCTGAGGTTATTGGGAAAGAGGCCATTTGGGTAAGAGAGGGTGCTCAAGAGCTTTTTGGTTGACGTGAGCTATTGCAACGGCGGAGTCAAATCCAAGGGCTCGGACCCAAATCCACATGTAAGGAAAAAATGAAAATGGACAGCACAAGGGGAACTTTATGGTGAGTACATAACTCTTTTTTATGTGACCTAATATAAGTGCCAAATAATTCATACCCTTTTTGTTATAGTGGCTTGTAAATTTCAAAAATGATATAGTATCATTTAAATAATTAACAAATTCATCCATCAAAAAAACTGATCCTGAGCATAGAATAAACGTATTGTCCAGGTATCAAACATACAACCTACAATAGTTTAAGTATGGAAAGTTAAAAACATGTTTTTTTTTTCCAGGCTAAGAGAACCAAATTTGCGTAGATGGGAGCACAAACCGCCACCATTATTATTGTGGATTCCCTTCAATATTGTGCACATATGTTAGAAATACTATATGATAACAGCACCTATGTTATAATTTCACGTAATGAAATTAGCATAGCATACCAAAAAATTTATTTGTTCTTGGAGGAACTTCTTTTGGAAGGAAGAATATATTTAGACACCCCTACATTTCTTACAATTAAAAATCCAGTCAATCTTTCTTTTTATGGAATTTTGAAAATATACAAGGGCATGGAAAATTTAAAATATAGGTAGTGGTGGCCCATGGTTCAAAGACATACCGTTGAACTACTTTCATTTATAAAAAATTGAAGCCAGTATTTATTATTATTATTATTATTATTCCAGTTTGGTGACCGGGGCGGTCCACTGGACTAAAGTGCCCATTTTCATTGGAGGCCCGGGGAGAAAAGCTCCATAATACAATGTTACAAGACATAATGATCAAACAATTAAGAAGTACAAATAAAATACAAAGATAAAATTGATTTACATACAAATGGTTGAATAAAGGGTTGAATGTTCAAACCGTAGATAGAATGCATTCAAGTTGGTAGTCCTTCAATTAGGTAACATTGGACGTTAAAGAAAGAGTCCGGGAGGATGATAGGCAATTTGCATAGGGTTGGGAGTAGTTGTTAGTTACATTAGCAATGTATGACAGAGAGAAATATGGAAGGTATGAAGGTTAGCCAGGAGAGAAGGAAGAGGGGAGCTTGGGAGGTATAGAGTGAAGTGTGCAGTTATATTTTCGGTGAGTATGCAGGTAGGAGAGGAGTTGAGTTTTGAAGGAGTGTAGGTTGTCACAGGTCCTCAGGGTAGAGGGAAGGGCATTCCATTTTTTAACAAGGGAAAAGGAGAGTAAACGTTGACCGGCTGGGCATTTGGGTTTGTGGATGGAAATAATGTTTTGGTTAGAAGATCTAAGGGGTCTGAGGGGGGTGTAAGGTTGGAGAATATTGGATAGTGCGGGGCAGAGGGTGGGTTGAAAGATTAATTTGTGGGCTGAGACAATTTGGAGGTAGTCTAGTTGATTGGGGAGTTCAAGCCAATTTAGAGTTTGTAGGGATGTGCAGTGATGAGAGAGGGAATTTGCCTTGGTGGCAAATTTGGAAATTTTATTGTAGCATACTTCCAGTTTGGAGATTAGGGTAGAAGATAGATTTTTAAGCAGAGGGGCACCATATAGAAGAGATGGGAGGAAATATGTAGTGGCTAAGGTATGTCGAGTAGAGGGGGGAGAGGAATTGATTATTTCTGTACAGTAGGCCAAGTTTTATATGGGTTTTCTTGATGTTAAGTTGGATATGGGTATTGAATTTTAAGTGTTCATCGATTTACAGATACATTATATTTATTAAAAGATTCACGGGAGTTTTTGAGTAGACTTTCTCCCTCACTTTGGTCAAAGATTTACTATGGATGCCTTGATTTATTTACATGTATTCCTAGAACAGAAGGAGTTGAGTTGTTTCATGATAGTCTTATTGATTGTACATTCCTTTAAGTGCAGATATTATACTACTTATGGATTTGATGGCTGTTGTATTAAATAATAATATTATTTTTTTTGAGAGAGAATTTTTTTAGGCAGGTTAAAGTCATAGCAGGGGAGCGGTTTGTGCTCCCATCTACCCAAATTTGATTTTCTTATCATGGAAAAAAGCACATGTTTTTAAATCACTATACTTGATAAGTATTGTAAGTTATGTCTTTGATACCTGGAAAATGTGTTTAATCTATGGTCAGGGTCAGATTTTTTTAATGGATGTGTTGATTCTTTAAATGATTCTACATCATTTTTGAATTTACATGGCAATATAACAAAAAGGGTTTGAATTATTTGGACACCTATAGTAGTTCACATAACAAAGGGTTTATATCTAGGATATATTGCAAACCTACATTTAGTAATTCTTATCTTGATTTCAACAGCTTCCACCCAATGGTTCAGAAAAGGAATCTTGTGAGAGGTCAGTTTGTACGTATAACATGTATGACTTTAACAAATGAGGGTGTACTTGACAAATTCCATAAGTTGGAGAAAATGTTTCTAGAGAAGGGTTACCCCCTGCATTTCATTTGGGTTATTAGTGAACCAGTCCTCATTGAACAGGGTAGAAAATATATTCATTTATTAGGACTGAGTAGTATGAAAGATAGTGTTACCTTCGTTAATGATGATGCTTTTGCACATTAATTTTAAGAGGGCTTTAATTGTGGAATTTAATAAGTATGATAGAAGAGTGAAGGAAATTAAGAAAAATTTGAACATTATTAATGCATTTCTGATGTGTGTGGAAGTTTTAGGGGTCAAACCTTTATTTATGTTCAAAAATGCTGCCAATTTTAAATGCAATATGGAATCTAATAGTAAATGTTGTTCCACGATTCCAAAAAAGAGTGGGACAACCAGATATGGCACATGAAAACAATGCCCTCACGTTATGTTAGATGAAAAGATTACATTAGGCAGTGGTGTCAGTAGTATTATTAGACCAAGTAAATGCAATTATAGAACCACTGGGGTGGTATATATTTTATGTACCCACTGTTCAAGTTTTTATATTGGGAAAACAAAATGTGCATTTTAAAAAAGGTATATGAGCACATATATGATATTAAGGTGAAGAATACTAATAATGTACTTTACAAACATTCCCTAACTTGTGAAGATTCCTGCCAGTTTAGATTTTCTTTTTTGGAAAAGGTCAGCATTGAACCGGGGGGGTCTTAATGAGATGGTTTCCACCTCCTCAGTATACAAACAGAGGTCAGTACAGTTATAATAATTAAGATTCAGATTTTTTGTTACATTATGAATATTTTATATGTTTGTAATATGAACTATACTTTATTACTATTTTTAATGAGATGTACTTAAAAGTGTTAATTTTACTACAGTTTTATATTTCATTGGGTTATATGATGAATTCATACTTTGGATAACTATATTTTTAACAGGTTTGATTAATTTGTACTCTTCTTTTAAAGAAAATTTTATTGAGTGTATGAGGATGAAGTTTTAGATTCTGATGAAGTTTCTGTTCACGGAACGAAAACACTCAGTCTCATAAACTGAGCATTTTTATGTACTACACTTTTCGGAGACCTTTATTTTGGATAAACATTGCTGTATGTTACAATGATCTCTCTCATCTACAGGACGGCATTGGATTTAGTTTTGATAATAAGTTGGAACTTGGCTAGTAGTAAGTTGGATATGGAGGAGTTCCATGTTGTTATCTTGTCTAATGAGTCTGAAGGGGAAATCTGTTTTAAGAATATGGAAACACCACCATCTTTATTGTCTTCATCTGATGCAGTAGCCCAAATGTTTGGTAGGCATTGAAATACTGTACTAATGCAATGCTTTCACTGGTTTTGAATTAGGTCACTGTGATGATCCATAAACCAATATTTTCCACAGTAAATATGACTTGTAGAGAGTGAAGTTTTTTTTTTTTTTTTTTTTTTTTTAGGATTCTTATTGCTGATTAGTAATGACTTTATTATCTGGGTTCTTTTTATATTATTTTGGAAACTTTGGAAGACTGACGTTGTCTAAAAAGGCACTATTGTGGTGGACAGTGATTTAACCACTATACAAAAGCCTGGGGGATAGGTGCAGGCCATCCCCTGTAAAGCAGTTAATACTGTCTACCATCTCCTCCTAGGTTGGTTTATTGGTATCCCTATTGAATGACATCAGAAGCTAAGCCAGTTATTGAATTTAATAATCTTTTGTTTGTATTGTGGCATCATTTCATACCTTCTTCAGACACATGTCCTGAGAATTCCATTACATCTCTCTCAGTATAGTGCAAGGTGGTGTGTCTCATGTGATTTACATCCACTATGTCATATGTGCATTTCTGTTGCAAGGAGTTTAGTGCTTGTGTGATGTGGTGAATCTTGGCATCTGGTAGGCCGTTGGTCTTAACCCTGTCCTTGCACAGCATCACAAGTGGTGCATCACTGTGTCTTGCTATGCAGTCATAAACGACTAGGATATTGGAATGTGTGGAGGTTTGCCTTATGGGCTTTTGAATTAAGTCATTGTGACTCTTAGATGTGTTTCATAGTAAGTTTAACAAGTAAGCATTAGACTAGCTGCCCTTGTGTGCGATTTTAAGCCTAGCCAATTTAATTTTCAAAGGTGTGAATCAAACTCTGCATCTTGTGTTTGCAAGGCAAATATCTTGACCATTATAGCAACCCCCAACCTTGAAATTCCCTGACCAGGAATTAAACCCAGGCCATGAAAGCACTAAATCCTAACCACTAGACCACCAGGGATAATGGTGGGTGGTCTCTGTATTATGAGTTTGAGAGACTGCTGACGGTACTTGTTTCTTAGGTTGCATTTAGGAGGATTTGTGATTTGGGTAGGTCGTTTTTAAGAGTCCCAAAGACATGCAGTAGGTGGATTGGACACTCTTAATTGGCCCAAGATGTGAGTGTGTGTGTGCCTTCTGTGGAAGGTTGGGCGCCGAGCTGGCAACTTGACACTGTCAATCATGAGCAGACAGATGATCCGCTGTGGCGACCCCTAACCGGGGAAAGCCGAAAGAAGAAGAATGTATGTAGGTGTTTGTGTTTGGTCTAAGCTGTGTGATTTGTTTAGTGTAGTATCGTGTAGCACTAATAACCTAATGTGTTGTTTGTTTTGGCTATATATGAGATCTTTTGCCTCCAGCAAACATTATATAACTGCATCTCTCTCACATTGTGACAGTTTGTTAAAATCATTGGTGGTTGTCAGTAAACATGAGATAATTGCCTCATGATGCCCAATTCAACCAAGCTGGCTACAAAGGTGGTTGGAAAGTGCTTATCCATGGTTCCATGTGCTTAATATTGTGGGTTGAAAGGGGAGTAGCTCATATGAGGCTTGGAATTGATTACAGGAGATGCTGTCTTGAGTAGTTGTGGAGATAATACTGATCTTAGCACAGCTGTATGCAGCTAGGCATCAGTGATCCTTTGCTCCTTCTGTTACCAGAAGCAAAAAAGTAGAACTCCTGAGCAGTTGTTTTTCCCCAGATGTTGAACCTTCAAGCTTAAAGGAAATGAAATAATCTTTGTGCACCTTTACAAATAAGTGCACACTGAAAATTATGAGGGAGAGTATAGAAAGCCAAGTAGAAGGAAATCATATGTAAGAATGTGGAAGAGATTTCCCTCTGATGCTAAAGGAGGGAGCTTATTGTTCTTCATTATCTTTCCAAACTCTCTGAAAGAGACCTAGATTCTCTTCAGTGAAGGTACACGTATGTGCTGTAGTGACTTGCATGCCAGTGGGGCCCCTTACTGGCATCCAGATCACAAGTGTGACAATTTCCAAAGGGCATTATACACCTCAAATTTCTCCCAAGTGAGGTATGGACCAGCAGAGGACCTGAACTTTGTGTTAGAAAAGTTAATTGTACCACCTTTTAAACCAGATACATCTGTAAACCTGAAATTCTTCACCTGGAAAACAGTGTTACGCAATACAGTCACCTCAACAAGAAGGGCATGACTGGACACTGAACAACAGAGTAATTAGAGCTCTTTCACTCTGGAAACTAAATTGTTTAACAGGCCACTAAAAGTCATTAGTTTGGGTAAAGATCAGTTACTAGCTAGTAATTACTCAACATGGCTACCCACAAAGAAGAAGGTAAGAGAAAATCAGCTGAAAAAGAGAAGAAAAGCTGTGCCTGTGAAGAGCCGTGCAATTGTTCAACAAAAAGCAGTTCAAGTTTCAGCTGTAGTACAGGAGATGGCTTCCAGTAATTTAAAGGAGAAAAAGCAATCCACTTCACTCAGAGATGTTTAAAATAAGTGAAACAATGAATGAGTACATAAACTTAGATGCCAAAAGGCTGGGAAAAAAATAAGAATCTTTAATGAGCTTTTCAGTTAAATTGTTAAAACTGTGGAAATCAGAGGTTGAAATGAAGAATAGATTGGCTGAATGTGATGCTGCTCAGGAAGACTTGTTTCAAAAGGTGAAGCATACAGAGAAGACCTGAGATTTTTTGCTGTACCAGAGAAACTGCAATGAATAGGTTGCATTAATTTTGTAAAAGTACAGATAAGCAATTGGACTGATGTTCCACAGTGGGGTTTGTTAAACTGAGAGGCCACATCATTTGTATGAGCCAAATCTTGCCTTGAGAAAGCAGCCAAGACATGTGTTAGTGAAAATGTAATTATAGCAGCAGAAAGAGCTGCTACTGATAAAAGTGTGGCAAAAAGCGAAATATTAAAAATTGGGGCTAGCAGGATGTTTTGTGGAAAATGATTTACTGTATACCAAGCAGAAGAGAAGCAATTTTTTTCTAACAATCTGGTAATGTCATGAAGCAAGTATTAGATTAACGTTGATATATACATCTGTGTTGAGTTTTTTTTTCTTGGAGGATCAAAGACATTTTTGGATTCATAACAGGCAATGGAGGAAATAGAGTTTAAAGCAACAAAACAACAGCAGGCAGTAACGACCATAATTTAACTTTAGTGACAAAAGTATAAGCGCTTTCGTCCAATATTGCCATCCTTCATCATGATGAATTAGGAAGTACATTTTAGCCAACAGAATAAACCATCAAGTTGAAGGGGACTTTGCTTCCTGTTCTTCAGACAATAAGAGCGCTCACAACAAGACTTTGTCAGTGAGCCCAGGAACTGAGCAGAACAATCAGAAGTACCTTGGACTTGTGCCAGAAACTGGTGTTGAGAGATGTATCTTTGCTAGTTCCTTTAGTCTTATGTACATGAGGATATATTTTTATTAACAAGCGGAGAAGTTGATGATGATAAAGAATGTAAAGATTAAATTTTGGAGGAGAAAAGACAAGAGTTAGGTGAGATAAGTTTAATTTTCTCAATAGTGGAAGGTGGCTTTGATTAATCTTATTTGAAAGGACACTGTAAAGTTACTCAGTTAAGGCTTTTATACCTAACTCAAGCAGAAGGTTGTAAATCAAAGTGGAAATGGATGATGATGAAACAGAATGGGAGTTTGAAAGATAAAGAAAGACTAGGGTTTTGGATGCAGGTACTTAAAGATAGTAACACTAACCATACTTAATATTCTAGTAATAAAGTCTTAGCGCATTGAATATTTCCTGCTACAGCATGGGAAAGGAGAAAGGGGATTTTACAAATAGGGGTGCCCACAAGCGGGAGATGGAATTTATTGGAGGAAAACAAAAGGACAACAGTATTGGAGTCAAGTAACTCGGAAGGGAAAGGTAAATAGAATGGGATGAGGCAAAGTGGAAGTTTGGACTGCAGGTTAAACACTCCTTAACGGTGACTGATCATAGAGTTATAGGCAAATAGAAAGTGATGGGGGGACTATGTTAAAGGCCAGTTCTGGTAGAGTTTTTAGTTTCATGTAGAACAGAAGCTTAAAAAAGATTAATTACTAAGGCATGCAAAAATATTGCACAGTAAAAATAAAAAAAAAACCAGAGTGAATTAGAAAATATTGAGAAAATAAAATAAAAAGCCAGTTTACAGAGGAACAATGAGAATGCATATGTAAAGCTCCCAAGTATACAACAAAGTTCAAAAAGTTTAGAAATTTTGCATGGAGAGTTTGCACAAATTATTTTTATATCTCAAGTGGACTTCTGAGGTTTTCTCCTCAGGTAGACAGCAAGTGCTGGAAGTGTGAAAAGGGGAGGAGTGGTAACTAGGAACATGTTTTTAGGACTGTAAGGAGTTAGCAGATTTATAAATTCCTTAGAGTACATTTGTTGGAAATATTGGAGGAACAAATGATTGTAACTAACGAAATTATTCTTTTAACCTGGGATATATGATCTGATTACCCAGACATAATAAAGTATTAAAATGTTTAATGATGTTGCCTACCAAAAAGCACTTACTTGAAAATGGAAATAGTAATCTAAGCAAACTGTAACTGGAGTACTGGCTATTGTAAAGGTGATGAAAGTACTGGAAGGTGGGATCTTTTGAAAACAGACGGAGCAAATTTCATAGAATAAATAGAATTTGTCTTAACAGTACAGATTAATGTTCAGGAGGATTGAGGTTTAAGTGAAGGCAGAAACTGAGCAGTTTATGTAATACTGAACTGAATGAAAATTGTTGAAAAGAAAACATGTATATTGCATGTCAGAAGCAATAGTAATGTTACTACCCTTTTCTTTTATGTTAATGTAAGTATACTCATGTTACTATTTAAAATGTGATGATTCAATAAAGATATGTTAAAAAGGGTATCAGAGTTTCAGGCCATAATCTGCAAAGAGCCTCATCTATGTCATATTCCACAAAGACAAGATCACCCTGCACTTTCATCACAGAGCTAAGTTGTACAACTACCTTTTTTCTTCCCTATTCCTCAAAACAAGGAAAACTGAAAGTTGCACTGATTGTTTTTTCACAGACATCTAAGATATTGTGCGGACAGAGTAAATGACATCAGAAAATTAGATCATTTGCGTTCTGAGGGCAGCTGTCTCTAAAGAAGCTATCTCCAGTTGCCTTAGATTTTGTCGCAAGACCATTGGAAACAGTATACCTGAACAAATCAGCCTTACTCTGCTACCAGCATGCTGCTGCTTTTAGTGTGCAACAGTGTCTTAGAACTGGCCACGTGATCCTTTTTTATACTTTTTCAAAGCTTTACAGCTTTGATGAGGCCTCCAGTGCAAGCACAAGGCTTATTACTACCATTTAGAAGTGCATAATCTCATTTTTTCCTGTGCAGTTCTCCCAGCTCCATATTTCTGGCTGGGGAAAAACAGCACTGGACGTCTTCCCTGCAGTAATGACTGAAAGAGTGACCCACAGAAACTGTTGTATAAGCAGCTTACCATAACAGTAGTAGTGGTAGTAGTTAATAGTTCAGTTATGGTCATCTTGTACTCCTTTTTCCCCTTTCCTGAGTAGGTTATTTGGGACCAGGATTGATACCCACTACCCTTTCCCCTTTCTTCATCACTACTTGGTGTATACCCTTGTCCCTGTCTTCTTGTGCAGGTCACTAAGGAGGGTGAGTATTCACTAGGTTTCAAACCAGGACCCCCTGATATCTCAAGTGTAAGGACTGATGTTTTGGGTATGCCACTTGTATACCAAGTACATGAACATGTCCGAGGTAAGGTGACATCAACACAGCTGTGGAGGAAGTGTATTTAACTTTGAACGTCAGACCAGGCATCAGACCTCAGCACGTAGCAGAGTTACATACAGTAATGAGTGTAACAGAGACAACATGTAAATATTTTCTATAATGATAAGTTGTCTAAAGACCTGTAATTAACTTTGGTTCCAAGTTGGGCTATGCAATAACACTTTCTGGTCACCTCTTTGCTCTTAAGCCTTTACACTGCACTACATTTTCTACAGATGTTTAGCTTGTGTTCACCAGCTCCTGAGAGATACTGAACCACTCTTACCAAAATGACTGCCTGAGTTAGAGACCTTCCTTGGTGAAAATATAGAGAGCCCTGATTGTAGCATCTACTCTCAGGAAGCTGGGAGACGTTCTTACCCTGTCAAAATGAAGCCGAACACTTGCAGCCCCAATGACTTTCAAGGAAGGTTTTCTGGTCAAAGAGGCAAGAAGGCTATTTCTGCCCAAGCAGAAAATTCTCCTTTTGAGAGAATTATTTTCCCAGTATACACGTAGCACGCACACACACTGTGACAGTACCTGGATATATGGAAACCTAAGTTTTGATGTTTCCCTTGGTCAGACTCTGAGTAAAATGCATGCATAGCTCAAGTATATCTTGCAAACTAAAACAGCATCTTAAAGAAAGTATTATCTTTGATTCTTTCTACAAAGTAAGAATTCAAAAAGTGGCCTCTGCAAATGCAGCCCAACCAAAGGATGGTCTTTGTCAACCCAGACAGGACCCAGACATCAGATACTTGACTTCATCTCTAGCAGCTTATACTTCTCACCTGAGGTTTTAGGGAAAGTGGAGCACAACTCCAGTGAGCAAATACATAAACATGAAAGAGTTGATATCCTTAATCGTTGTCCTGTTCAGAGTTGTGTTGTCGGGAACATAAGGCAGTAACAGATTACACTATGATGATGTGATATGTAAACATGCAGCGAGGGTTGCACTGCTATCCATTATTCATACTCTCCTGGAACCTGGCCTCTCAGCAAGGCCTGCAGCTGCTAGCCACATATATTCCGTCAAAGCGAAATCTCTCAGCAGGAAGTTATTTAGTCTCTTACAAGTAGAGGTTGACCAGAAAATTATTTCAAGGCTGGGACAGAAATCTGGATCCCGGAAATAAACCTTTTTATGTCACTGGGCAAACCAGTTTAAAAAATTTAGTGTTATATTCACAGTTATGGGTGGCTTGCACTGGGCAGTGAATACTTTCTGTATCCCTTGTACAAAGGACTCATTTCCTTCCTTTCCTTTCCTCCCTAGAGTAAAAGGCAAGAAATGAAAAAGAAAGGGTCATTGTATAAGAACCTGTCTGACTGAGCAAACTACATTTTTTTCGTATCTAGTTCACATAATCAAAGAAGAAACCATTGCCAGTGGCAAAACTGTTTACCCTACCAGCATGACAAAATGGATCATTAGTGACCTAAACCTAAGGGATCTCAGGCAGCTGTTAAGGCTATACTCAGAATGTGAGGAAATCCAGCATATTTTACAAGCTGACAGAAGGCCAAACACCAGAAAATCCTACCTGCCTAAACAGAAAAAATGATCAGTGAATTTTAGTTCTGAGGGCATACAGTGGATATAAAAAGTGTGCACACCTCTGTTAAAATGCCAGGTTTTTGTGATATAAAAAAATGAGACCACAATAAATCATTTCAAAACTTTTCCCACCTTTAATGTGACCTATAACCTGTACAATTCAATTGAAAAACAAACAAAACTGTTAGAGGAAAAAATATAAACAATAAAAAAAGTACGATAAGCTGGTTGCATAAGTGTGCACACCCTTACTTTGTTGAAGCACCTTTTGATTTAATTACAGCATTCAGTCTTCTTGGGTACACACCTGCCATCAATTAAGGAGTCTCCGATTAACCCCAAATAAAGTTCAGCTGTCCAAGTAGGATTTTCCTGATTTTACTCAGTTGCCTGCTACAGCAAAAGCCATGGTTTGCAGAGAGCTTGCAAAGCATCAACGGGATGTCATTGTTGAAAGGTATCACTCAGGAGAAGGGTGCAAAACAATTGTCCACAACATTGGATATACCATGGAACACAGTGAAGACAGTCATCAAAAAGTGAATAAAATATGGGACAACAGTGATGTTGCAAAGAACTGGACGTTCCTCCAAATTTGTTGAAAAGACTAGAAAAAAATGGTCAGGCAGGCTGCCAAGAGACCTACAGCAACACTGAAGGAGTTGCAGGAATTTTTTGGCAAGTACTGGTTGTGTACTACATGTTACAGCAATCTCCCGTAATCTCCATATGTCTGGACTGTGGGGTAGGGTTGCAAGATGGAAGCCTTTTCTTACACAGAAAAGCATCCAGGCCCAGCAAAAATTTGCAAAACAATACATAGTCTCCCAGACGCATGGTGGAAAATGTGTTATGGTCTGATGAGACCAAGGTTGAACTTTTTGGCCACAATTCTAAAAGGTATGTTTGGCACAAAAAACAACTCTTCACCAAAAGAACACCATCCCCATGGTGAAGCATGGTGGTGGCAGTATAATTTCCTGTGCTGATAGAGGGTCTATATTATATCATTGAATGCTTAAAAAAGCGAACGCTGATTGATCGACCTAATTTAAGCGAACGCTTGCAATCTCGAACTGTCAGATCAGCGATTTTTTTCCCAGGGAAAAAAATCGCTGATCCAAAACACATACACACAACACAAGCACACCAAACAAACAGAAATCCACACACATACACCTAAAATCTGATACCTAACCCTACACTAAACTATGCACACACCACTAACTACCCACTTACCTTAACCCTAACCCTAAGGTCCGTCACTATTGCACACTCACCTCACCCGCTCCCTAACCCTAACTCACTTAAATCCACCCTAACCCTCATGTCCACTCAGTCACACACACACCTAACCCGAGCCTTAACCCTAACTCACCTAAATCACCCTAACACTCACATCCACACCATTGCACACTTACCTGAATCCGACCGGTAACTTTCCACCATAACACTGAAAATACCGAAGCAACAGAAACGGACAACCAAATTCTTTCCCTAGGAAAAAATTTGAGTTTCTGCTGCTTCGATATTTTGCAGTTTCGCGAAAATAAGTTAGATCAACCAGCGTTCGCTTTTTTAAGCGTTTGAGGATATAATATAGACCCGCTGACAGAGTAAGTGAACTTGGTCCATGGATCAATTTTTAGACACAATCAGGATTCAGTTCTGCAGTATAGTACTTTCTTTAAAGAGTGCTGGTGCTGTTTTCAGAAAATTTTTGCTGTATCTATGTAGGGAGTCTGACCAAAGACGCCATCAAAATTTGAGGCTGACCCTTTATCCTCAGTGACCTTTAAGTTTTTATCTTAGAAGTTGTCTTCCTGGTAACCATCATCCTCCAGGAAGATTATCCGAGCTGCATACCTTCTTGTGCAAAGAGCAGTATGCTAGCTTTCATAGCAACAGGATAAATAGGAGAGTTAACTCCTCCTTTGTCCCAAAAATGGTTTCAGAATTGACCTTAAGTCAAATCATTTAGTTGCCAGTGTTTTGTCTTAGACCATAGACTGAAGAGAAGAGGAAATAATAGCATTTAATAACTGAGGTGCTAATAAAGAAGAACCAAGGATTTCAGAAAACTGATCACAGGAAGACAAACTAGTGGCAAAACGAACTTTTCATTATGGATGGCTAACCTTGTTGCATTTTCTCACAATTATCATGGAAGACGTTGGAAGGACGTGTAGAAGTGCATTTCATTAGGGCAGCAGACACTATAACAGCTTTCTTTGAAAGTGTCTCTGTACCTTTGAGGCAGCTTATTAGTCCACCATCCAGACATTGTCTTAGAAGTATAGACTGGACATACAGGCCTCGAGTAGGGCAAGCTTTGCCAGTGCAGTTGTAAAAGACTTGCTGATCATCTAGCCAGATCTGGGGTCAGGCAGCAAGTGGTTAGCTAAATGCCTTTGTACTCTTCCAGTGGCTAAGGACAGATATTGCAGGTGTAATCTTTTCAGTGAACATGGTAGAATTATTTGACTACTCATCATATCAGATGTTCTAGTAAAAGAGTCATTGCTTTAGTGTAGGGTCTCACCCACTTTGCTTCTTGCATTTTCAGTTTCATGCCTAAGGAGGAGGAGGATTTTTTTTAACAGCAATTGTACATTCCTCATACTAAGTGGGGAGAAAAGCGATAAATAATTGTTAATGTTATGCTTTCTGAATTGGGTGTGGTCCCAGTGCATTCCTTTTGCAGGGGTCTTGTAGTGTAGTAATTTCCTTGTCCTACAGAGCTTACTCCCAGTGATTTTAGGAGGCCTTTATACCTTCTTCTGTAGTGTAAGGACAGGAGAGAGAGAGGTCTCACCCCAGTATCTTAGCAACACTAATGCAGATAGCACCAGGTCTCATGTATGTGCACATAAAACACACGTCTTGATTTCCTTAGAAGAAAAGCTGAATATGCTATGGGCTGCTCCTCCTTTTAACTAAATGTCATGCCAATCCTTGGGGTTTAGGAAGGCATTAATCTCTGCTATAGGGTTGTTTGAACACACTGGAAGTAAGGCTGGTAGAGTATAGGTCCACTTCCAGCTAATTCCCATGGATAAGGAATAATACCGCTGAGGTGACCATCTTGTTTTAACATCTAATTTTACACTGAGTTTATTCACAAAATAGTATTAACATTTTCTTTGAAGTTATTAGACTTAAAAAATAATTTGCATCATTCTACTTCTGACCATTTTTAGTTCTTAAGTTATTATAATTATTATTTTTTTTTTTTATTCAGGCTACTATGCTGGGAGACAAATACAAGCAAGGCAAGCTGCATGCCTACAAGTTGATTTGCAAGATCATGAAGAGAAGGCAAGATGTGTCACCAAATTCAGACTTTCTGACTCACTTCTACAACATTATGCACTATGGCCTACTAAATACTGATCAGGTAATCATTGTGGGTTGAAAATTCTTTCATACCCGAGTTCAGAAGTTTTTCATGCCTTATTAAATGTTTTAGTTATGTCACCTGACAATAAAAAAGGCTAGTTGTTAAGATTGCTGAACGCTGTGTGTTGCACACCTCAGTTAATAATGTTTGCAAACTGTGTTGCCTGTAATGCTTCTTATAAGGAGAGCTGATGCCACCTTAACCCTGACATGGACTAAAACAAGTGGAAGAAGTGTTTCAGATTACATCTGGAATAAATGTTTAGGTACACAAATCCCAGCTAACATGGATTCAGAAATAGGTAGGTAAGAAGATAGTGACAGAAATATCATTAGTAAGTATTGTGTTTGGGGGGGATAAGGTCTTTATTTGAGTTATTTTATGTTAGTGGCACTCAGTGAGGCCCAACTTCAGCTTCTTTAGTGCTTTTCTTTTCTACTGTTAAGTTTTCTACCCTATTTATCCTCCTTCAAGGGAGCTGTAACCATAGGATGAGGGGGGCAGCTCCTCACTCTAAACAAAATCTCATTGAGTGTGCCCACAACTCCTTGCTTAGAAGTAAGGAGTCACAAAGTGTCACACTATTTATTAGCAGGACTTCTCAGGTTACTCCATGAACCGTGCAGTGCAAAGCTAAGGAACATGATCGGCGGTATAAAAAAAAAAAACATATCTGCATTTATGTGATCGTATGGAGTGCAAATTCCTAAGCTACCTGGCTTCCAGTCAGAGTCGCCACACAATACAAGACAGCTTGTTGCATCTCGCAAGATCTTATTTGAGCTTTATGAAAAATTGCAATAGAATAATGTATACATGTGTGAGTATATACATGTATAAAAGTTTGAGTGCGTTTTGATTTTTTTTCCCTATTTTAACACATGTATTGACTTATCTGTGTGGTGCTGTGGTAGCGTTGTCGCCTCACAGTTAGACATTGCCCATTCGATTCTTAGAGTGTCTTCCATGTGGTGACATGCGTGAATGGGCGTTTCTTCATTGAAGGTTGTGCGTTAGGCCCGGCAAGCCAGCACGTAAAAATCTACTGCCAATCATTAGCGGACCGGAGTTCTGCTGTGGCGACCCCTAACAGGGAAAAGCCGAAAGACGCAAACATTGACTTATCTGTGAAGATATACACAGACATACATTTATATAAAAGAAAACAAACCATATTAACATGTTCCTAGTTACAAGTATTATATGTCACACATGGCTTTTTATATAACTATCCTTAGCCCAACATTACATAAATTGCTCATTTCCTGCCTTCTCTTAAATCTCACTCCTTTTCCATAACATTATTCTGCATGTATTATTCCCACAATTTCCATTGTTTTCTATATGATTTGCTCCTATCCTTGTGTAAAGATAACACTTATTTTTTCCCTCTGCTGCAATATTCAGTAGTTCAAATACAGCTGGTTTATACTTTGATTTCCGTTTATTAGTAATTGCTTTTTTGGGCAGCCGCCAGAGTTAAACTTAACAAGGCCTTACTATATCTAGGGAATTCAGATCCTATATCCCAGCTGAAAAAATCATTTCCTTAGTTACACCCATTTGCTCACCCAATATTTCTGACAGAAAAGTCTGCCAACGCATTGCACATGCAAAACATGTGTTCCTAGTTGCTTCTTTCTTCCCGATCACACCTCCAGCATTTGCCATCTGTTCAAGGTAAAATTCTCTGGAGCCTGCTTGGGGTATAGAAATACCTATGCAAACACTTCCAAGCAAAAATCCTAAATCTTCTAGACTTTGCTGCATACTTGGGAGCCATACATACATCTTCCCATTGTTTCCTTGAGAATTGCTTGTCTAATCTCTCTCCTCAATTTTTTAACTTCCTCTGATTGAGTCCTGTAGTTATTGCGCAATATTGTATATGCCATACTAATAATCACTTTTTTAACAGCAGCTGCTGTTCTCGATTCAACTAAAAACTTGACGAGAGCAGGTCTCGGATTCCCCTATCCCTTTCTCTTTGCCTTTACTCTGATAACAGTCCTTGATGGGGAAGGCAGTCTATAGCCTGCAGTCCAAATGTCTTCTTTGCCTCTTCCCAATCTATCAGTCTATTACATTTCCCTTTCCAGTTTTTCTTGGTTCCTTTGCTAGTTTTCTCTTGCAAATTCCATCCCCCTCTTGCCTATTTTCTGTACCCCTAATTGCAGTCATCCCTATTGGCAAAATTTCCTTTCTCCATTCTTGTGTAAGCTTAGTTCTTAGAATACTTTCTGCTACTTTAAGACTATAGTATTCTTTGTGGCTGTCATTGTTCGTAAGGATCTGCATCCAATTTCCAGCTGCCTCCTTATTTCTTGAATTTCCTCACTGTTTAATCATCATCCTTTTCCATTTTAAATTATAATTTTCTGCTTGTGTTTATATATATATATATATATATATATATATATATATATATATATATATATATATATAGTCTTGACTTTGTAGCTCTAAAATATTCCTTCAAATTAAGTAATTCTAAACTGCCGTGCTCTGTTGGAAGTTCATCTTATCCCACTTGACCCTTGCCTTCTTCCCCTCCCAGATAAATTCTTTCAACTCTATTAATTTTTGTCTGCAACTTCTCCTTTGGTTGATAAAAATATGCCTGCCCTGTATATAAAACTAAATGGACTGAAAACATTTTTACTACTTGTATTTGCTATCTATATCCATAAACAAGAGCTTCCAGTTTCTCAGTTTTTGTATTATCTTTTTAGTCTCTTCCCACATATCATTACTGCCACAACAGTATCCTTTTTAATCCATCCTGCTTAGTACGTCATTTTATCATGCCCCCATAAATATGGGTTTTGCTGGACTAATTCATTTATGGGTGCATACTTTACAGCTACTGACTTTGTTTTGTTTTCATTAATTTTATATCCCAAAAAGACTTGAAATTGTCTCAAGGTGTTCCACAATTCTGAAATGTCCTTTTCTGGTTTTATTAGGTACAAAATAATATTGTCTGCAAATAAAGCCAGCTTTTCTTGATTACTATATCACTTATATCCTTGAATTTCTGAGTCCCTTATTTTTTTGCCAGTGGCTCTAAATGTAAAGGAAATAAACGGGAATGAGGACACCCCTACCTGGTTCTTCTCTTCAGACACAACTTGTCAGAGAGGAGCCCTCCCACTTGAATTATTGTCTCTGATCCCTTGTATATACCCTTCTAATCAACCTTATTATTATATCTAGGAATGCAAATGCTTAATTTGCCCTACTCCTAAAATCCCAGCTTACTCTGTTGAATACTTTCTCTGCATCAGACCCACCAACAGCAGTGGTATTTTCCTACACACTGCTTCCCTCTGGATCATCATTGTTCTTTTTAATGCTTTCAGATCTTTGCCTCTCCTCCACAAAACTACATTGATCCATATTTTTCAATTTTGGCAACACCTTTGCAATTGGTTTAGCTATTATAGACATAGACACTTTATAATTATATTTTAAAATGGAAATGGGGCTATAATGTGATGTTGGTTCTGATGGGTCTTTACCATCTTTAGGTATTACAGCCACCGCAGCTTTCTTACAGTATGTTGGTGCTTCCCCTCCTTTTGAAATACTGTTAACAAAGCCTTCCAGGTCTTTATCTCTTTCTTCCCTCTTAGCTTCCAAAGTTCCACAGGAATACCATCTATTCATGGAAACTTTCCTGTCTTAGTTATTGGCGTATGACCTGAAACAATTACTGGATGTGTGTCAGACCGTTCAATTAAATGCACTTTCCTGTGAAATGTAATTTGTCTAGTCTAGCCCAGTTATTGTAACTTAGGAAATAATATGTAAACTCTTTCAGAGTTTCTACTACTGAATTCACATCTTCCATGCCAAATATTTTCATAAATTTCTTCTGAAGTCTACCCTTCTTTGTTATATTTTCATTTCAAGATCCCCGTGTATATCCTCACTGTTGCAAACCAAATTGCAGCCTCCACCAATAAGTAGAATTCACTGCTGATAGCTGATTATTTCTCCCAAAGTTTTCTTAAGCTCCATAATAGCAGTTTTAGGTGAAATATAAATACATGCTAGTATAATCGTCCTCCCTTGCTAGTAGCCCCTTAACTACCACAAATCTACCATTATTATCTTTCCCCCTCTTCTTTCACTGTTGGAACTCAGCTAGAAGTTAGTGTAAGAACTCCCATTTTCCTTTGTCTGATACTGTACTGAATGTTCATCCTGAAATCCTTTATTACATTCATATGCTCGCTTCTTTCCATATGTGCCTTGTGTAGCATTGCTGTCTGCACTCTACATTTCTTAATATAATTCAATACTCTTAGCTTTTGATCTATACCTGTGAGAACATTCACATTCCAAGATAATGTGGAAAATATCCTCATTATGGTGAGAAGTCATCACTTCCAATTAATATATATGTCTACTTTTTTAATTGTCTATTTTTCAGCTTTTGTGGTACATGCACCCATTAACATTTGGCAGGTCATTCCTTTATACATTTTTTTCTCATCAACATTGTAACTTGTATCACATTTTGCAAGACTTTATTTTAATGATGTTTTCAAGCAAAAAAATCGAGCACACCCAGAAAATCCCTGTAATCTATTAAGTTAAAACACACACAAAACTTTGTATGTCTTCAAATAATAATAATGAAGTTTTACCCTTATTAGTTGAACACTTTGACACAGTAACAGTAGACAGCAGTGTTTAGGTAAGCGTAAAGTATTTGCTTCAGAGAGTACAGTGGAGGCATACTTCTCAATGTTGCTTAAGAATGTTTGAAATATACAAAAGTAATGAAGAGATGAAAGATCAAATTCAAATGTGGTTTCAAATGTTGCCGTGATTCCTTTAAAAAGTGAACAGAACAACAGTTTTTTCCTCAACTTATGCTTTCATAACAACAACTTTGAAAATCTAATGTCTGACATGACTAATTGTAATTCACAGTGATTTAGCAGACAAAAACATAGTTATGAGGTGTATATCAGAAATGTGAGGCAAAAATCTGGCACCCTCTGCAAAATTTGGAATAGTTGAGACTCTGAGGGTATGTGGTCAGTACAGTGATGTTTTACGGATAATTATGACAATAGCATTCCAGCAAAATTTAATGAACAAATGTTGAGCCATTTAGGATATATAGTCTTTTAAATACAAAGAGGAAAAAATAGCCATTATTCCAGGGACGACTTCTTTTGGCTGCTCCCGTTAGGGGTCGCCACAGCAAATCATCTGTTTCCATTTCTTCCTGTCCTCTGCATCTTGCTGTGTCACACCAACCACCTGCATGTCTTCTCTCACCACATCCGTAAACCTTATCTTAGGCCCTCCTCTTTTCCTGTTACCTGGTAGCTTCATCCTTAGCATCTTTTTCCCCAATATACTCTGCATCCCTCCACAGCACATGTCCAAACCAACATAGTCTTGCCTCTCTGGCTTTGTCTCCAAACCTTCCAACCTGGGATGACCCTATAATATACTTATTCCCAATCCTGCCCACCCTTGTCACACCCAGTGCAAATCTTAACATCTTTAACTTTGCCACGTCCCGCTCTGACTCCTGACTTTTTGTCAATGCAACTGTCTCCAACCCATATAACATAGCTGGTCTCACTACCTTCTTGTAGACCTTCCCTTTCACTCTTACTGGTACTCGTCTGTCACAAATCACTCCTGACCTTCTCCACCCACTCCATCCTGCTTGTACTCTCTTCACCTGTCTTCTACACTCACCATCACTCTGAAGTGTTGATCCCAAGTATTTAAACTCATCCACCTTCACCACCTCTACTCCCTGCTTCCTCGCCATTCCTCTGTCCTCCCTCTCATTCACACACATATATTCTGTCTTAGTCCTGCTGACCTTCATTCCTCTTCTCTCTAGAGCATATCTCCACCTCTCCAGGGTCTCCTCCACCTGTTCCCTACTCTCACTACAGATTACAATGTCATCTGCAAACATCATAGTCCACAGGGACTCCTCTCTGATCTCGTCTGTCAACCTGTCCATCATGATTGCAAATAAGAAAGGGCTCAGAGCTGATCCTTGATGTAATCCCACCTCCATCTTAAATGCATCCGTCACTCCCATTACAGACCTCACCACTGTCACACTACCCTTGTACATATCCTGTAGCACTCTTACTCCTGTAGAACTCTTACATACTTCTCTGACACTCCCGACCTCCTCATATAATACCACAACTCCTCTCTAGGCACCCTGTCATATGCTTTCTCTAAATCCACAAAGACACAATGCAATTCCTTCTGACCTTCTCTGTACTTCTCCATCAACACTCTCAGAGCAAACATCGTATCTGTAGTGCTCTTTCTTGGCATGAAACCATACTGCTGATCACTAATCATCACCTCCCTTCTTAACCTAGCTTCCACTACTCTTTCTCATAGCTTCATACTGTGACTGATCAATTTAATCCCTCTGTAGTTACTGCAGCTCTGCACATCTCCCTTATTCTTAAAAGTCAGTACCAAAACACTTTTTCTCCATTCCTCAGGCATCCTCTCACTTTCCAAGATTTCATTAAACAATCTAGTTAAAAACTCGACTGCCGTTTCACTTAAACACCTCCATGCTTCCACAGGTATGTCATCTAGACTAACAGCCTTTCCATTCTTCATCCTCTTCATAACTGTCCCTACTTCCTGCTTGCTAATCCGTTGCACTTCCTGATTCACTATCACCACATCATCCGACCCTCTCTCTCTTTCTCTTCATTCATCAGCCCCTCAAAGTACTCTTTCCATCTGCTCAACACGCACTCCTCGCTTGTGAGTACGTTTCCCTCATTATCCTTTATCACCCTTACCTGCTGCACATCTTTACTAGCTTGGTCTCTCTGTCTAGCCAATTGGTACAGGTCTTTTTCTCCCTCCTTAGAGGGACTGATTAGCTAAAAATGATCAGCAATTAAGGATCATTGGAGATGCGAAGTAATGTAACCTAATCGCTCTGTGCCAGTATCCACCTTTAGCCATTACCTCTTTTTTTAAGGCAGATTAGGCCATTTAAACCTGGAGTAAATTTTTGAATACCCATCCAGTCATTTAGTTACCATTTGAAGGAATGTAATGTATTGCACTACTTAATTTGAAATGGGAGTCTGTTCCAGAGATGGAGAAGATGTTCCTTAACCAATCTACTATTCCACCATCTTTTATTTATTTGATGTATGTTTAGGTCTCTGTTCTTAGCATTAGTGAGATTATTTGATTTTTATGGTGATCCAAGAAAGCCTGGGCTACTGGATTTCTAGTGGCATGGAAGGCAAGACACAGATCACCCCTCAATAAGGGGAGAGTGCTTCATGTCCTTTCTGGTAGCTTGAGAGTCTTAAACTAATGAGTTTTTTAATTAGGATAATCTAAGGCATTTCAGATGTTTGACAGTCTGGTTTGGTACACCCCAAAGTGTGCTTTGAAGCAGAATGCAAGGGCGCAGTGACTTCTTCAGATATGGAAGATACTCCTTTTGTGTAGAAGGACATCTTGATGATTAAAGATGATGAAAATATTAACCCATTTTCCAAGGGTTCTAACTGTTTTCTGGTTTTGCAATGAGGTTTTTTATGCTATAAGTTGGGGGAAAGGGTTGTCTAACAAACTGACAATATTGCTCTTTTTTGCATTTACTTTTGAGTCCATTGTTTGAACACCAGGTGTTGACAAGTGTAGGCTCATGTTGGAGGCTCTGGACATCAGAGTGGAACTTAAGAACAACACTAGTTTGCAGTCAGATAACTTGGTTAAGCGATTAACTTGGTTTTTGATCAGGGGGTATGAAATGTAGATTCTAAACAATGGAGGTGTTAGTACTGAGCACTGGCGAACACCACTAGTTACATTCTTACTCTGAGAAAGAACCTCCTACCCTCACAGTGGGGGTTTTATCTTTTTAGCCAGTTTGCTGTCCATCTTGCTACATAGGGATCTATTTAAAACACATTTAGCTTGTTTATTATGCTAACGTGAGGAATGGTATCAAATGTTTTGGTGTGGTTTAAGTATTACATATGTATAGCATGACCACTGTCAGCAGCTTGTTTTGCTCTTTCAAAGAAGTTAACTAGATTCATTAGACATGATCTACTCTTGACAAAGCCAAACTGCTGCGGGTCAAGTCTGTTAAGATTTGTAATGTCATAGTTAATGAGATCAGTTATGATAAGTTCCATAGCTTTGCAGATGAGACATGTCAAACTGATGGACCTGTAATTTCCAGGGTTCATGTTGGGGGCCACCTTTGTGAAATGTCATTACAACTGCTATGCTCCGGTCCTCATGGACAAGGCCAGTAACTAGGTTGAAGTTTAATAATTTAAGGAGTGGTTCTACCATTGCCTTTTTAGTAGTATTTTTTATGCAGCAAGGTATATTATCAGGCCAAAAGGAGGATGTACTTTAACTCTTTGAAAGCAATTTCAGTGTTTGTTATTTAGTGATGACGGGGTCTGAGATCATCCAGAATAAGTGGGTTTAGGATATATGCCTCTGCGATGATGTTTGTTTGTTTCCTAGTATTTTTTTTTTTAATGTCCACTGCATCAGAGCAGCTAGTGTCATTTTGAATAAGTTCTGAGTAGTTTCCTGATGTAGCTAAAGAATGATTTTTAAATTATCCTTAGCTTCCAGTGCCAGTCTGCACTTATGGGCTACCATGGTTTTCCTAATGGCAATTTTGTTTTAATTTTTTGACAGTACCTTAATATTAACCTTGATTTGAGAGTCATTTGTTCTGCTGTATACTTAAAGGAGTTGTTTTTTTATTTTGTTATATAGTTGTTTATGTTTGTGGACCTCCAGGATGGTTTGCTCTTAAATTTCCTATTATGTCTAGATTTGGTCGGACTGTCAGATTTATCCGTTTATCTACATGAGCATAGATTATTTGTGTGTGTGGGGGGTGGGATGGCTACTTGCTCTATCAATATCTTGAGTGATATTGTTATACATAAGTTTGGGTACTTCATCATAGAATTGAGTAAGATTTGAAATACTTAATCCCTGACAATGGCATTTAAAGGCAAATGTTACCAGTTTTTGATTAGACTTAACTTGGGAGGGCAATACCAAGAGAATGGTACATACAGATGTTATATTTGTAAGAATCACATCTAAGATATTTGCCCTCTAGTGAGTTTTGTGACTGTCTTGTCTAGGGAGTTTTTATTTATTAAAAGTAGGAATTTTGGGGTATAACTTGGATTCAAAGCATAGCTGAAGCAGTTGGAAGTCTGTCTGGATAAGAGAGCTTTTGCTTAAGGGAAGTGGTATACTTAGGAACTCAGTATGATTCTCAGGGGACATAGAAGGGGCCCTGTAACAAGCTATGAGTTTCAGTTGATAATTGGTCCTATTTAGTGTGATTAGTATTTCAGTGAGTTTTGGTCTCCAGGAAACTGCCTAGATATGATGTGGTCTCACAAATATGGAGTCACTATCAGATCTTAAAGCATGGAAGGCACAAAAGTGTGGTGGGGATGCCATCTGATCATTTAAACCAAGTTTTGTTGATTACACACACATACATGGATGAGCTCCAATTGTAGGAATGCCTCAAGGTTGAGCATTTTGTTATTGAAACTTCTTGTACCGAGTAGAGTCACCTTGATGTGATTTTGTATTTGATTAATTTTCTGGTTAAGACGTTTCCTAAGAAAAGTATGGGGCCAGCAAAGACTCCAGCCATATGCTGAAGCCTTGGAAGAAGAGGTGCAAGCCATCTGTAGCAATGCAAGTAGAGCTACCCAGCAAATGGAGTTCTTGAAGAAAAAAAAAGATCACTTCTCATTGTAGTTTTCTGGCACACCAAACAGTTCAAGTAGTGTAAGCAGTATTGTATATAGTTAAAAGATATATGTTTAGGGATGACTTTGGTATTAGTTGCTCCTGTTGTCCTTAAAGCTTTTGATTGCTGGAATCGCAGTTAGCATTGTTGTATCACTGTACTTGGCTCTCAAGTTCATTTTTCAGCTGGAGAGCCTTCTGTGGAGAGCTTGCAAAGTCTTCCTGTTTTTTTAGCCAAGTGATCGAGTTTCCTTCAACATCCAGAACACAATGCCATATGTGAATTGATGTTCCTCTCAGTCGTTCATGTTTGTTTCTGTGTGTTTGTCCTATAATAGAATTATATAATACTTACTTTTTTACCGAAGAACAAGGTCCAGAGCTGCTGATCAGCCAACTTTCAAGGAATAAAAAGAATGAAAACACCAAATGTATGCTGTACATGATGATAAAACATTCACATCCCATTGTCCTTGGCATCTTCTCATTTATGTAGATGAAGCTACCATCTTGTATGCATAACTGAGTACTCCAGTGCAAGCGTCCAGCAAGCCATGGCTCCCCCATAATGATATATAACAGATATCTGAATGTCTACCCAAACCTGTATTCTGCAAGCCACAAGATAGCCATTTATTCTCTTTTTGTTTTCACCCATCGACTGACCATCAGCTCCCACCAGCTCTTCTCCTTATGCACTGGGTGTAGTGGCCCAGTGTCAGCATCCACTGCACTCTACCTGAATGATGTACAGGGCCAGTGAGGAGATTGAGAAAGCTGATGCAGTGTCATGGTGCTGCTAGTCATTATGCTCTAACTAATCCTTAGCAAAACAGAGCCCAAATCCTGTGTAATCTAGATGAAAATACAAATGTGCATCATATTCATCACTGCTGCAATCACCTTAGTTGTATGGCTTATACTCTGCCAAGGTTAAAACATCTGGCTGGCTTCCAAAAGTTATGGGGCACCTTCTACACACCCAAGCTGTCAGGCAGCCCCAAGATGAGCTGACTAAAAGACAAGTTTGGATACAAAGCCTTAAAAGCTTTACTGCCACTGAAGAGTGTGTTCCTATTAGGTTTTCAAAGCTTGACAGTTGGCTTGCGCTGTTCTTTTGCTGGGTAAATAAGTTCCTTTTGGAAAAAAAAAAGCATCCATTTTTCCTATTTGTGCTGCTGATTTTTCGCCTTTCTCTTCAAGAAAGTTATTTTAAAGCATGAAGTATTGTGCTTTAATGGATTGTCATAAGACTGTAACATAGTTTTAATGGAGCCCGTTTTTTTGTCATTATAAAAGTGGTGTAAACTTACAAAGTATTTTTCTGTGGAGAAATTGTTCATTTTTCTTTTGTGGGACTGGCATAGTGTTTTAAAGTGCATGTTACTGTGTTTTTTCTGTCAAAATAGTAACTTTTCTAGACTGATGGTGTTTCCTGGCATTTGCTGATTGCCTTCCCACTAAAAAGATGCACCATTTTGGACTGACCAGGGAACTGACTAGCAAGTCCCATGGTTGGTCCTTTTCTAACCACAGAAAGAAAAAAATTAAGCAAACAGACTTTGCCACCACATCAGGTGAGCAGTTTGACTCATCTGGAGGTTGGTGACTCTGTTGTTGCCATTTGTTGAACCTCAGACCACTCATCTTTTACTTTGGAACCCTTTGGCATAGCACCTAGAGCAGCTGTGGACCGGAGATTAGCTATGTCCTCAGCAGCTGTTGGGGCCCCTCAGTAGGCAAGGGAGAACCGCTTTTGTCGGTTCTGGGAGAGGGAGCATGGAAGGTTTCCTTGTTGTATTAGAATGCTATACCTATCCCTGAGGAAGCCGCTACTACCATTAATAAAACTTCCTTAAGTGGTCTCCCCAAAATTCACAAGAACCTTCAGAATCCCCCTTTACGTCAAGTAGTTTCAGGACAAGTTTGGATCGCAGAGGCTATGTTTCTGTTTGTTGATAAAGAACTCAAGTCAGTGTTAGTCAATACAGTAACTGTCCTACATGATACATATGATTTTCTGACTTAGCTGCATACAGTCATGAATGAAATAACGGATTCTTCTAACCTTTTGTTAACCCCCATGGACTTTAACAGCCTTTTTACATCCATCCCAAATGACCATGGGGTTGAGACCATATGGAGGGTTTTAACCCAGGACACCATTGGATTGAATGCCAACATACTATGTATGTTGTTGGAAATTATATTAGAGACCAACCTTTTTGTTTCTGGTCAGTCCATCTTTTGGCAACGCTGGGGGTAGCCATGGGCACCCCCTGTGTGTACTCTAACCTTGTCTTAGCAGAATGGGAAAGGGTCCATGTTACTCAGTTCCACCAACCCCTGGTTACCAACATGTGTTTTTTTATGGTTGATTTGTGGATGACATTTTTTTTGTTATGGGATGGTGAGGAGGAACAATTTGTTTATTCCTTGATTACTTGAACCACACTACTTCATTCTTAGGTTCACATGACAGTGTTCTCATTCATCTATCAATTTTTTGGTTGTTAATATCACTTTAAGAGCAGGAGGCTGGATAGATATAGCCCTGCACAGGAAGGGTACTTGGAGAAATCTTTATCTCCATAAAAGTAGCATGCATCCTAGACATGTCACCAGGAATATCTTGCACAATGAGATAACACAAAACTTGAGGTGGTGCACCCAAGAGTCAGTTGTTTAAAAAGAAATACAGTAATTGTGGAGGCGCTTACATCTACGGGGCTGCACTGAAAAGGATACTTGATCTCCCTCGAAGGATCTCACATGGAGAGAGAATCAGAATGAAGCCCCAGTTGCTGCTGCCAAGACCAAAGTGAGACATAACTTTGGTACGCACAAACTGAGACTGATGATTACTTATAGTACTGATAATGCTCAGGTGAAAGATGTCATACAGAAACACTGGCCCATCCTCACCCAGGAGCCTAAATTACAAGAAATCATACGAGATGCACCTTGCTTTGGATACAAGAATAAAAAGAATATTAAAAGGCTCTTATGTATCAAAGATGGCTTCTCCAAACCACTGATGTCTGGACCTAGGACCACCTTTCGTTGTGGGAACTGTTTGGCCTGTGATTCTATAGATAACAGCAACTTTTTTCAGCATCCTAATTCTGGTCATGGTTACACCTTTAAGCACATAGCCACCTGCAGTACTCCAAATGTGATTTACTTAGCTACCTGTATATCATGCTACGCTTTTTATGTTGGTAAAACCAACTAAATATTCAAGAATAGAATCTTAAGGCATTAGCGAGACATAAGCGATGGGGATACACATAATGCCCTTGCCTCACATATAAAATCTTTCCCCACACACACTTTTGTTTTTAAGGTTATTGAACGGATTCACATGGGAATGAAACAAGGAGATATCTCTAATAAAACTGAACCCAGTGAAGTTAAATGGATTATTAACCTACGGGCTGATCACCCTCCTGGTTTAAATGCCGTGATTCCTTTGAAGCCTGTATTGAAGGCAAGAAGACCAATGATTGGCTAGCTGAAGGGTGTGTCCCTAAGTGAACCACATGATTGGTACA
The DNA here is from genome assembly GCF_019279795.1 of Protopterus annectens. NCBI lineage: Eukaryota > Metazoa > Chordata > Ceratodontiformes > Protopteridae > Protopterus > Protopterus annectens. Next base: position 388,433,267 of record NC_056737.1, on the reverse strand, counting down.
TTCGTTATGAATGGAGGAAATAGAGTTCTCATTGTTATACTTGTATTGGCTGTCAATCTTTTATTAATGAAAGAGGGAGTCCCTGCCTAATTATGATCTGATGAGGGTTTACCGAAAGCGTTTATCGTTTCTTAACTACAAAGGGACTTTTATTTTATTCCATAGAGTATTTCTTTGTCTTTTTATTGCTCTCAAGAGAGATTAGTTTTTAAGACATCACAATTAAAGAATTTTATTTTACTTTGATATACTGAGCGACGGTTGTTTCTTTATCCAGTGGAACATATTTCAGCCGTGGTGGTGCTGCTGAATTTTTTACTCAATAACATGGCTGGCCTCATTTTTCCTGTCAAAAAGAAACAGAAAACTAAACATGCATCTTTGACTAGGAGATGTTTATTGGGTCTGGCTCAGGGTTTAATTCAGGCTGTTGATACTTCTTGTAAAGTAGTTTCTGGTAAAAGAAAGACTGACAGCCCTTTTCCAGAAGAAATTTAAGATTCTGAGTCTGAACAGGAAGAAGCAGGGACATAGACAATTTTCTTCCCTCGGATTTCTGATTCAGACTAAGGGGAGAGCTCAGTTCTTAAGTCTCCCTATGGAAGTTTCCCTTTCCCTGAGATCATTGCTGTAATGTGCCAGTGTTTGAATATGGACGTTTTAAAGAAAAGGCTATGAATGGTTACAGAAGGATTTTCCAGGTCTTGCACCATTGTCTCCTGTTCTGTCTGCTTTAGAGGATGTGTTTATTACTGCCTGCAATTTTCCTGATAGCCAGCCTTTCCTAAAAACGCAGAGAGAGAATGTATTAAGTTCCTCAGTCTTTTACATTTGTATATACTGTTCCCAAACCTGAGCCAGCAGCTTAGAACTCTTGTTAATTCTACTTCTGCTAAGCACCTAGTCCATTCCAGTTTTAACTCTTTCTGATAAGAATGAGAAAATTATTGATTGGTATGGGAAACAAAGTTTATACTTCTGCAGTGTTGATTTTCAAAGTTTTGAATCGTCAGGCTTATATGTTAAAGTTTATTCTAACTAATTGTGAAAGTGTAAAGAATGGTTTAATGGCTTATCTGCAGTTTCTTCTCGGGAGAAAAAAAATCAGGTTTAAATTATTTAGTTTTTTCTGTTGTACAGGTCACTTACTCATTGTTTATGATGTGTGATTATGAATCAGTTGACACTTCTAGGCAATGGCCACTGGTACTGTTTTGAGGAGGTTTATGTGGCTGCATTTTCAGAACCTCCCAGATGATGATAAAAGTGAGATTTTAAATTCACTCTTGGTTAGAGATTGTGTTTGGCTCCTCTGCTGCAGAGGTGACCATAAAGTGTGTTAAAAAGGGTAGGCTGATCCAGGGAATCTCTTGAGACTTTTCAGCCATCCTTTTCCAATTTTTCCAAGGGATTTTCTATGTTCTCATCCAGTTCTGGCAAAAAGCAGAATGAATGGTCTCAACAAAATACAGGTAAACAGACATTTAAGAAGAAATGGCAAGGGGGTTCCAAAAAAAAGACTCGAACCTTCCAAAACCAAGAACAGTCCAGCAAGTTTGAATGCCCATTCAAGAGACCTTGTAACCCACTCCCACCCTGGCCATTTTTTTTCTCAGAAAGTCTGAATCTTCATTTTTTTTTTCTTAGGCAACTTGTAGTTTTAGATAAATGTGTTCTGAAAATCATTTATCAGGGTTACAGATGGCAGTGGGAGATGTTCTTCCTTTCCAGGGGGTCATTCATCATTCTCCATCTCAGATTATTTTGTTTCCACCAGTTCTTTATGGCATGTTGTTTCAGGGAGTTGATAGAACCAGTTTCTCCCTCCTAGGTGGTAAAGGGTTTTTATTCAAGAATGTTCCTAGTGCCAAAGAAAGAAAATGCTTGGAAACCAGTTGTAGATTTTGCTTTCCTAAATCTGTGAGAGTGCCCAAATTCAGAGTGATGTCACTTCACAACCTATTATCTCTTCTTCCTCTTAAAAGATGTTCTTCGTCTTCCATTGCTGCAGTCCTGACTATTGGGTATAGTCCGCGTCCCAGTCGGCCCGAATACCAGAGTATAAGGCTGACGTCGGTCAGGGCGCATTAGACTGACGTCAGTACGTCAGGGTACTAATGCGCATGACCGACGTCATATCCTCAGTCTTTTTTGCCGCATGGTCCGATGCAGAAGCAATTTTGCGAGTGCAGGTTGGCGTACTGAAATATTTCCGAAACCGGAGTTTCAGACCGAAACAGAGTTGGCTAAGTACCCCGTTGGGGAATATTTTAGTTTTTCTTGCCTCAGTATTTTACGGATGTCAGAAAAAGTGAATAACTGTATTTCTTGTGGGAAACAGATACCTCATAGGGATTATCATACCTTGTGTATACCTTGTCTAGGGCCTGAGCACGACGTTGTTGGTTGCCGCTCTTGTGCTAGGTTTAATAAACGCACTATTAAGAGGAGGTTAGACTGTGCCAGGTTAGTGTTTGGGAAGCGTTGCAATTATAAAATGCCGTCGGATGCTCCGACGACCGCTTCCTCCAAGAAGCGCAAGGATAAAACTGTGAAGCCTAGGGTTGAGGAACCGGCAGTCCCGGACGTCGGTTCTTTAGAAGGCTCAGTGGAGCCGGAGGTTTTGCCAGGAGTTTCCATGGAGTCCCAGGCAGAAACTATACTTTTACAGGATGTGCCTTCTCAGGAGGTAGGCCAGGCTGAGGGGGCTTCTCAGGTGACTGTTCTTCCCCCTCTTCCCAAGGTAGTTAGGGCCTCTCCTTCTGTTGCCAAACCTTCTTTGCGAGGTAGGCCTACTTCAGCTTCAGTGGGGGCTTCTCCTAGCATTTCGGGTTCTGTACCTAAGAAACATATGCTTAAAATGGCAGAAGATTTAATTACTATGATTAGGGGTTCTATGCCACCGCCTGATAAGAGGCCTAGGGTGGAACCGGAGTTTGATAGTTTTGAACAGTGTTCAGAAGCCTCAGAATCTTCTGTGGAAGATATACAGGAGTTTCCTACTTATTCTGATTCTGATGTGGATGATTCCACTCCTACAGCTTCTCCGCCTGAGGATTTCTCATTTTCAGAGACTCTGCATTCCATGAGGGAGCACTTTAAATGGGAAGGCCAGGATTACTCTGATTCAGGAAAAGGCTTAGGGAGTTTTGTTTTACCCCAGCATAGGCCTTTAGCTATTCCTCCTGTGTTGAATGTGGTGGAAGATGTTTTTGCAGAGGCTTCCCTGAACCCTGACTCTTTGCCTCCTGCTCCTGTTAAGCCTGATAGGTATTATAGGGTGCCGAAGCTCATAAATATTTGTTTAAGAGTCCTAGGGCGGACCCAGAAACTATTTCTCAAGGGCCTAAGGGTGTAAAGGCTTCTGTGGTTAAAAATCCTGTTCCCACTGATAAGGAGGCAAGGGCTTTGGATAGGTGGGGAAAGAAAGTGTATACTTCTTCCACTCTAGCCATGAGAGCTTTGAATTGCCAGTTTCACATGCTAAAATATCAGAATTATCTCCTTTCACAATTGAAATCTAAGGTGGATGCTTTGGCGGAAGGTATTGAGTGTAAAGAGTTGCTGGATTTGGTTCATGTGTCTGAACAAGTGGGTAAGCATTCTTTGCAATGTGGTTTTGATGCTGTACAGGCCTCCTCGAGGGTGGCTGCTACCAGTTCTGTTCTTCGCAGGCATGCCTGGTTGAAGGACCAGAATTTAGCTGAGCATGTTAAGACAAGGATTTTGGATGCTCCTTTACAGTCTGATGTGTTGTTTGGATCGCCTGTGGAAGCAGTTTTAAAGAAAATGGAGGACAAAGCTAAGTCTATGCAAACTGTTAAGGATTTCTTGCAGGTGCAGCCTCCAAAGTTTAGTAGAAATTGGCCTGCTAAGGGGTGGACATATCCTGCTTATGATTCCCAGTCTAGGGCTAGGTCTAGACGTGGTAGGGGCAGGGCTCAAGGTTCTTTTAGGCCTAGAACAGGGAGTTCACCTGCTCAGACTTCTGGTGAGGGCAGGGGTCAGTCCTTTCGTAAACAGACCCAATGACCTGTCTTTTCCGCTGCCAGCAGATTCACGTATGGCAGCTCCTTTGGGAGGAAGACTGTCTCTTTTCAAAGAAAATTGGGATTTAATTACTCAAGACAAATGGGTGTTGGATATCATTCACCACGGTTACAGATTTTATTTCCATACAATGCCCCCTTTCAAAGGCATGCCAGATGTTCCTCCTTCACAAAGAAAAGAGGCTCACAAGCAAGTTTCTCAGTTGCTTCACATAGGGGCCATTCAGCCAGTTCCTGTATCAGAAAGGGGCCTAGGATTTTATTCTCGCCTGTTCCTAGTACCAAAGAAGGGGAACACGTGGAGACCAATTTTGGATTTATCTATCCTCAACACTTATCTGGACATTCCCAAGTTCAAGATGTTGGCCTACAACAGCTTCTACCTCTGCTGGGCAAAGATCACTGGATGGTAACTTTAGATCTCAAGGAAGCTTACCTTCATGTGCCTATAAGGCTAAGTTGCAGGAAGTATCTGCGGTTTCGAGCTGGAAATTCTCATTATCAGTTCTCTGCATTGCCCTTTGGCTTATCTACTGCCCAGAGTATTCACAAAGGTTCTGGCTCCAGTGATAGCTTACTTCAGGCTACAAGGAATTCAAATCTATCCTTACTTGGACGACTGCCTGTTTCTGGCTCAAGAAAAGGATGATCTTCTACAGCATCTGGTATATGTCTTACCAGTGCTAAGATGCCTAGGGTATTCTGTGAGCGAAATAAAGTCCAGTCTAGTACCCTCTCAAGACATGTGCTTTCTGGGTGTGAGACTGAATACAGCAGCCCAGATGGCCTTTTTAACCCCGGACAAACAAAAGAGTCTGTCACTTTACTTCCATCAACTATCTCATCAGTCCGTGCTGACTGCAAGGACAGTCCTTCAAGCATTAGGGTTCATGGCATCTTGTATTCTGGTGCTTCCCAATGCCAAACTGCATATGAGGAAGCTACAATGGTATCTCAAAAATGTATGGACACAGCACTGCCAGGATTTGGACACTGTCATTCAAATAATACCTTGCCTTCAAAAAGAATTTTTGTGGTGGGCTCAGGAATGTCACCTAAACAAGGGACTCTCTGTGACCCGGCCAGAGGCAAGTCAGATCTTAACGACAGATGCCTCGGACATAGCTTGGGGAGCTCATCTAGATGGAAAGTGGATACAAGACAAGTGGCCTGCCAAACTACAGCATCTACATATCAACATGAAAGAGATGTTGGCAGTCCAGTTTGCATTAATGGCTTTCAAGGAGTTACTTCTTCCAGGGCAGGTGTTGATTCTAACAGACAACACAACTGTCATGTGGTACATCAACAAGCAAGGGGGAACACATTCTTATCCTCTATGCAGGCAAGCAATGATTTTATGGGAGACAGCACTAAGCCTGCAACTAACTCTTCAGGCAAGGTTTCTGCCAGGAGCACAGAACTCTTTAGCAGATGTGTTAAGCAGACAAATCATGGATCCCCACGAGTGGAAACTGGATCTTCATGTATTTCAGAAACTGACAGTGTCATGGGGAACTCCAGACATAGATCTGTTCGCTTCTCCACTAAACCACCAGCTGGCACAGTATTGCACAAAGGGGTTTCATCACACAGCTTGGAAAGTGGATGCTCTGTCTTTCAGTTGGAGAAATCTTCATGTTTATGCCTTTCCACCTCTGCCTCTTCTTCCAAAGGTACTGTTAAAGGTCAGACAAGACAGGCCAAGGATGATTTTGATAGCTCCAGATTGGCCTCGGCAACACTGGTACCCACTACTACGGAGTCTGGTAAAGAAGCCTCCATGGCCTTTACCTCTGATTCCTCATCTGTTATCTCAGAAGGACGGTCATCTGCTCAATGTCAAGCTACACTCTCTTCATCTAACAGCTTGGCATATTCTGTGTTGAAGCACAGCAGGTCTCAACTTCCTCAACAAGTTTTAAATGTGATCAGGAAGCTAGAAGACCTAGTACAAGGAAAGTGTATCTTGGACAAATGGAAGAGATTTTCATTTTGGAGTACAGCAAAGAATTTGGAGATTTCTGAGCCTAATTTGAGTGTGGCTCTTCAATATCTTACTGAATTATTGGACAAAGGTTTGTCCTTCTCTTCCATAAAGATTCATGCTGCAGCAATTTCAGCTCACTATGATTGTGACCCACCTTTGTTTTCGCATCCTTTGTTCAAGCAGTTTCTTAGAGGGGCAAAGAATATAAGACCCCCGTAGAGCTCCTACTCCTGCTTGGGATCTCAATTTTGTGTTGGAAAAACTTACTCTACAACCTTTTGAGCCTGCAGCTACTGCTGAATTGAAATATTTGTCATGGAAGACTGCTTTTCTGTTGGCTATTACTTCTGCAAGAAGGGTGTCTGAGTTGCAGGCCCTTATGGCAGTAGAGCCCTTTTGATTTTCCATAAGGATAGGGTATCATTACGTACTAATCCTTCTTTTATGCCTAAGGTGGTTTCTAGTGTGGCTTTAAACCAAACTATTCATTTGCCTACGTTTTTGCAGATCCTCAGAATAAAGGGAAAAGATTTTGCACACTTTAGATGTACACAGGCAATTGCGTTATTATTTAAGCAGGACTAAGGATTTTAGGCAGTCTCAGCAGTTGTTTGTTTCTTTTGCTTTGAGTTCTCAGGGCAAGCCTGTGTCAAAACAAACTATTTCTAGGTGGATTGGCTTTTGCATTGCATTTTGTTATTCCCATCATGGCAAGGAGATTCCAGCTGGGATTAGGCCTCATTCCACTAGGGCTACTGCCACTTCAACAGCATTTCTAAGGGGGGTGGCAACTAAGGATATTCTGGAAGCAGCTACTTGGAGTTCAGTGCATACTTTTTCTAGGCATTATCACCTTCCTATCTACTCTAAGTCTAGGGCTGGTTTTGCCACAGCTGTTTTACAAGGCATGTTGTCAGCTCCTACTACTTTGTAATTTGCCAGCCTCCCTTACCTCTGCTTTGGGATTCTACCCAATAGTCAGGACTGCAGCAATGGAAGACGAAGAACATAGTACAGTTTTGTACCTACCATAAATGTAGATGTTCGAGGATTCCATTGCTGCAGTCCAATTTTCCCTCCCTCCTTCCCCTCTGTATTTGGGGTGGTTGTGTAGGTGAGTTTACATGCTTATATTTTTTGTATATATGGTTGTATATATTGTACATGTTTTTGGTGCAGGTTTTTTGGGACTTGTCTTTTTAGGGTCTTCTGACATCTGGGGCAAGAAAAGACTGAGGATATGACGTCGGTCATGCGCATTAGTACCCTGACGTACTGACGTCAGTCTAATGCGCCCTGACCGACGTCAGCCTTATACTCTGGTATTCGGGCCGACTGGGACGCGGACTATACCCAATAGTCAGGACTGCAGCAATGGAATCCTCGAACATCTACATTTATGGTAGGTACAAAACTGTACTTTTCTTGGTAACACTAGACTTAAAATATGTTTTTCCTCACATCTGTATTAATTTAGACTTGAGACATTTCTTACGTTTTTTATGTTTTGATCAAATGATCAGTTCTCTGCTTAACCTTTTGGACTATCCAAAGCACAGAGTGTTCACAAAGTGTCTAGCTCCAGTTATAGCTCATTGCTAGTTACAGGATATCCACATTTTCCATGTTTAGATGTCTTGATTATTTTAGCAGAGTTTTTTTTACCAAGTGTCAGGAATCTCTCTGTCTTGGGTGAGTGATGTCTGACACAAGCTGGGATTCCTAGAGAGCATTTCTTCACATAGGATTGTGTTTCTGGGATGTTAGCTGGACTACTCCATTTTTAAGGTTTTCCAGTCGGACTTCAGTCACTGCAAGGAAGTACCTCAGGATTTTGGGTCTCATGGCATCTGTAATTTCCATTATACTCCCTGGCAAAGACTCTACATGAGAAAGATACAGTGGTATCAGAAATCTGTTGGTCCCAGCACCAAAACCATTTATCTGTTCAAATCCCAGTTCTGTCTGGGGTTTATCAGAAGAGAAGCCATTTTGTGGAGACAACAGATATCCTTAAATCCAGGTCCCCCCATTCCAAAGCAGTCATTTGCCACAGACACCTCAGACTTTGCTTGGGGAGCAGTTTCAGGAAGGGTAAAAGTGTAGGATGCGTGTGACACCAGGGATAGATGAAAGCTTATAAATATCAAAAAGGTGCTTGCCTTGATCAAGTCACTCAACTCTCTGAATCTCCTTTGGTCCACAGGACCTCCTCAAGTTGTTGCAGACAATGCCACAGTCATATGGTACATCAAAAAGCAAGGGAGAGCCAGGTTGTATCCCCTTTGCATTACTAGCTATTTATAGCTTGGGATATAGGTTCACAGTACAGTTTCACTCTACAGGCATCATATATTCCATCAGAGCAAAGTTGTGTAGCAGACAGGCTGTGCAGTACCAGGGCAGACTCTCACAAATGGAAACTAGATCAGGGTGTCTTCCAAGATTTAATTCATCTGTGGGGAGTTTCTCAGTAAGCCATTGGCAACCCATTGAGTGACATATGGATTTGCCCAGCTTAGTAAGTTTATCTATGATTCCAGAGTGGGGGATGGTGTTGAAGGCCTTGGCGAGGTCCATATAGGCTGTGTCGACTGCTTTACCCTCATCCACAGCTCTGGAGACTGATTCAAAGAAGTCAGTCAGGTTCAGGAGACAAGATTGGCCCTTCACGAACCCAAACTGGGTGGGGTTGAGTGTTTGAAGGTTGCCAATGTCTTTGTTCATAAGTTCCATGCCCTTGCAGATCAGGCTCGTCAGACTGATGGGATGATAGTTCCCGTGATTCAAGGTTGGATCCCCCCTTGTGGAGTGGGATAACTGTAACTGTGCGCCACTCCGTGGGCATGAAGCCTAAGGTGAGGCTATAATTAAACATGACACTTGTGTGAGGTGCCAGTTCATTTTGTAGTTCATGTAGTACACAGCCCGGGATGTCATCTGGTCCCATGGATGCTGTATTCTTAGCTTTAGAGAGTGCGGTTTCTACCTCTGTGGCCGTGAGCTTTGGAGAGTGTGGTTTCTACCTGTGTGGCCATGATTACCGGAATTTGGCAATCTTTTGATATTGAGATGGGCCCTTTAGGAGGTAATTGGGGGGGGTGGAGTTGGCACTAAATCGATCTGCCAGGATATTGGCAATATCCTTGGGATCAGTATATTTAATGTCATTCAGTTGTAGCCCAGAGCATGTCTGAGCATTGCCATTTAGAGTCTTGACATAACTATAGAATGCCTTGTGGTTGTCTTTGGAATCTTTAGCAATTTTATTTTCGTAACTTCCTTTGGAGGATTTTATGAGGGATCTCCGCTTCTTACTGAGGCTGGTAAGGGAGTTTTTTGCATCATGGGATTTTCCTCTTTTCTGCAACAGTTTCTTTTTTCTGTTGTATAGTTTGTTTATGGTAGGGGACCACCAGATTGGCTTCTTTTTTTTTTTGGAGGAGTGCGTCTTGGTTCTGTTTGGGATGGCATGATTCATGCAGGAGTGGATGTGCTCGTACAGTGTCTTAGTGTAGGATTCAGCAGTCGAACTTTCAGCTCCCATCTGCATGGGTGTTCTGAAGTTTGTCACTTCTGACTTGAGTAGCATGAAGTTGGCTTTGGAGAAGTTTTTTACGGAGGTTTCCTTACTGAGGGGGTGGGGGTGGGATATGGATATCAAGGGTGATTTGCTTATGGTCAGACCTGGCCAATGAGGGGGTGACCACTGGTGTGGAGCATCTATCTCCCATGTTGGTAATGACCAGGTCTAGGATATTGGAGCCCCCTGGTGGGACAATGGATTAGCTGATGCAGGGCATTGGAATTTATGAATTCCAAGAACCGTTGGGAAAAGGTGCTGGTACCAGAGTAGTTTTCCCAGTATGTTTAGAAAGATGTAGTGAGAATCTTGGGGCATGGTGGGGGATCTGTAGCAAGCTACAGTTTGCATTGCAGTCTTACCTAGTGTTAGTTGCACCTGGAGAATTTCAGATGCATTGTTTTGGGCAACCAGCCTGGAGGTGTGAATATCCTTGGTGAATATGGACACTCCTCCACGTTTAGTGCTTCAGTCTTGGTTTGGTGGCCAAAAAGTGTGGTAAGGGTTGTAGCCTGGTATTGCAGGGGTGCTCTATGGAGCCTCAACCAGGTCTCAGTTACTGCACAGATATGGATGTTCTCCATTTTTAGGAGTGCCTCGAGAGAGTGCATTTTGAGGTTTAGACTTCTAGCATTGAGTAGCATTACCTTCAGATTTTTGCATGCTTGTATCTGTTACGGTGGTGGTTTTGTCCTTTGAACCTTGCCTAAAAAAGGCACTGTAGGGGTGGCAAGAGCTTTAGCCAGTAACCTGAATCCCAGGGTTGACAGGTGCAGACCATCTCTGGCAAAGCATCGTGGTTTGTCGATCATGTCGTCCCAGGCAGACAGATACTGGATCCTCTTTGAATGACACCAGAAGCTTAGACAATTGTTTAAGTCAATCATTTTGTCCTTATATTGTGGTATCATTCTGGGCGAAGGCAGGATGCTACTTGCGGCTAGGGTCATACCTACCTGGGCCACATGATCCGAGAGCTCTTCCATGTCTCTCTTCATGTACTCCAGGGAGGTACGTCTCAAGTCATTCACTCCAACATGGACAATGACAGAGTCGTATTTGTACTTGTTGTGGAGTGACTTGAGTGCATGCATTATGTGGCGGATCCTGGCACCCGACAGGCAGCTGAGTGTAATTTTCTCCTTGTTCAGCCTGGTGAGTGGGACATCAGTGTGCCTGACTATAGAGTCACCTATGACTAAAGTGTTGAGTACGTTGTCTTTCCTTAGGGGCTGTTGTTGGGTGGCACACTGGTGTTGTGAGCTAGGTGTCATTTTGGTTGTGACTGGTGTTTGCATTTCAGCTTTGGAGGTCCTTGTTGCTTGGGCAGGTTAATGTTAAGGGCCTCTGCATATGTGGGTTTATTGTTGCTATGTGTGGGTGTTGGTGTGGGTTTTGAAGGGCTATGTGTTGCTTGAGATGTAGTGCATGTGTTAACCTTCTCCTCTTGACTGTCTAGCACAATCTTGGCTGGAGAAAGCTTTGCTTCCAGTTTGGCTATGTAAGTGCATCTCTCGCAGGTTGTAGTGATGGGTGGTAAGAGGAGAGGGTTGTCTGTGTACATGAGGCAGTTGCTGCATTGCCCCAGTATGCCCAGATTCACCAGGTGGACAGGAGAAATCACCAGAAGATGACCCTTGAACATGCCTGTTTAGGTGCTTTTTTGTAAAGTACAAGAGCTGTTTTCCCTTACCTTTGCAAGGTACTTTGCAGTTATAGGCTGTTTAGTGCCTATGATTAATTTCTCCTTATTAACAAGGAGAGTTGTGTGCATGTATCAGTTTAAGGCTTCCTAGTGCTTTCCAGCAGGTTCTAGTGCAAGTGCTAGTCACAGGGGTTCAGATTTTAGTGCTAATACTGAGAAACCAGCTGGTTCTGAGGGAAAATTTGAAGGGCAGACTTTCTGGCACCTAGAATAGTTTAACCGTAGCCCCGCAGTGCTGCACAATGCAAAAAATGTGCAAACACAAGCGTTTTAAGCCAGAAAATTGAAAGGGATAGAAATCGGCCCAAAATGTTTTAGGGTGTGTTGCTGAATGTCTTGGGTTCTCCATTGGCTTCTGACTTCGAGGCAGTGGAGAGAGCTCTTCACATGATTAGAGATAGGACATCATTGCCCCCTGAGGTCCTTCCCCTCCACAGCAATCTACTGTGGGTCCTGAGTCTGCTCAGTCTGCTCCATCAAGGTAGCTGGTCCATTCAAGCCTCAAGACTGTCCTCATGCAGAACTGCGCACACACTTCTGGGTCTTCCTCTAACTGTTCCCCTGTAAAAGTCCCCTGGGAAGCATAAGTGCAAGAGGAAACACATTAATTCCCTGCAGGAATCCTTGACAGAAGACACCGATTTCAATGAAGGAGAGGAGTCTCCCCACATCACACTTTGAGTGTCTCGTTTGGAGAAATTCTTAAACGTCTTGAGGCAGAAAGGTGGTTGGTCTTCTGAAGCCTCTTCCCAGGGGGAGCTGGTGTTTTTTGAGGCTTTTGGAACCAGCTCAGCTATGTTCTTGGTAGTCCCTCCAGTGGATGAAATGGTGAATCTCATTTCAGGTTGGGCTTGGAACGATCCAGATATGACAGAACCAATTCCTTGAAAGCCGGAGACATACCTAGTTTAGTTGCATCCAAGGACCATGCCCACTAGAACAGGGGTCCTCCAGTTGATGCCATAGTGGTTGTGGCAGCCCCCAAAAAGTAGCTTGCTGAAGAAAAGGCTTCTTGTCGTCACCCCCCCCCCCCCCCCAACAGGGAAGTCTAGGGCCTTGGACAGATTCGAGAAGCAAATTTTTGCTTCACTGACCTTTGCCCTGTAGTCTGTGAATTACCTGGCACACTTTATAAGGTTCCAGAGGGATTTGAATAAGGTACTTTCCAAATCCCTCTCAAGGCCATGTCAGCAGAGGTTAAAAAGAGTCTTTCTTCGCAAATGGTCACCCTTCAGTCCCTGCCAGATGTCCTTACATAGCTGATCTTCCATGCTACAGAAGGTGCTTCGAGAGTGGCAGGTTTAGGCGTTATTGTTAGGATGCATGTACAGCCCTCCAAGACGTCCTTCAGCAGTACAGCCTTTAATGGATCTACCTTGTTGGAACTCTAGGTTAGAGAGACCCTCTCCAGGATTGAACAGGATGGGAAAACCTTGTCTGCCATAGGGATGCATTTTTCTACTCCTCGGAGGACCTTTTCACAGAACCCGAAAGGGGGAAGAATGATGTGCTTCCAAAAATTGCAAGAGGTTTCCCAGGACTCCTGTGAAGATAGATTCCCCCTGCGGCAGATGGAGGAACTCTGCTGGCAGATGTCAACCACACGGCAGAGGGGACCTACAAAACCAAGGCTTCAGATGTCCTTTTTCCAAGAAGCTTTTTCATTGCCCCCGAACAGTTGCCTGACTGATATACTCTGGACCATGGTAGGGGGCACTTATCTCTGCATCCAGAAGCCGGGATGTCCATCACCAAAGATGTCTGGTTGCAGAAAGTAAATGCCAGAGGCTGTTACATCCCCCCTCATATGCACACACACATTCAAGAAAAATTCCTGGTGTGCCATCCCATTGGAGAAAGGAAGCAGCCTTAGAAATAGAAAAGCTGCTAATAAAAGTCATTATCCAAGAGGTCCCACCAAACCAGCAAGGGTTTGGAACTTACTCGAGATTCCTTTTGGTGCCTAAGATATCCGGGGACCTCTGGCCAATATTGAACCCAAGTCTCTTGAGGCAATTTGTCAAGCACTCAGAAGTTCTGAATGGTCAGGGTTCAGTCCATTCTCCCTCTTTTACAGAAGGACGATTCAGTGTGCTTGATATATCTCCAGGATAGGTACTATCACATAAAAATTGACAGATGGTCTAGGAGATACTTTTGCTTCTGACTAACTTTCAATTCCAAGCCATGTCCTTTGATCTCGCCACAGTCCCCCAGATGTTCACCAAGTGTATGACAGTGGTTACATCTCACTTGAGATTGCTGGGATTCAAGATGTTTCCTCTTTTCAATGACTGACTCTTCACCACTATCACCAGGCATCTACTAATGCACACTAGGGACTACCTGCTCCATCTATGTCTACACCTGGGCATTGCAGTCATCTGTAACAAATCTCATTTCTCCCTCCTATTCAAGTCCTGGAGTTCATAGATGCTCATCTGGATATGATTTCTCAAATGGCAAGACTCCCTCAGTCCAGGCTATCTGCATAACAGTATCAGGTGGCACATCTATTGTCTCTTCAGTCACCACCAGCCAAGTTGGTTCTTCAGATTCTCAGTTCAGTAGTGGTGTCCATAATCCATCTGCCTCTGGCAAGACTTTTTATGAGGGTGCACCACAGGATACAAGCAATAAAGTGGTGTATGAATTGACATCCTGTGATGGGATGGGGGAGTTGCTGAGAGATGCTTTGATTCATGATTGGCCTCCCGGTCTCTCTCATGCTTATTCTCCCACTCCTCTCGTATCCAAATGTCTACATAAAGCATGTCAACAAAAGAACAAAGTGATTGTCATTGCCCCATTCTGGTCTTGACCAGCGTGGTAACCTTTCTTTTGGCCTCACCTGATATACCCTCCTTGGTTTCTGGATCTGCAATCTCATTTGCCCAGATTGTCTCACACTAACATTCAAGCCCTCAAGTTAACTGCATTGTTTCTCTACTTCCTATGATGGCTAGACAGTCCCAGCTTTCTTCTCGGGTTTTACGCATCCTTTCATTTAAACAAAAGGGTTCCACTAGGAAGATATACAAGAGCAAGTGAAAAAGATTCTCTGTTTGGGCCAGTGAGAGCCACCTGGATCCCTTTTCAGCACCCAGTCCAGCGGTACTAGATTTTTGGCTTCTCTTTTTCATAACGAAGTAAGCTACTCCACAATCAAGGTACAGTTGGCTGTGATATTTGATTATCATGTAGATAAAGATTATTTGTCTTTGGCCTCCCTTAGGCTATTCAAAGCTTTCCTCAAAGGTGCATTCTTACTTAGACCACCTGTCAAAGACACCACTCCTTGGGATTTGACAGTTTTTCTCCAGTCCTTAACTCAATTTCCTTTTAAACCTATGGCAAAAGCTGTTTGGAAATTTTTGTCCTGGAAGACCATTTTCTAGTCAGCATTACAGCTGGTAGGTAAGTATCTGAATTCCAGGCATTGTCTTGCCAGCTGCCTTATATCATTTTTCATAAAGACAAAGTGTCTCTTCGCACCAACCCCTCCTGTCACCTGAAAGTAGTGGCAGAATTTTTCCTTTACCAGTCCATTAATTTACCAATTTTCTTTCCAAAAGTTTCTAATAAAGGGACTATATGCTGCATTTGTTGGATATACACAGATAACTGAGATTCTGCCTCCATAGAACATGAATAAAAACTTTCAGGAAGTTGGATCAGTTTGTATATTTTTTCTAAAGCTAAATTGGGGCAGTCTGTGTCAAAGGTTATTTTAGAGTGGTAGATTACCGATTATATTTCTCATGTTTATAAGAAAAAAGAGTTGACTTTACCAAGACCACCACAAGCTCATTCCACAAGGTCAATCTCCACTTCCTCATCCAGAATTTCTTTAGTTGATGTTTGTGCTGCTGCTACTTGGTCCAGTCTTCATACTATCATTACAAGTTGGATATCCTTTCTAGGAACAGGGCAGTGTTTGGTTCTGCCATACTTCAGAATATGAGACCACCATGGGTTTTTAATAGCTGGGGGACTCTGCCCCAATGTTTGAGGAATGGAGAAAAATTACAATATCAGATGAAAAACTATGTACTCACCATAATGATGTATCTGTTTTGTATGTTTTCATCTTTCCTTGAGCTACCCTCTCTCATTTCCCCCTTCCATCAGTGGAAGATACTGCTATGGTTTCTTGACCTGGAGGTATATCATCTTGGCCTAGTTCATGACTGAGCTCCAGATATCTTTGCTTTCATGTTTCTAGCTTCTAACTTTTTACAGGTCTCTCTTTTTCTATATATTGATATCAAGGGGGCAAACTCAATCTGAGGTAATGTGGGGTTTGGGAGGGGATTATTGGTAAAGGGAGGAGCTTGAGCTACATATCTGAAGTCTGAGAAGTGGCTGAAGTCAGATCTGAGATCGGATCTGTAACCCTGTTTTTGAGGAATGTCAAAAAACGACAACACAGATGCATCATTATGTTGAGCTCATAACTTTAATTGTTAGCATGTCAGCCCATCAGTCCTCTTTCAATGCAGTCTCATGTCAAAATATTTTTGAAAGAGATTTTGCATAAGAGGTGTCCATTAAAATCATTGGCCCCTCATTGGGATCTTAATTTTGTGTTAGAGAAGCTTAACACTTGCTACATTTGAATAAGTTAACCTGGCTGACTTGAGGTTCTTAACATGGAAAACAGTTTTACTGATTGCTTTGTCTTCTGCAAGTATAGTATCTAAGTTGCCTGGGTTCTTTCTATTAGCCTCCTCCTTGGTAGCTTTCTCATTTTCCTTTGGTTCTGTGAGATCTTGTGGAACAAGGAACCTCCATCATGGTCCCTTGTCTCAGCAGGAAACAAGTTTTTATTCCAGAATGTTTTTGGTTCCCAGGAAAGAGGGATCATGGAGGCCCATTCTAGTTCTGTCTTTTCTCAACACCTTTCACAAGGTTCCTTCCTTCAAGATGATGTATTTTTTATCAGCTTTTTTTCCCTATTTTGCTTCTTCATGCTTTTCTTGTATCTCTGGATATGAAGGAGGCTTACCTGCATATCCTTGTTCACCCTCACCTTTGGAAATTTTTACATTTCTCTGTTTATTACTCTCATTTTCAGTTCTCTGCCTTTTGTTTTTTTTTCTACAGCTCCAAGGGTAATTTCCATTTGTCTGAACTCTGTGGTAGCTTTCTGCAGACTTCATGGAATTCAGATATTCCCTTATGTAGGCAACCTAATTCAGGCCCCCGTGTGAACATATTCTGTTACAAAATGTACACCTCACTATGCTGCCTCTGCTCAGTATTGTTTTACCCTCAGTCGCAAAAAGTCTGTGTTAATGCCATTTTTGGTCAAAGTGTTTTTTGGTTTCAGGATTCAGACCATTCCAGTGTTGGCTTGTCTCCTGCCTCCCAAGGTTCTCTCTTTGGCTATGTATTTGCACCTGCCTCTTTCTCTTCCAGTCCTTCCTGCAAGGTAATTTATCTAAGCTCTGGGGTACATGGCATCCACTATCCCCATAGTATCCTTTTACCAAACTCCACATGAGGAAACTTCAGTGTTATCTCAAGGCTGTTTGGTTCCAGCACTGCCACATTCAGGAGTATCTGATCTCTCTCACTTTGTCTCAAGCTCAGGCTCTGCTTGTGGATTCATTAAATTTCCCTAAATCTAGGACTGCCTTTTCAGGTTCCTCTCCCTATTGAGAGCTGTATACCTATGGTTCTGATCATGGTTAGGGAGCCTTCTTGAACACCTTACATGCCCAGAGTCTTGGGTCCCATTAACAGTTGACAGACCATATCAGTATTAAATAGATGAGGCTCTGCTCCCGGCTCTCCAGATTTTTATTTCTGTTTGGGTTCCAGGTCCTCTAAAGATTTTTTTTACAGACAATATCACAGTCCCTGTGGTACATCAGCAATCAAGGGAGCATAAATCTTACCTTCTTTGCAGGCTGTCTCTTCAGGCTTTGCATTTTGCAGTCTGCCATCACCTGGTTCTTTGTGGTTTACATCGCTTCAGAGCAAAATCCAGTGGCATCCTCTTTTTGAGGATTTCCTGAACACATCCTCAGGAATTGATGCTTCACAGGGTGGTGTTTCTGAACATTGTACATCTGGGAATTACTCCTCTGGTAGATCTTTTTGCCTCCCCTCTGAACACAAAACTTGTAAGTTCTGTGGTTTGGACAGTGGATGCCATATATATATATATATATATATATATATATATATATATATATATATATATATATATATATATACATATATATATATATATATATATATATATATATACACATTTATTTATTATTTTTTTAAGAGGTGTTTCTGTATGTGTATCCTCATCTTCCTCTACTTACCAGGGTCCTGCACATGATTACGTGGGATGCACCCAGAAGTTTGCTGGTGACTTCCTTTTGGCCCAGACAACACTGGTTTCCCCCTTCTGTTTCACTTGGCTAGGGGCAAACATCACGTTACCTCACCGGATGGATCTTCTCACACAAGACATGGGATCTGTCATTTACCCTCACTTGCCCGACCTTCAGCTAACACTTAGGGTGACAGTGTTTTGATTCCTTTCAGTCAGCAGTTTTTTGAGGACGTACTTCGGGTTTTGCAGGATGACAGAAAACTCACTAGAAAAACTAGTATGGCTTAAATGGAAGAGGTTTTCTATTTGGTGCGTCAAGCATGACCTGGACCCTTTTTCTTTGGGTTATGCTAGTTTGGCATATTCCTATGTTAGTTTATTTCTTAGCCTTTTCTGCCTGTCTGACTCTGGGTCTGCCTTTGGCTTTTAGTTTTGAAATCGATTTCTGAAAGTTGTCCTTCATTTTAAGCCTCAAAAAAAAAAAAAAAAAAACTATTCGTCCTCCTTGAGGCTTAATTTTGTTCTTGTACAATTTCCTTGGTTCCTTTTCAGCCTGTATTTTCTTCCCTGCAGCATTGTACTTTGAAGACTGTATTGTTGGTAGGTCTTACTTCTGCCAAAAGGGACTCTGAAAGTACCTCCATCTTGTTTTTTTTTTTTTTTTTTTCCTCACAAGGAGTAAGGTCATTACCAGTCCTCCTTTTATACCAAAGGTGGTTATCATTTGTCCTTGAATCAGTCCATTTATTGTCCATATTTTTGTTCCTTCTCGATAGACTTCTAGTGAGAGGGATCTGCACACCTTGGATTTGCATAGACAGCTATCACTTTGGTAAGACAAAATGCATCAGAAAATAAGAACAACTTTTTGTTTTCTTTCATGCCAGGAAATTGGGTTTGGCAGTATCTAAGTAAACCATCTCTTCTTGGATTTATAAGGCCATTTGTTTTTGTTACTCTTTCCTGACAAGCAGCTTTCCTCTTTTGTACATGTTCATTCCACCAGGGCAATATCCTCTTCTGTTGCTTTTTTTTCAAGGGTCTCGATACTAGATTAGTCTTGGAAGGAGCTGGTTGGTCTTCTTTTCACAGTTTTTACCACACATTACAAGTTGGATATCATTTCCAAGGCCAGGGCAGGATTTGCCAGGGAAACTTAGTGTTTTTGGAGATGTCTTCTCTGCCTTCCTCCTCCCATACTTTCCAGTGTCTTTTGTACTCTCCCAAGAGTAAATACCACTACAACAGTGATAAGGAAGTACATAGTACAGTTGTGTAATATCTTACTGTAAAAATAGATGTCCTACTTCTCAGTGTTGCAGTATTCTGTCCCTCCCCCCGGCCCCTATTATTTTTTGTTGCCCTACTTCTGGGTGAGAGATCCATCTTCCATGGTTATTACCTCCGGATTCCCTTCTTGGATGTGCATGTCATTGTTTTCTCAGGGGTTGCTCCACTTTTCCTAGGGCACTTCAGTTCTGAGGATTAGGAGCTCATATGTCACATATGTACCTGATGCCTTGTATGTAGGACATACTTTGCTTTGAGTTAACGGCCATGACTTTGGCACCAAGCATTTGTTTGTATAAGACCCTCTTATAGAATGTTGACATTGTTTGGAGATTCTATGACTGCTTCCAGTTTGCAGTCATCAGCAACCTTTGTCAGCCACAAACCTTTAGTTTTTGCTTGTACTTCGGAGAGAAAGATTCCAAACAGTAGAGGTCCAAGAACTGATCCCTGTGGAACACCACTGGTTACAGGTCTGCTGTTGGCGGTGGATTCCACTATTTTGACTATATATGTTCTGTCAGTGAGCCAGTTAGCAAACCAACTAACAATGTAAAGGTTGATATCGGGTGAGTTTGTCAATGATGCCTGAGTGGGGGATAGTGTCAAAAGCCTTGGCTAAGTCTAGGTAGGCTATATGCACAGATTTCCCTAAGTCCATGGTCTTGGTGACTGTCTCGAAAAAGTCCACCAGGTTTAACAGGCATGATCTCCCTTTGACAAATCCAAATTGAGTAAGGTCAAGTGTTTGGAGGTTACCAATGTCTTTGTTAAGGTCAGTGATTATTATCTCCATGGCCTTGGCTTGGATAAGGCTAGTCAGGCTAATAGGTCTATAGTTCCCAGGGTCAGTGGAAGCACCACCAAGGTGATAATGGTGTCCATTTTCCATTCAGCCAGTGCTTAGATTGTGATTGAAGAGAGTATCCACTGTTGTTGCTAATTCTTGCTGGAGCCCATGTAGGATGCAGCCTGGGATGTTATCAGGTCCCATAGGTGTTTTTGGCCTTAGCAAGGGCATTTATGACCTGCTCTTTAGCGATGCAAGATAGGGGACAGGTGGTAAGGATATCATGGGGATGTGTGGCGGGGACAGGGGAGTGAAGTTTTCACAGAACCTCTCAGCTAACAGGTTGGCTATGTCCACAGGCTCAGTATATGTGATATTGTTAACTACCAGTTTGGCAGAAATCTGTGCCTTTCCTTTTAGGATACAGATGTAACTAAAGAATGATTTATGATTGTCCTTAGTTGAGGAAGGTAATTTGGATTCATAGTTTGCTTTGGAGAACTGCACAAGAAGTCTTATTTGCTTGTTTAAGCTGAGGAGAGAGTATTTCCAGTTTAGGGCTTACTTCCTCTTACTTTTAGCAGTTTCTTCCTCTTGTTGTAAAGCCTGTTAATGGCAGTTGTCCACCAGACAGGTTTGCTCTTCCTTGAGGAGCTTGTTTTGGTCCTATCAGGTATGGCTAAGTTAATGCAGTTATACAGGTGTTTGTATAAAGCATGGGTGTAGAACTTTACATAGCTGCCAGTCCCATCTGGGGGGGGGGTGCAGTGAAGCTATTTATGCCATCCTGTAAGAGGTTATAATCTGCTTTGGAGAAGTTTTTTTTTTGGGGGGGGGGGGTTCAGGTGTGATCGTTACTTCAAATGAGACTGATTTGTGGTCAGATCTCACCAGGGAAGACCTCACAGTGGGGGTGCTACAGTGATCCCCATATTGGTAAGCACCAGATCCAGGATTTTGGCACCCCTTGTGGGGGTGTCAACCAACTGGTCCAGGGCATTGGAGTTAAAGTCGAAGAGCCTTTGGGCAAGTGAGTTTGAGCATGAGTAATTTACCCAGTCAATGGATGGATAGTTAGTCACCCAAAACCATGGTGTTCGGATGTTTTTTGATAAACTCAAGTAGATCCCAATAGGCAGTGTTTGTGTCCTAATTCATGGAGTGGGTCCTGTAGCAGGAACAGGTGTCCTACCAACAGTTAATTGCACCTGAAGTATCTCAAGGGAATCATACTGTTTAACCAATCTAGAGGTGTATTTATCTTCAATGAATATTGATACACTTTCTCCTTTAGTTCTCATGCATTCAGTTTGTGTGATCTGAACATGTGGAAGGAGGTGTAACCTGGTATGGCTGGGGTGCTGTCCACCACCTTGAACCAGGTCTATGTGAGTGCACAAATGTTTGCGTCTTCCAAGGTGAGGACTGCTTACAGTGAGTACAGTTTCATGTTAAGACTCCTAGCATTTAGCAGCATAACCTTCAGGTTGTTTTTAGATGGAAATTTTTATGTCAGGAGTTTTGTCTTTGAGACACTGTCTAAATAAGGCACTATGGGGTGACAAGAGCCTTGGCCAGTAGCCAAAATCCCAGGGGTGACAGATGAAGACAATCTCTTGCAAAGCATCGAGTTCTTTCAATCTTGTCATCCCAGGCTGACAGATACTGGATCCCCTTAGAATGACACCAGAAACTAAATGAATTATCGAAGTCAGTCATTTTCTGTTTGTTTCAAGGCATCATCCTAGGTGAAAGTAAAATGCTGCTTAAGGCTAGGAACATACTTTCCTGAGATGCACAGTCCGAGTGCTCAGTCATATCTCTCTTCATACAGTCCAGAGAGATGCATCTCAAATTGTTCACACCAACATAGACTATGATGGAGTCATAAGAGTACCTGTTGTTGAGAGACTTGAGTGCATGTGTGATATGACAGATCCTGGCACCTGACAGACAGCTGACCCTGACGTTTTCCTTATTCAGCCTGGTGAAAGGGACATCTGTGTGTCTCACGATTGAATCATCCTTACTCTGGTATCCCCCCATCAAATTCATTTGCAAATAAAAAGAATAAAAGTAAAAATATGCCTTATAGTTATTCTGTCTGAACTACTGCTCAACCCACAGGAAACTTACCTTTTTCCATTTCCCTCTAGTGTATCTTTGCCAGCCACTATGAAATGGGGGTTAGCCACATCCTCCGTGGCTGTTCCAGTACTTGCGAGAACCAAACACTTTAGGTGGATGAGTAGTCTGGGGGTAAGATACCCCTTGACAGACATAATATTCTGTCCCCAGATATTCGTTTCTAGTAGTGATGTTCACAAGAAAAGTAACACAGGCATCATTATACAGCTGGTCATATTATAGCTGTTTATAAGACTGATATGTTTGCCTTGGCTAAGAGTGTTCTGCAGACAACTAATTGTAGTATTTTGTTCCCATACATGCCTCTGGCTGTAGTGCTAGTTTGGTTAGAGACCTTTCTGTTGCTTCAGATAATGATGAATCTAATGAAGACAATGGTGATTTCCTAGTTGACATGGAGTCCAGTTTCTGATTCTTCAGATTGTGAACCTGAGCTTAAGTCCAAGTAAGTGTTCAGTTTTCTTCACTAGACTTAACAATGTTTTGGCGTGGAACAGTTTGGGAATAACCCAGAGCTAGGCAGGGTATATGACCTTATAGAGAACAAGATGCCCACTTCTGTGGCTGTCTCCCCTCTCTGAGAGGGAGATGTTTATAAAGCTGCCAAAGCAGTCCTAAAAAAGCTCAGAGAAAATATAGTCTCCTCGGACATGACAAGTCTCTTTTTCTCATTCGACTGCTGACCCAGCTACTGTCTTCACAGTTGCCTGCTCAAATACAAAGTCCTTGGCTTCATCTACTCCAACTCCCCCAATAAAGAGGGAAAATGGTTAGCCCTTCAGGGCAAAATTGTCTCTCTGTAGTAATCTAGCCTTTAGAAAGTTACATTATCAAGGCTATATGTGTACATTTATTTTATAGTGTGGTGTACAGGTTGGATGATTTTGCCGCATCTTTACCTTTAGAGCAGAAGTGTTATATAATTGAAATTGTTT
Organism: Protopterus annectens; assembly: GCF_019279795.1. NCBI lineage: Eukaryota > Metazoa > Chordata > Ceratodontiformes > Protopteridae > Protopterus > Protopterus annectens. The sequence continues at coordinate 388,410,440 of NC_056737.1, read as the reverse complement.
TTGATTTGACTAATGTTTCAAAACATGCTTTGAGAGGTGTGCTTGAATGTGCATATATACAGTCTTGAGAAATTCTGCTTTTTCTGTATTATTAAGATAGTATGGTTTGTTATGGAATCCTAACTTGTCTGATGATTTAAAAGCCATATTTTGAATGCAATTTAAGTTCTGAATTGTGTTGTTTGGGCCCACTGTTGCACATATTCTCAAACAGTGGTATGATAAGAGGCAAGTTAATTCATGGCGTGTCTAGGGTGTTTCATGTATCCAGTTTCTCCCCATAAAATGAGTCTTCAAGGGACATAAACAACAAAAAAATCTCAGTCAAACAAAAGTCAGGGATCCTAAAGGAAATGATAGGAGGATAATTTTTCTAAACCAAATAAGTGGGGTTCCTTTCCAAAAAAAAAAAAAATCAACTCCCCTGACCTTCTTTCTTTTCCTCTTGCCAGGCTGTCTTTCAGTAGTGCATCCTGGCTGCAAATACTCTCTGACAAATAGGTTCTGAGAATAATTCTGGGAGGATACACTTGGCAGTGAATAGAAAATCCCCTTTTGGTGGAATATTCTCCACACCCACCATACCAGATGGAGTTGTTTCCTCCAGTGCTCTTACACATGGTAGGACTATTCCTCAGGCAATGATCCTGTCTTAAAAAGTCTTCACCACTTATGGACTTCAGTCCTCTTCAAATGGTCACAATCAACTCTACCATGATGCGGTACCTGAACAAGCAAGGGGGTACAAACGTCATTTTCTGTTTACCAATTGGCTCTGATGGTCTGGGAGCTGGCTATACAGCATTCTTTGACTCTTCAGGCCTTGTACATTCTGTTAGAGTGAAACACAATGGCAGACAGACTAAGCAGATCCTGAATAAACCCTCACAAGTGGAAGTAGATGTTTTCCAGGACTTGATCCAGATGTGTTGAACACTTTTCTTTGACTCCCAAGGTGTACTGGTAAAGATTCAGAAATAATTACTAAAGATCATTGTTGTAATCCCCCTTTTGACCCACACAAAGTTAGTTCTGCCTTTTAATGGAATTGACCAGGGGCAGTTACCAAAAGCTTTCTCACAGACTGGATCTACTTACACAGCATCATGGGTGAATGTTTTACCCCATCTTAAAGCAGTTGCACCTGACAGCCTAGATGATTCTATGTTGATAACTTTTTATGTAGTTGTTCCATGAGGATGTGCATCAGGTTTTTATCTAGATAAAGAAGACCTACACCTAGAAATTTTAAGTTTACAAGTGGAGTCATCTAAGCTTGTCTGTGCATGGATCCCCTTCTGTCATCTCTTTTTGTGGTCAGACAGTTTACAAAAGGATTGCTACAGTTGAGACCCACTTGAAAGTAAATTCTTCCTCCCTGGGATCTCTGCTTTGTTCTTGAAAACTTGACCTTACCTTCTTTTAAACCTGCTTCTTGGGCTGATTTATGGTTCGTTACTTGGAAGACTGCTTTTACTCATTGTTCTGACATCTGCAAGACAAGTCTCTGAGCTGCAAGCTGTAATGGTGGGCCAACCCTGTCTGATTTTTCACATGGACAGATGTGTCATACTAATCCATTATTCATGCCTAAAGTTGTTTCTGACTTTTCCTTGAATCAAGCCGTCAGTCTCCTAGTGTTCTGTCCTGATCCAAAAAGCAAGGGAGAAAAGATTCTACATACCTTGGATGTGCACAAGCAGCTTAGGTACTACCTTGACAGATCAAAGCCCTTTAGAAATTCTGAATAGCAGTTTGTCTCCTGTGTGGGGGCTAAGAAAGGTCAACCTGTCTCTCAGCAAACTGTTAGGTTGTTCTATGCTGTGTTTTTCCTGTTAATCCCAACATGGTAAATCTTTTCCAGGATAGCTTTAGTCTTACTTGATTAGGGCCTTATCCTCTTTGATAGCATACTAGAAAGGGGTGGATTCTAGAAGCAATAACTTGGTCCCCCTGCTCATACCTTCACAGAAGACTTCATACTGCCTTTCTGCTCAGGGTTCAGAGCAGGCTTTGCTAGGACCATTCTCCTGCAGTTCCTGCATCCTTATCCTTCCACCACCTGATAGGGCAAGCTTTGGGAATCTATCCAAAATGCCACTGAGGAAATGGAAATGATAAATATAGCACTGTTGTGCAAGTCCTACTTACCTGTAACAGTAAATGTTCAAGCTCCTCACTGCCTCAGTGACATCACCCATATCCCAGATTGTGCACAGTTGAGGAGGATTTCAACCTCTTTGATTTGGTGGTTGTTGGATTTGTTTTTTATATATATATATATATATATATATTGTATTGTGATTGGCTGCAAATTTACTCTTGCTAGATGATTCTGGCTTCAGATACTTTACTCCCCTTCTTTGTGGAAATGAAAAATGCCTGAGCACTTTCTTCCTGTGACAGCTGAAGACTTTTCTCTCTGCATATGCTTAGCCAATCAGGTGTCACAGGAACAGTAAGGGAGGGGAGTCTGAGCTTTCGAAAGCTGGCCTGTACTGGGTTACCAGGGCAGATAACCCAAAATGCCAGTGATGCACCGAGTAATTCGGACATCTGCTGATTGTGATAAGTAGGACTTTTGCAGCTGTACTTCCATCTCAAGGTTAATTTGTCATCCATTTCTGCTTGTCTGCTCTTGGATCTTCTCCTTTCTAACCACCATATTAAGATGTTTTTGAAAGAGATTTTGCATATCCATCCACCTAGAAACCAGTTGGATCCTCCTTTGGATATTAACTTTGTGCTTGAAAAGCTTACTCTTTTATCATGTGAACCATCTCATCTGGTTTTTGAGGTTCTTAACTTGGAAGAGTGTTTTACTCATTGCTCTGACTTCTGCTGGGAGAGTATCTAATTTAGAAGCACTTGCAGTGAATTAGCCCTACCTCTTTTTTTTTTTTTTTACAAAAGACATGATTTATTTGAGAAATAGCTATTCCTTTGTCCCTGAAGTAGTCTTAGAGTTTACCTTGACCCAAATTATTAATCTTCCTGTATTTTTCCTGATCCCAAGAGCAAAGGAGAAAAGATTCTTCACAATCTGGCTAGCCACAGATGGCTAAAGTACTACCTAGACAAAAACATCCTTCAGGAAGGCTGACAACATGGTTGTTTCCTTGAGGGTAAAAGGAAAGGACAAACAATGTCAAAGCAGATTTACATATGGATGTCTCATGATATTGCTTTTTGTTATTCTCACCGTAATAAACCACTTCCAGGCAGGGTTAGGGACAGTTGCACAAGGGCATTGGCTTCTTTGATGGCCTTTTTTTTTTTAAGTAGTACTTCCCTCCCATCCAGTGCCTTATGTCCATGCCAGGTCTACCAGCTTCTCCATTTCTACTCCAGGCTTACTGTGAAATAGCTGCAGCCATTCATAGAACCTAAGAGCATTTTGTGGATCTTGGGGCATCACCATCAGACAGAGGTTTTTACACATTGGGCTTTACTCCATTACTCCAACCTCCCTTTTATGATCCATGGTTCTGTCTGAGGAGTGGGCATTCAATCTGGGTGTGCAGCATGTCACCCCACCCCTGTGACAGCTCAGCCATGGCCACCACTCTTTCCTGTCCTTGAGCTATTCCCCCCTAGAGTGACATCCCTAGTCAACACCAATAATCATCTCAAGAAACGTCCACAAAACCACCCACCCCCTAGGATGAGTACACCCATTCCTTCTCTTCCCTTCTACACCATCATACACTCAAGCTGCTGATCAGACTGAGTTGAATAGGTTGTAGTCAAGGCTTTATCCCTCTACATCAGAGGAAAGACTTTGGTGGGTTTCTGGAAAGAGGTGGACTCTGGAAGTATTCTAGAGGCAGTATCTTGGTCTTCTGTACATTATTTTGCAAAGTGCTACAAATTCATTTCCTTTTCCAAGTCCAGAGTATGCTTTACTAGGACCATTCTCATAGGGCTTTTAGCTTCTCAGTTTTCCTCTTCCCTTTTTAATTTCTAAGCTATGGTAATCAACCCCAAATGGCTTAGGCTACTGGAACAGTGATCTAATGTTAAACATAGTGTAGTTGCATAAGTAAACTTACCATAACAGTAGGTGTTTTAATAGATCACTGTTGAAGTAGCCCAACCTTCTTTTTTGTATTGACAGGATGTAGATGCATATAGCCTGTTCTGTATAGTTTACCTTTTGTTATGTTTCCTGGCAGTTTTCCTTTCAGGGTTCTTACCTCCCTTTTTTGGGGCAAGAAATCTCTCTGATTTCTTTGGTGCCCTAACTTTCCATTTATTTGGAGCTTCTCTCATACCTCAGAGTTGAAGTCCGTGTAAGGTTCCCTTTAGCTTTGCAAGCAGGATGGGTCAGTGAGGGTAGGACCCAAGTAGCTTGAGCTTCTGCAGCAGTGATCTATTGGAAAATCTGCAATTATGGTAAGTTTACTTTCACAGTTGTAGTTCAAGTGTCAGAAGCCTTAACTGTGTGGCACACATGGTTAAATTTCTGGGGAATATAGTGGAAAAAACAGCTGCCACCTTGAAACAGCTGCCAATGCGTGACTTGAGATTGAAATTGGAAACCCAGGTGGTTGAAGTAATCACCATCTCCGCACTGACCATGCGTGTAACACATCATGCTACAGATGAAGTAGCTAGGGTGACTAGCTTGGGCATAGCAATGAGAAGACAAGTCTTGCTTTGCTTTACAGATTTCACTGGCAACTTTAAGGTGGCAATTGTCAGTGTGTCCTTTGATGGCACAACCATACTAGGGTAACAAGTTAAGGAGAAGCTGTTGGACTGTATGCAGAAGGCCAAAATGCTTATAGCTGTGGAGTGAAGCTTGCATACCTTCAAAGAACTTTCCAACAGAATCAAAAAGGAGGCTAAGAACTTATGCTTTCATAAATCCTAGGATCCTTATAATAGGTAACAGCAAGACAGACGTTTCTAGAAAAGGGAAGACTTCTAATCATGCTGCCACCCTAGAGGTAGACGTGGTCCAAATCTCCCAGGCTCTAGAAAATCCTTTAGGGCTTTCACCCCTGTGAATACTGGAGGTCTGTCTGACTCTCCTGCTTTGGAGGCATTTGGGGAGTCATCTTTCGATTCACTTTCTGGCATTGGTGGCCATCAGTTCAGATAAATGGGTAAGGGAAATTATATCCAGAGGGCTACTTCATTCCCTTTTTGGAAGTATCAGCAAGAAGCCATCCACCCTCTCACAATGCCACCCTGCCAAAGAATAGCAGTCTTAAAGGATGGCAAGTTCCTTCTCCTCAAAAAGAGCATCTAGGAGGGCCCACTTAGCTAGAGAGGCTCTGTATTCCTACACCAGGGTCTTTTTAGTGCCTAAAAATGCAAAGGACATCAGACCCATTCTTGCTGCAAGTCAATTGAATCAATTTGTGAAGGAGTCCTCCTGAATGGTCTTAGTGTGCAGTCCTTCCCGCCATGTCTTCAGGTAGGAGATTGGATGTATGTTTATATTTTCTAAAGGCCAACCTATGTATAAAAGTAGCAAAGACATTGAGAAGATTTCTCCACTTCATGGAAAGAGACAGTCAGTATCGGTTTCAGGCACTACCGTTCAGACTTGCCACACCCTCCAGGCTGTTTGTCAAATGCATGGCCACCCTGCTGTCAGCTCACATGCAGCTTTGAGGTGCTGATTTTCCTTTACATAGATGATTGGCTGTTAGCAGCTTCCACTTTGGTGAGGTTACTTCAAATTCAACAGTACTTTCTCCAGATCTCCTTTTCCCAGTTAACGTAGCCAAATGCCTTCTAGAGCTTTTGGATATTGCCAGATAGCAGAATACCACAGGAAAGGATATCAGTAAGAATCAGAGAAGTATCATGCCTGGTAGAGGATCCCCAGCCTTCTGCTGCTACCATATTCAGGGTGTTGGGACTCCCTGCTTGTTTAGTTCATGTGGCCTTTGCACACGTCTGACTATGCAAATTTTACAGTGGACCATTCAAAACCAGTGGGATAAAGCCTTACAATCCACGAATTGCAGGATAAAAAATTCAAGGGCCTCCATCAAGAATCTGCTGTGGTGGACAGAATCACGAAATCTTTCAGCAGCAACACCATTTGTCAGACCTCACCCAAATACCACAGAGACCACGAACACATTCATTCTGGGGTGCGGGGCCCTATTTAAACAGGGAGGTTCAGGGAGTGTGGCCTTCACAAGATGTCCAATTGCCTGTAAGTGTTCTTAAGAGTAGAGCAGTCCCCCTAACATTGCAAGCTTTTCAGGAGTCACTCCCACAGGGTGCAATATCCATACTCTTGGACAACACAGCCGTCGTTTGGAATATTAACAAGCAAGGAGGAACACTTTCTTACCCCTTGTGCTGAAAAAATATGAGTTTATGAGAATGGGTCGTATCATTGCACTGCTTTCTTATATCAATGCACAAATCAAGGCTGTCTGTCACGATACTGGACAGGTTGAGCAGACAGATACTGTGTGGCACTAATGGTCTCTTAACAGCAAAGTAGCCTTCAGCATTTTTCAGAAGTGTGGGATCCGTTCTTTGATCTCTGTGCTTCATTTTCCAGCACCAGATGCCAGTGATTCTTCAGTATTGCTCCTCAGTCAGGATAGTAACCAAGAAATGCATTTCCCCTTGACTGATCCCCAGGTCTCCTTTATACTTTTCCTTCTGTTCCCCTTATACCCAGGTTTCTTCAGAAGGCCAGCGAGTGCTAGGCAAAAGTCATTCATATAGCTGCATTCTGGCCTTGCCAGGTTTGGTTTCCCTTACTGCGACCTCACCTCAAGAGGAGACCCCTTTTCTTCCACATAGTCCCTCTCTGCACCTATCCAGTCAGCCTTACCCAGACATACACTCCCTCTCACTTTCTATATGGTTTCTTCACTTCCAGTAATGGTGAGGAAGCACTTGTTGTCTTGCAGATTTTATTGAATTGATTACAGCTTCTTATTAGGTGCTCGAATGGAGACATGATGAAATCAGCAAGAAAAGGAAAGTCATGTTGCTGGAACTGAATTCATCTTCAAGTTTTGGCGAGTACCTTCACATGGTGTACCCTATTCTCACAAAATCTCACCAAGATGGCACTAATATATAGACTTTTTTTATATATATAGCATAGATCGTGGAGAGAGAGGTTAAAAAATAAAGACAGCTGGAGGTGCACAGGTCCCAGCATAAAAAAGTGCCCAATCCTGGTGTACCCACTGATGCCAGGACTGGAAAAATGACAGTGTAGAATCCTCAAGACATGGAAATATTCCTACAGTGGAGTTAAGCCAGTTTTATGGGGAATAACCCCCCTCCAAATTGTCGTAGAAGGCAGTAATAGTCCACAAAAATCACAAAAGTGAACAGGCCTCAAAAGAGCCCTGAAGAGGACAGAGTGGACTATTGAGGATAAGGAAGAAATGATGTATTGTTATTACTACGCAAAAGTCCAGAATTTTCAGATAAAACATATTTAGAAAGACTGAGAGAGTAATTATGGAAAAAATGTGCACAAGAAAAACTGCCAAAAGCTTCAAATAAACATTTTAATTCACTAGTACAACATGTAGCAGATCCATGAAAAACATTATGTAGACAAAGAACCTTTGTACTCCCTGGAAAAAGAAGCGACAGAGGAAATGTGAAAATATAAAGAACAAAACCCAGAAATTTTTGAAAGATATAAAAAGAAACATGGACATGAGAAAGAAAAAGAGATCTGATATGGTGCAATATTTATTCAAAGGACAAAGCAAAACTAATCAATATAAAAAAGCAGGTCCAAAGATATTTGAAGAGAAGTACAGCAAAGGAGTCCAATGTGGAAAGTTTCACAGTGCAAAAAATAAGAAAACAAATGGGGAAAGTAGAACATTGATTAATAACGAAGAAAAACAAATGGAAACTGATATTATGGATTCTTTGCAAAGTGAAAGATTTATTATAGAAAATCCAGCACAGGTTATGCCACAGTGTGATAGAGCATTGAGTCCCCAGATTAAGGAGAAACAACTGGAATGGGAGGCATTTGAAGACTTGTCATGTGGTGATGCTCTGGAGCCTTCTGTAGGAGACCAATACAAAAGTTCAGTTAAAGTTGCACAGCAATGGAGAGAGCAGGAAACAGGTAACTCTGACAGAGGCAGTGTTGCAAAGTGATGGGCTAAGGAGTTCCCATATGAAAGAGCAGCAGGTAAAGCAGGGTGCATCTAAAGAGGGTATGCCACAGGAAGATACACTCGAATGTTCTGTAGAATACCTGCAGGAAATGGAGAGCAATGAATGTGCCCTCAGTTTAGAAGAACATGACCTAAGGGAAGAACTGCTTGGTTTAATAGAGCTTGATAGCCATGTTAAAATGAAGGAAAGAGATTACAGAAAGTAAATAAGACCAGAAATATTAGACGTTTAGTTAAAAGAATGAACACAGTAATTAGGACTATTAAGAAAAATTATTGTGATATAACAGAAATGCATAGACTATATTACTATGCAACTAAATTAATAACATATGAAGTCTTACTACAAAAACATAGAGCAGTAAGGGGAAAGGAAAAAATAAAATGCCACCAAGGAAGCATATAATAGAAGAAATATGAAGCAATTAAGAAAAGAAGTATCACTGTTAGAAGAATATAGAAGAGGGAATAGATCATCAAAAGTGCTTCAAAGTACTTAGAAAGGTAGATGTGGTAAAAGCAATGCACAGTATCAAAACAGACCAGGATCTGTCATACACTGTTGCAAACGGTAAACTAAAGATATCAGCACAAGCAGAAAAATGTAGAAGATACGCTGATAAATATAAAGGAAGAAAGTACAAAATAAACAAGTCATTGATCACCCAAAAAGGTTTTATAGAGAACCATGGAAACAAAGCAAAAGGAATAGAAACATTACCAAAAAGAGGAGGAGGAGTCACATTTTGGAGAAACATGTATGAAGACTCTATGGAGCATAATAAAGATGCTGAATAGAAAAAAAACTGTAAGGAATTGTAATCTAGGGAATATGAAATGGGACTAAGTAACAGATATAGAAACTGAAATAAAAATCAAGAAAACCCTGGAACCATGTGCAGTAACTAACTTTGGCTAGCCATATTAAAATCTTTACACAAAGATTTAGCCCTGAGTAAAACTTTCTTGAATGAGCATCTTAAATTGGCACCAGTCTGATTAACAGCAGGAAAAATGATACTCATCTTTGAGTGAACCTGCAAGCCATCCTAAAACTATAGCCCAATAATTTGCCTTCCAAAAATATGCAGACTATATGCTGGAATTGATACTGACAGAGTTTATAGGCATTTAGACAAAAACACAATTTTGGCAATAGAGCAAAATGTAAAAAAAGTTATATGGAACAATGGATCATTTGTTATTAAATAAAACCAAAACAGAGAATTGTAAAAAGGGGAAGAATGCAAGTATGGCATATATAGATTACAAAAAATCATTTGACAGCATCCCACAAATGTACGGATAAATAAATCCCTACAGATATAAGATACACCCTACATTGATCAGTTAATTGCATCGCCATGAAGTAGTGGCAAACCACTTTGCAGTTAAGCCATAACAAAGGTCAAATTATTATCCCAGGATTAAAAATTCAAAGGGGATATTCCAGGGTGATTCTTTTATACCTCAGCTATTCTGTCTTCCCTTAACCCAGTAAGCTGTTTGCTTAACAGATTAGGCCGTGGTTATAAGTTGGCTTCCAGAAAACAACCTTATTTAAAAATTTCTCATCCGCATTTTGTAGATGACTTTAAACTATATAGCTCATCAGATGAGGAGTTGAAAGTATACCTTCAAGTGGTTAAACCTTTTTCAGAAGATCTAAGAATGTCATTTTATCTTGATAAATGTGCAAAAACAATGTTTAGAGCAGAAAAGCTACAGCACCAAGAAAAAAATCCATCTGGAACATGAGTGTGATATAAATGAACTTAAGCAGAAGGGGGTGTGTAAATATTTGTGAATTGATACGGAAACAACAATAAAACATGAACCAGTGCAAATAAAATTCAGTAAGGAATACTTTAGAAGACTGAAACTAATAGTGAAAACTTCAGTGACATTTAAAAATAAAGTTCAAATTATAAACCAGTTTGCTGTTCCTGTTTTTAACTTACATTTTTGGGGTGAATGACTGGCCCCAAAAGGTATTGGATTTGTTGGACAGGAAATCAAGATAAATGTTTCATGCTTATCAAATGATACATTATTCACTCTCTCCGAAGGAGGTATGTTCTTCCTTGAAATTTATTACATGTGTAAATCTGCAGTCATGGGACAGCATGTATATCTACTGACCTCACTTGATCCAAACCTAATGATGGTTTAAAACATGAGGAGTAGTCTTAGATGACTTCCCTGCTTAGTTTAGCAGAAGCATATCTGTGTCAAGCAGGAATGGAAAGTAAACCAGAAGCAGACAAAAATCAGTCGGCAACTAAATGTGCCAAAATAGCAAAAGAAATAATATAAGGGGAAGGATCAAATGGGAAGGTAAGAAATGTGAAAAAGGAGTAAATATTGTGGTAGGTATAGCGATCTCCTGGAACAACTCCATGCTGATCAGGGTTTAATGCAGGAATGGTGAAGGAGAGGTGAGCTGAAACCAAACGAAAAGTTAATAATGGACTGGAAAAGCAGTTTTGAAAGAAACAGTGGAATGGCATATGTATGGCTTCTGTGTATGCAACAAGATCAAGAAGCTTTAGCATTTTTGTTTGGAGGCATTTACACCGGTATTTTTATACCACAAGCAAGCTTCAAATACCTTTCCTCAGGTAGATGGCAAATACTGGTGGTGATCAGAAATATCAGGGGAACAAATGTCTAACTAATGAAATGATTATTTTTCAGGATGGACACAAGATCTGAACTGCCTAGACATAGTAAGGGCCTAATAAAGTTTAATGCTGTTGACTGCCAAAAAAAAAAATTACTAGAAAATGGAAATTAAAATCAATACCAGCTGTTAATGAAATATTAAAAATTGAGAGATGAACTGTGTGATCTTTAGACAAGGGAAGTTTGGCAATAAATGGACTTTGTGGAAGCAATACATACAGAATAGTGTTGAGGGGGAGTGAGGTTTAAGGGAAGACACAGGGACTAAGCATTTTATGTAGAAAAATCCTTCTAGGAGGAGACGTTCACCGTAATCCTTGCCCCACCTATAACAAACATCAAAACAATTCTCTTCCACAAACTCCTATAACACCACAATGGTAATCCCTCAACCTCGGTAATATAACTTTTGCTGCTATAAATGTTAGAAGCGTAAGAAATAAAACTGCTGAACTACATGCCTGGATTACTCAACATAAGGCTGCTATTCTCACTGTAACTGAAATTTGGCTTAAACCCGACATAAACAACTCCAAAATTATAACTTCCGGCTATAATGCCATCTGTAATGAACATATAAAGAGGAAAGGTGGTGGTATTGCTTGAATATCTCCCAACAACTGTTGCGTTCCCCCTTACAACAAACCAATACCAAAATTCAGTTTAGCAGAGATTCTTATTACTTTCCTGAAAATAAGTAGTTATAAACAAATATATGTTACTGTCTTTTATTTCTCTTCTGATGACAATGCAGCTGTACTGGAAGATATCTTGCACTGGATATCCATAACAATTCCACAAGAAAAAAATACTTGTAGGTGATGTGAATGTCAGTTAGCTGGGCATAAACTCTAACTGTCCTACATGTAGCATGAACTTGTATAGTTTCACACAGCTAAGTGATAACCCCACACATTAGAGCAAAATATCAAATTCCCTCTTAGACTGCATCCTAGTATCAGAACCCAGCAAATAGCTAGAGATGACAGATTGATAGCTCTTTCTCGATTCAGTGGGTGGTTGTTCATGGCCGTTCTTAGTTGGTGGAGCGATTTGTCTGGTTAATTCCGATAACGAACAAGACTCCGCCATGCTAACTAGTTATGCGGCCCCGTGCGGTCGTCTCCAACATCTTAGAGGGACAAGTGGCTTTCAGCCACACGAGATAGAACATCTTAAAACTCAGTGGCTTTGTCCTTGTGCTAACCCAGACTGAAATCTTTTCCCCTCCTACTCATACCCCTTTCCCCACTCCCCTAACTTAGGCCTCCAACCTAGGCCTCTAAATCATGTTACTTTTTTTCATGGTAAGAGGATAAATTATAAATACTTTACTCTGTTGTGCAATACCCACTTTGTGTTTAGTATACCTGTTTTGTTTTACTTAGTTTAACTTTTAGCATAATGTCTATCCTATAATTATATTACTATATTATTTCTTTTAACCAATGCTACCACTGTACTCTTTTCATACATGTCTTTGTTATATGTTGTTAACTTTGTTTACTGTTCATGCTGGAGCTTTTCTCCCCGGGCCTCTACTGAAAATGGACAAATATCCAGTTAGACTAGCCCGGTCAACAAATGTAAAATAAAATAAATAAGTACACCACCACAGGTACAATGTCGGACACTCTGTGATCATCTCCTAATCTGTACACTCCGACATCTTACATGTTTATAAAGCAACACATGTCCTTTCCAGTTTTAACCCAGAAATGCTCATTATTACCCTATCATCTATTAACTGGGACTACTTAAAAATCCTCCCCTTAGATGATGCTGTCAATTAATTCAATGCAACTTTCCAGAATATCCTGAATAGCCTTGCGCCTCCTAGTAGGAAGAGACTAAAAACAAATAATTCAATTTGGCTATCCAAAAAGAGTAGAATACTATTACAAGATAGAGAAAAAGTATGAAAGGAATGGCAAGCATATAAAACACCACAATGTATTGAAAACTTCAGAATACTTCGAAGCCGTGCATAAAAGCAAATAAATGAAGACAAAGTGCTATACTATAATAACTTTCAGAATAATAAGTCAACACAATGCTAAAAAATTCTGGACAGCTATTAAAGAATTTTTGTATCCTGGCCAAAACTCAACCCTAGCCCCCTCTTCCAGTGGTTCACCCCATGAAACCACAATACAATTCAACTCTTACTTTATAGATGGTATAACATCTCTAACCAAGTATTCCCCAGTGTCTAATCACAACACTGCCTAATCACACATCACCACATCCACTTTCACCTTTAACTCAAACCATGCTGTACTTCAGCTGATTACCATTCAAGCCAAGTACTTTACAACAGCAGCCAGTAACATTGCCTGTCCTGTTTCATCCCTATAAATGGGTCAGTCCAGGAATCCCATGTTCCTCTCTGTATGGAACAAGTCACACATTATTTCTCGGCACAAAGAAGGAAATTCAACAGAGATTATTAACTTTAGACCTTTAAGAATCTTATCTCCTCTCTCCAAAATACTTGAAAAATGTATTCATAAACTTTTAACCTATATAGATACTGTCCGTATAGCTAGAGATAACAGCAAACTAGTCTCTTCCTTATTTCTAGACTTGTCTAAATCCTTTGACACAGTTTGTCATAGCAAACTTCTACTTCAGATGTCCTCATTAAGTCTGTATTAATCCATCATTCTGTGGTTCAAAAGCTACATGTCCAATAGATATCAACCAGTAAAAACAGCACTCCATCATCTCTCTCTGTACCTCCCAGTCACCACCAGTGTACCATAACACTACATCATTGGTCCCCTCCTCTTTAACATTCTCACCAACACCCTCCACATGACAGGCCTCTCTAATACAGTACACAGATAACTCCACACTCATTTGCACATCGGACAACATGGCACACTTCTAAAAAATTACTCTGGAAGCTTTAACAGCTACTGAAACCTGGCTTTGTAACTCAACTCATGCTTAACCCCTCAAAAAAAAAAAAAGAAAAACAACAAAGTATTACTTTTTTTCCCCCATATCCCTCTCTCATGAAAAAACAAAGTTTCAAGTCCTCTCCCGCTAATGCAGCCACTGAAGTCATTTCTCATAGCAAAGTATTATGGATGATAGTGGATGATGATCTTAAATTTGACCTGCATATACAAAATTGCATAAGAAAAATTCATCAAAAAACTCTGTATAGTTTACAGAGCCAAAAACATTCTCACTAACGCAACTAAAACTATACTTGCCACTACTTATCTTCTCCCCACACTTCTTTATGGCACTCCCATTTTCACTAACCTCCAGAAATCACAAAAATCAAAACTTGAACAAAACTGTAACAGAGTTGCTAAAGTTGCAGGAAATATCCCTTTCAGAACCCACTACTGTATAGCACTAAAAAGGTTAAATTGGTTAGAACTGCCCCATCAACTAGCATAGTTTCTTACCACCTATAAAATTATTCACTATCCAGCTGCTTGCTCAGCACTAAATGCTATTGTACACAGCTGTGTTCCCAACCGGTCGTTATGATCCAGTGATCAAAAACACTTCTGTGTACAATCTATGGAATCTGGTTGGCGCTGCATATACTCCTACCATGTTGCTAAGGCCTGCAACTCCTTATCTGTATCCATCAGGTCAGTACTCTCCCTCCCATCCTTCAAAGCCATTCTGAAAGACTTCTAGCCAAAATGTTGCTGTTTTCTTGCTCAATACTAGGATGGTAAACTATATCACTAAATGTGAGCAAGTACCTCTTCATACCTTATACCATAAGCCTGCTTTTCTCTCACTTCATTTTGCATTTCCTGTTTGTATTATACTAACATATATTTAATTTCTCTTATAAATTGCCTAAGCTTTCTCTAAATGTTAAGTCATTATCATATAATTTGCATAAATTCTTAACCAATGTTTTCATTTGTGTAATTTGCTATATTTATTTAAATTGTGGATGTTTTTGTATTATTTTTGAAGATCGTAAAACTGTTATTCTTAAAATGTTTTCTAATAACAACTAAACAACAAACTAAAAAAGAACCTAGCTGCAGATATTACTGTCTACTAGTTTCCTACCTCAAAACCATTTCCAACATAACAGTTCAGTTACTACTAGGAGGTGACATGCACCCCAATCCAGGCCCAGTATCTACCCCCACTAACACACATAACAGACACCTCCCACTTAAGCACAAACCCACTGACCTACTAATACTATACCTGAACATCCGTAGTATCATGAACAAAATAGAAGAACTGCCCTCATCTATTTCTGTATGCAACCACAACATAATGCTCCTAACAGAGACTTGGCTTAAACCCCAAGTGAAAAACAACTCTATAACGCCACCTGGTTATAACATTCTAAGGGCAGACAGACCACAGAGAAGAAGTGGAGGTATTGCCCTATTGTACAAATCTAACAAAGTCCAACTCTTACAACCCCCCCCCCCACAACCTACAATAACGCTGAGACTATACTTGCCACACTCCTAAACCAACTATATATATATATATATATATATATATATATATATATATATATATATATACATATATATATATATATATATATATATTATCCCACCAGGTGACAACATAAACACCCTAGAATCAATACTCCACTGGGCTTCCCACTTCCTCCATCACAAAATCATAGTGCTAGACGATGTTAACATAGACTGGAACTCTACCCACTCCCCAACACCATCCAACCACTTTAACTTATACAACTTTACCCAACTCACCCAAACTCCCACCCGTATAGATAAAGCCACCAAAAGAGAATCCATATTAGATTGGGTCCTCACTAACCAAGCCAACACTGCCCACCAGTGTGGTACTCTACCCAGTTCTGTCAGTGAAAATAACCCAACCTTTCTCCTTTGACACAAACTTAAATGTAATAACCCACCCTCCCTACTACAAACCCGTTCCTGCAAAAACTTCCCCCAGAAATTTTCACAGAAACATTAAAGTCCTGCAACTGGTCTCCCACCAAAACCCTCCCCCTGGACACAGCAGTTGAATACTTTAATTCCACATTCCTAACCATTCTAAACCAACTAGCCCCAGTAGAAACAATTAGAGCATGTAGTAATCTTGACCCCTGGTTACTTAAAACCACAAAGGCCTTACTAAAAGAAAGTGACAAAGCATGGAAATCCTGGCAACAACTTAAAACACCCCAACTAGACAAACCTAATTAGAAATAAGGCAAAAAAGCAGGTTAGGTTAGAATAACAAAATCACTATCCAACCCTACAAAATGAACTATAGTAACGACCCACAGAAATTCTGGGCTGCAGTGAACAACATCCTCCAACCTGGAAAAACCACCACACCACCACCAAACATAGAAGGCACCAAGCTTGACATAGCATCCAGCTTCAACAACTATTTTATCTCCTCCATACTAAAACCCATAAATGATACAGACCCCACCAGCCCTTCACCAACCATCAAAACCGAATCAAATACCACCCCTTCTCACTCAAACCAGTATCTACATCAACCATCCAAAAACTCCTAGCCAAATTCAAACCAACCACCCTCGCTGTTGACAACCTTCCAGACAAATTCCTCCAGCTTGCATCTAGGGCCATAGCCTACCCAATCTCAATAGTAATAAATAGATTCATCAATGAACACTACATTCCATCCTTATGAAAAGCCTCATATATCACCTCCTTCACAAAGGTGGCCCCTGCATTGAACTATCCAACTACTGCCCCATCACAATCCTTTCACCCCTATCAAAAATCCTAGTAAGATGTATCCATCAACAACTCCTCTCCCATCTACTCTGCAATAACCTACTCTCCCAAACTCAACACAGATTTTGACCTGGCCATAACACCACCACTGCCCTCATTAACTTCACCAGCACCATAAACACACATAGAAACCAAGGGAAACTTCTCTCTGCCACCTACCTAGATCTATCAAAAGCATTTGACACTGTCTCCCTCAGTAAACTACTATCCTCCCTCTCCGGACTCAACCTTGATAATGCTACATTACAATGGTTCAGTAGCTACCAAGGCAACTGCTCTCAATCTGTCAAATGGCACAACTCCCTATCCCCCCACTCCCAGTCAAATGTGGCTTACCTCAAGGTTCCATACGTGACCCCCTTCTATTCAATGTCTTTACAAACCAACTCCACTTAGCAGCCAGAAAAGCTGACATTATCCAATACGCAGATGATACTACCCTTATCTGCGGTGCACCCAGTATCCAACTGCAACAAATCCGAACCCAAGAATCCTTATCAGAAATAGAAAACTGGCTAAACAATTCACATCTAATACTAAATCTCCAAAAAACACAACTAATGCTGTTCGACCCAACAAAGACTATTGACCCCACTTTCTCCATTCTCTCAGTTAGTAAGACCCTCATAACTCCTGTCTCTGAGACCAAACTACTAGGACTTACAATTGATCACCAACTTAAATACAATGAACACATATCCGTAACCATCTCCAAAGTCCACAAAAAACTAGGCTGCCTCTATCGTAGCAACAAATTTCTAACCTCTGAATCCAGAACTACCATACCCAGAACTCATTTCCTATCAACTTTACTCTGTGTCCCCAGTATTAACAAATATAAATAAAACAGACCGTAACAAACTCTCAACATATTACAACAAAATAGCTAGGTTTGCAACCAGCGCAAAATCACACTCTTACCACTGCCAATCTCTGCATAAACTACACTGGTTATAATTTCCTAACTCATTTCACTACCACCAACTCAACTTAGCTCATCAAATATTGTACCACTCTGACAAAACCCCTGCCCTAACAAGCCTACTGAACTTTCGTAGTACCAATAGGGAACTACGATCCAGTAACAAAGCCCTAGTAGAAGTAATTCCATGTAAAAACAGCTCAGGGGAATCTCTTTTCCCTTACAAAGTTGCAAAAATATTTTAACACCCTACCCCCCACACCTCAGGCTACAAAACCAGTATGCCACATTAAAAAAAAATCTTTAAATCACACCTTTATGAAAACCATCTATGTAACTGCAATGACCCTCCCTGAACCCACCTCTTCCAGTCTATAGAACACGTCTCCACCATATCATACTCTACCCCATGCAGATTGAGCACAGTGTAAATATCTATTATATTTTTATTTCTATGAAGTTAGTTGCATATGTACTGTTCTTATGCTCACCTATAAATGTTTTTGAGATCAGGTTTCTCCTAAACAGCTCGGCAAACTTTTAAACTATTGTTAATTTTTTTTAAACTATTGATAAACATTGTCAAACTTTGCTAACTATATTTTACTAAATTACTCTCTAACCTTGTGGAGCTTTTCTCCCCAGGACTCCGCTGAAGAAACGATAGGACCTGGTATCCAGTCGGACAATCTTGGTAAACAAATGTTAAATAAGTAGTGCTGTGGAGTTTTTCTCCCTGCCCGGGCCACTCCTGAAAATGGGCTATTACCCAGTCAGACTTTCCCACTAATCAAATGCCAGTAAATATATCAATATAATGTTGAAGTGAATAACAATTGTGAAAAAGAAAGAAAACATACAAGTAATGTATAATGCATGAAAAATGTTAATATAGGTTTTTCTTTTCTAATAATGTATGCATACTTGTGTCTTGAGGGATAATTTAATAAAGGTGTTTTAAAAAAAAGTTTCACATGTTTTGTTTGAACAGCCTTTTCATGGTAGCAGGGTGTGGTTTCTAGCTGTAGAATTCCACCAGTATTTGATGAAAATAAGTCCAGTGAAAGTTGGGCAAATATGCTTTGATTTGCTTGTGGATTACTGAGATTGAAAAATGAAAGTACACACTTGCATTTGCGTGTTCACTTCTTTAGAGTGAAGGACATTGCAGTGGAGATTTCAGTAGAAGATTGAACACTTTAAAACTTTGCTTTAGTAACCGAACTTTGGAATGTGCTCTTAAGAGAGGAAAATGACTGGATTTATGAGGCATGCTTTAAGTGCAGTTTCTGTGCCAGATTGCAGCTAGAACTTTGAGCAAAGGTGTAGATGGATATGGTAATATAATATGGTGCTCTCAGATTCATTGCTTTTTTTTTAGAATGTAAAAGGTAGATGGTTAACATTAACAGCATGCACTGACCTTGCTTCCTATTAAGTGAAATCAACCCTAAAACAGATCTTCAAAGAAAAAGCACCAGGCTTTGCAGTAAACATTAACTTAAGGAGAGGGCATATTTTACAGGGCAGAAATGTAGCAATTTAGTCAGAGAAAAGTGCTCTGTGAGACCTCCATAAATTGGTGCTGAAGTGCTAGATAAGAGTGGTAGGAGATAAATATTTATTTTGTGTGAAATCCAGATCATTAGAGTAAAATATGTCCAGAGTTAAACAAGTTGAGGAAAGTATCGAAGCAAAATATCAGAATGCAGTGTAACTTGATTTGCCAAAGAGGTTTCTGATGCAGAGATTTTTGTAGTACATTTTTTGGACCTTCTGTGATTTATGCTGCATGCATGCACACCATTTGTGGAGAAAATTATTATTCACTTTGTAAACTGAAGCAGAGTGATGTACAAAAGATAATGAAAACCATACCTGTTAGCTTCTTTGCACAAAAAAAATAAACAAAGCCTAAAATAATGGGAGGGTGCACAAAGGGCAAAAAATGGGAATATATTTTAAATATTGCACTTGTAAACTTAGAAAGTTGGTAGAATAACAGGATTTCTTTTAGCATGCATTTTCTGAAGGATATGAAGTCTGAAACTGGTATATATGTCGGTATGTATTGAGTTTACACAAATTTTATGAGGATCAGACCAAAAATGCGAGGTAAAGTTCTGGACAGTTGAGAGGTATGCTGAAAATTGATATGCCTAGTAGTAGGAATGTCAAGTTTGGAATTGGAAGACTATCGTACTCTACTTGATAACTGAAAATACAAGCAATTTGGACAAGTTAATCTTCGTATTGGAACAGAAGTAGTTCCAGTTGATGTACCTTAGTTGCATCTCTTAAAATGTCAGCAGCAGTCCTGTTCATGAAAAATGATAAAACAGTAATTTTTAAACAACCAAGGACTTTTGAATTCACTAGCTCTAGAAAATGTTGTCAGCATTCTAGATAGACCTTTAAGGAGAGTCAATGTGTAAATGAAGTGTTCACAGTCTCGGAGAACGTGAACAGGAAGGAGAAGTCAAACATTTTAAAGAAGGCTTCCTGTTGTAATTATGAGATTCAGAGCTGCGAAATCCCAGTTAAGAAAAATATAAGCAGTGAAGCAAAAGGAGTACTGCAAATATTGAAACTTGCTACACTTTTTAATCATCAGACTTTCGCTCCTCTGATCTCTGTCCGGACTTTATAGTTTAAGGGTAAATCACTCATCGGTTGTTGCTTAAATATATAAAATAAATGGTGATGCGAGTATGGTTTCACATAAAAGAAATATGTATTTCTTCGTCACCAAATGTACATTATTTTGTGATGTGATTACTTAAAGAATACTGGCATATGTTGCATAACATGTCTTAAATTGAAAGAGAACATATCTAAAATTATGGTGACTGGTAAAAAGGGAACACATTTGGTTGGTACTTTGGTCATAGTTGTTTTGGGAGGAATAAAGTGAAAAAAAGGATGTGACCATTTTATATGGGTCATTATAAATGGTAAGATATTTATATGTAGAAGTTATTGCCCGTGTAATTGCAGTAGAGTAACATGTTTAATTTCTTGCTGTTGTGGCTTAACTTACAAAAGACAATCCAAAAAACAATTACAAAAAATGCATGCAGGAACATATTGTGATGTTAAAAATAATTGAGAATATGGTGGCATTATGTTTGTTTGCGTCTTTTGGCTTTTCCCGGTTAGGGGTCGCCACAGCGGAACTCAGGTCCGCTAATGATTGGCAGTTGATTTTTACGTACCGGCTTGCCAGGCCTGATGCACAACCTTCAACGAAGGTACGCCCATTCACGCATGTCTCCACACAGAAGATGCTCTAGCTGAGAATCGAACTGGACAGCGTCTTACTGTGAGGCGACAACGCTACCGCAGCACCACCACCGCGGGTAATATGGTGGCATTATACACATTAGATTTTTAAGGTTATGGCAGTGATGCTATGCTGTGTGTTCTTGAACAAATGCATATGAATGATTGTTTATTAAAGAAAAATGCAGCTAAAAAGAAACTGAATTAATTTTGAAATATAATACTGTGAATCTTTACAGATAATTTAATATGAAGTATATTTTTTTAATTTTTAATGAATAGTTTTAATTGATGTGTTTATTGATTGTCATGTGATTGTATGTAAAAAGAATGTCAGTTGTTGGTGCTTTTGGAGTCCTTAATGAGTTTAACAGTTTGAATGTTTACAAGATATTGAACAATTGCAGTTACAATCACTTAATTACAGCTTGTAAGATAACAGATTTTTTTTAAATGCTGTTTGGCACTCCCTACTATTTGGCACATGGGGACGATGCCCTGTTCTAATCACCCTTACTACAGAACTGCAATCAAATTACAGGCATTTAGCTGTCAACTTGAAAGGACACTTCTGTACTGTTCAGACCGTTTTTGAGTTTTTGGTAGCGTTGTTGCCTCACAGTAAGACGCTGTCCGTTTCGATTCTCAGCTAGAGCGTCTTCTGCATGGAGACATGCATGAATGGGCATACCTTCGTTGAAGGTTGTGTGTCAGGGCTGGTAACTCAGCACGTAAAAATCAACTACCAATCATTAGCGGACCGGAGTTCCGCTGTGGCGACCCCTAACCGGGAGAAGCCGAAAGACACAACAACAACACATCACAGTTACTTTAGACTGGATTGCATCTCTTATCTTAAGTGTTCCAGGTACAGGCTTATCACAGTTATGTCCCTTAATTTTAATTGGTTACCTGTACATTTTATAAGAAATTATTAACATTTCAAATGATTTTAAAAATAATTACTGATTGTCTCAAAAAGGCTGCTTTCAGTGACAGCTTGCATTAAATGTTCATCATGTTTTGGACATGTCATCTTTAGTTTAAGGTAAGAGTTTCAAAAGTTCAGATCATCATATTTAGTGCAACAGAATGTATAACAGCACATTTATCCTTGCAGCTTTAAAAACGTGATTCTTTGCCTTTTATGTCTGCTTTAGTCTTGCAGACATCATCTGCATTTTGTATGTAGAATAACAAATGATTTATTTTAATTTTTAGGATATTGTCAACACAATTATCAAACACTGTTCTCCACGCTTCTTTTCACTTGGTTTGCCTGGTGCTACCATGCTTACTTTGGATTTCTTGGTTGCTGCTGGCAAAGTGACTTCCTCTTCATCCCTGAATGTAAGTAATCCTACAGATTTAAATTTGCATTTAGCATGTACAGTCTTTGGTACATGTCCTGTGCTGTTTGTCCTTTTCATCTGGTTTGCAAATCCATTTTACATTAACTTTGTGTAACGTCTGTCCTTTTAGAATCTTTTTTTTTGTTTGAAGCCTATTTGATTCATAGGTGTTTACTAGGCTAACAACCACAAGGACCTTTTTAAGGCTAGCCATGCATCCCAAATCTCTGACAAGTTCTGATACTCTTGATAAGTGTAAGCATGGGCCTGGGAGATGAACCATTTATAGGTTACTTGTTTGCATTAGAGACATAGGTGCCAAACCAGGGATGAAGTTCCAATTTCCCATCTAGTTGTCCAAGTTGCACTTGAATTGTGTTAGGGAGGAACTCTGCTTCACATGGATGGGGAGCCTTGTTCTATATATGGGGAAGTCTCTGGGATACATACTTGTCTGTCCAGCAGGTCCTATTTATATCACAGGCAAGATTTAAGTCTTTAGAATTGGTAATTCAGGTACTATTTGTTTTGTGGATATGCAGGAGGTTCATCAGAGTGGGGTCTGACAATGCCCTGTATGCAGGGCATAGATCTCCCCTCAAAAGCCTATAGGAAATGGAATACAGGGATAGGTCCTTGAGGCAATCTGCATAGGATATATTGCTTACGCCCTGTATTCTTTTAGTGAGGAACCTCTGTGGACGTTCCAATTGTTGGATATGCCTGGTTAGATGCATACCAGTGTATTGTATTCAATGATAGGTCTGATGAATGCCGAATACAGTGGAACAATGACTTCCTTGGACTTAGATGCCATACCTTTGTTTATAAGTTGCACAACATAGAATGATTTCCTCACAACTGTAGACACGTGATGATCAAAGGCTAGATTACTATCTATGTGTGTCCCTAAGTCCCCTGACTACTGGGTCAACTCTAAGGGGTGTGTTGTCAATATGATCATTACCAGGGATGGCTGACTTCCCAAAGGATACTATTATGCATTTCTTGGCATTTAGTTTTAGTCCATGGCTCTGACACCAGTTATTTGTCTGTGTCAGCCCTTCCTGGAGAACATTTGTGTCGGCGTGAGATTCAGTAACAGCTCCTAAATTGCAGTCATCTGCAAATTTAGTCAGCCAGAGACCACTGACATTGGCCTTGACTTCTGAGAAGTAAATGCCAAAAAGGAGCAGTCCAAGAACCGATACATGAGGAACTCCAGTTTGTAGAGGTGTACTCCCCAATTTTAACTTCCTGGGTCCTGTGAAGCAGTTGGCTATCCACCAGGTGACATATGAGTTTGTACCTAACCTCTTGAGTTTAACAGTGCCCAAGTGGGGTATGATGTCAAATGCCTTGGCCAGGTCAGTGTAAGCAGTGTGAATGATTTTGCCCTCATCCATTGCTTTGGTGACAACTTCAAAGAAATCCACCAGGTTGAGTAGGCATGATCTGCCCTTGACGAAACCAAACTGGGTTGGGTCCAGTGTCTGGATGTTTACTATATCTCTATTGATCATCTCCATGATAATTCTTTCCATGGCTTTACATATAAGACTAGTGAGACTTATGGGTCTGTAATTTCCAGGGTCTGTAGCTGGCCCACCTTTGTGCCAAGGAATGACTGTTGCTTTTCTCCATTCATGAGACACGAAGCCTGTTTGAAGGCTACAGTTAAATAGCAATTCCAAAGGCCCTGACAAGTCATATTTCATGCTATTTAGAAGGCATCCTGAGATGTTGTCTAGGCCCATTGTTGCAGTGTTATTGGTCTTAGAGGGAGCATTAAGGACCTGTTCCCTAGTGATAGTAGGAGGAGTTGTATTTGATATTTCCTGATGGAAAATTGAGGGAGAGAGAGGGGGTAAAGTTGTAGCTGAATTTATCAGCCAGGAGGTTTGCTGTATCTTTTGGCTCAGTTTGGGTGGCTCCATTTACAATGAGCTCTGCACACAGTTGTGTATTGCCTTTGAGGTTGCGGATATAGCTAAATAATGTTTTGTGGTTGTCCTTGGCCTGGGAGGCCAAACTTACCTCAAATTTGCCTTTGGTAGACTTTGTCTACTGAGTTTATTTAGTTTGAGAGTGCTTTTATCCTTCTGGGTGCTGCATTTCTTAATTTTTGCCATGATTTTCTTTGTCCTGTTATACATCCAATTGATTTTGTGGCTTGTTTTTTGAGTTAGTTCTTTACTTCTAGCAAATACAACTTAAAAAAACAAAAAATAAAATGATAAAATGCCACTAAGACCATCGATCCAAGAAGTAAGCGAATTTAATGAAACACTTAGCGCCTTGGCTTACACAGCCTTCCAAGAGTATTATTATAGTTCTTTACTTCTTCCTGGTGACTACAGCTGCCTCTAAGCAGCTATTAACATGCTTTTGTACAGGGTTTCTGTGAACAGTTCTGCATAGGCAGAAGTGTTCTCAGGGTTTATAGGGGCTTGAAATTTTGCCAGGTTCTCACAATAGCAGGAGGTTAGTCTTAAAATAGTTCCTAAATATTCCCAGTTGAGCTGGGGGTCCAGGTTTTATCTTTACTGCAAAGGAGACAATTTTGGGGTCTGGCCGTACCAGGGAAGGCATTACAGTAGGGGGTGTGACAGCTTTCCTTTCCCTGTCAGTGGTACCTTTTTGTTTCTTTTATGGAAGTAGAGTGCATCCAGATTTACAAATGGCTGTGATCTGAAGTAGTTACTTCATTTGTTCTGCAACCTGTGGGTCTCGGATCCGACCGGCAGCTTTCCAAGCTTCAAGATCCAAGCTCCTCCCCTCTACCCACAATCCCCTGTCACCACCACACTATTATAGATCGTTTTTGCCGCGGCTTGAATAACAAGCATCTTGTGAAGAGCTCCTGAGCTTAGACAGGGAAGTGAATAATTTTCTTTCAGAAATTTTTCTAAAAACTTTAAAACTTAAAAAGGAAGAGTATTGTGAGTGTTTCTCTGCCCTTTTTTGTTTTCGGGATTGCGTTTTCTTTTTTCAAACCCTTCCCCTAGGTGTTTGGGCGTGTGAGTGTGTGTGTCAGAAAAATGGCCGAAGGCCATAAAGCTATTTTTTCAAAGTGCACTGGGTGTGGCCATAAGCTTTCCCCAGCTGATGGCCACATTCAGTGCGTTATATGCCTGGGGGTTGTCCATTTGTCTTCAGACTGCCAGGTTTGCGCAGCCTTCAACCCCCGGGCTGTGAGGGACAGAAGGAACAGGCTTATTCTGGCAGGATTGCTTCCCCCGGAGGAGGCCTCTTCCTCCTCTCCCTCCAAGGTGCAGGCTACCCAGGTAGCTTCGACACCCCTGATTTCCTCGACTCAGGCTGGGACTCTACCTCCCACTACTGCCTTGAGTACGAAGGAAGTTCAGTCTTCTCCTTCTAGGGATAAGCACAGGGAGAAGCACAGACACAAGAGGCGAGCCGAGCCTCATCCCTCGGCTCCACCTTCAAAAATTGTTAAATCACCTCCGAGGGTGTCCGGACCTTCTCCTTCTCGGCTCCGATCTCCTTCCTTCTCACCGGAGCTGGAGGAGGAGCTCCTATCACCCTTGTGGTCGTCGAGGCGGCCCTCCAGACCCGCCTATACGACCTCCTCTAGATCTACTAGGTCTCTCCGACGCCGACATGGATAGGATGATGCGTCGGTTTTGTAGACCCGAATGCAGATGGGGGTGCTCCTGCCCCCCCCCTCCACAGGGGGGGGGGAGTGCAGCTTCAATATTTGCTCAGATTTCTCCTTCTTCAACCCGAATCCGGGTTTTGGAGTCTTCGGATCCAGGCCCTTTCGGAGCCGGGGTTTTGTCGGCGCCGGTGGCCCAAGCCTTCTCGACACCGACCATACCCTCGAGTATCTCGGATCTGAGCTCTTGGGGCCGTGGGCTGGGCATCAGATCCGTGGGAGCGGGTGCATCTTCGGCGCCGCCTATGTCGGAGAGCACCTCCCTTTTGGATCCGATGGCTTCTGCTCCGACCCCGATCCCTATCTCGGAGCCAAGGAGACTGCTTTCGGGGCCGGAAAAGAGTAGTTCTCCCTCGGCGTTCGAGGTAGTGTCGAGGTCTTCCAGGTCCCCGACTCGGGCTTTGGATCCCTCCACCCCCCCACACTTCATACGGGCCTAACTTCCATCATCCTTCCATCGGGACAGCCTGCTCAGACCCTCCAGTTGGTTCCCTCGGAGGAACAAGAGGCCGTTGACGAGCCCTCTTCTGATAGTCCCACAGAGGAGGTGCCTCGTAAACGGACGTGTAGAAGTAGGCACATGGACTCCCCCGAGTCCGTCACCACAAATACGGACTTAGAGGAAAGGGAAGGTTCCCCAAGGTCACCCCCCGAGGATGTCTCCTTTGGAGACATCATGGAAATGTTGCGTATTGGGGGGGGGGGGGTTTGCCCAAAAACCTTCCTCGGATGAGTCCTTTTTTCTGGAGGCGTTTGGAGCGGGCCCATCTACCTCCTGGGTGTCCCCACCGACAGATCCCCTGGTAGATCTCCTGACTACCAGGGCTTGGCAGGAACCCGACACCGTGGAGCCTATCCCACGTCGACCGGATAAAATCCTTAGCCCCCCTTCAGACAGGCAGGCTTGGGCCAAAGGGTCTCCAGTTGATGCCATGTTGGTGGCTGCTGCCACTAAAAGAGAACTCTCCCAGGAGAGCTCCACGGTACACCTGCCAGACAAGGAGTCCCGGGCGCTGGACCGTATATGGAAGCAGACCTTTGCTTCAGCAACCTTCTCCTTGAGGGCGCTGAATTATATGGCGCATATCATCAGGCTGCAACGGGATTTGATCAAGGAATACACTGCAGCTCCTCCTGAGTCCATGTCGGTCGAGGACAAAGCCGTGTTCTCGACACGCATGGCCACTCTCAAGTCCATTTCAAATACGTCCATGCGGCTACTGTCTTATGCTACGGAGGGAGCCGCAAGGGCCAGCGGAGCAGGTGTTGTCTTGAGACGTGACGCCTGGCTCTGTCTTTGTAATTTTGTGGAACCTTTCAAGGCGTCCTTCGCGAACGCACCATTTGACGGTTCTTCGCTTTTTGGCAAGACCGTACGCGATACACTAGTCCAAAGCGAGAAGGACGGGAAGATGCTGTCTGCCATCGGAGTCCGCTTCTCGAGCCCCCAACGTTCCTTCTCAAGGAATCAGAGGGGCAAAAGAAGCTGTGGTTCCGCAAGTCTCAGCAATCCTATCCAGCTTCGGACTCCGCACCCTCCAGAGGCAGAGGAGGGACAGGGTGGACCCCGGCTCAGAGGCAGTGGGGGACCGTGTAACTTCGGGTCTAGGGAACCTTTTTCCGAGAGACGCGCGCAGCAGCCCTGAGGGCTTACCCAACTGTCCTGCTCTGGAGACAGTCGGGTGGGCGTTTAACGAAGCACCTGTCAATGTGGGAGTCCATCACGAACGATCGATCGGTGCTCCGAATTATATCCAGAGGCTACAAAATTCCCTTCCTATTTCGTCCTCCCTCAGGTGGTCACCTCCCCGATGTCCCACCCAATCAAAGAGAGGCAGCGACCGTAGAGATTTCAAATTTGTTAGAAAAAAGAGCCATCCAGCGGGTCCCCCCAGAACAATCCAGATTGGGCTTCTACTCAAGGTTCTTTTTAGTGCCAAAAAAGATGGGGGACCTCAGGCCCATTCTAGACTTGTCCGCATTGAACATGTTTGTTCCCAAAGAAAAATTCCGGATGGTCACTGTACAATCTATTCTCCCCTTAATGCAGGAGAATGTCTGGATGTGCTCTATAGACTTCAAGGACGCGTACTACCACATTCTAATGGACAGACGGTCCAGGAGGTTCCTCCGCTTCCGGCTAGGGGCCAGTCATTACCAGTTCAGAGTCCTTCGGTTCGGACTCACCTCAGCCCCCAGGGTGTTCACCAAAGTCATGGCAGTGGTTGCGACTCACCTGAGGCTTCAGGGCATAAGGGTCTTTCCGTACCTAGATGACTGGCTCCTCACAGCAACCAACAGGCATCAACTTTGTATCACGAGAGACTATGTGCTGTCTCTTGCCGACAGCTTGGGCATCTCAGTCAACATACCGAAGTCTTTTCTTCATCCTGTGCAAACATTAGATTTCATAGGAGCCAGGCTAGATTCCCTATCTTCTCGGGCCTTCTTGACCTCGGACAAGCTGTCCAGCCTCTCACTCCAAGTTTTGGCTCTTCTTCGCACCAAGGCTCTGCTGGCAGAGTTAGTCCTGAGGGCACTAGGCTCGATGGCAGCGGCTATTGGCCTCTGTCTCCATGCTCGCCTAAGGATGCGTATATTACAGTGGACACTCCAAGTTCAGTGGTCACTGTTACTCCACCCATTGAACATTCCTATCCCCCTGAGCAGAGTTTGCAAGGAATCCCTCCTGTGGTGGCTTCACTCCCCAGAACTCAGGCAAGGGAGACCCTTTGTGATCCCCCCCCCAGGTCACGTTAACCACGGATGCTTCTCGCCTAGGGTGGGGGGGGCATTGTTTGGGCAGAAACGTCCAAGGTACGTGGACCTCGCCGGAGACCGCTTTGCACATAAATGTTCTGGAGATGAGGGCAGTGCTTCTAGCGTTGCAGGCTCTCCAAGACCTTCTATCTCTAGGAACGATTGCAGTACAGACAGACAATATGTCAGTGGTCTGGTATATAAACAAACAAGGGGGAACCAGATCCTACCCTCTTTGTCGAGAAGCCATGAGAGTTTGGGAATGGGCGATATCCACCAACCGCTTTCTGATAGCAACGCACATTCCGGGACGATCCAACATTCTGGCGGACAAATTGAGTCGAGTAATTCTCAGTCCTTACGAGTGGTCTCTCAATCCAAAAATTGCGAAGGAAATTTTTCGCAAGTGGGGTTGGCCTCGCTGCGATCTCTTTGCTACTCCCCAAAGCACAAAAAGCAGCGAGTTCTTCGCAATTCTCCCTCCAGAAGGGGAGAGCCCCAGAGACGCTCTGATTCATGCTTGGCCTCCTGGTCTACTCTATGCTTACCCCCCGCTTCTGCTCATGGCGAAGTTCATTCAGAAAGCCGCACGGTTGGGGAGCAAAATTATCCTCATAGCCCCATTCTGGTTTCGTCAAATCTGGTTTCCATACCTGCGGTCTCACAGTCTCTCCCCCCCTTTAATCCTGGATCCCATTCCAGATCTGATATCGCACCCAACGGGGTGCCCAACACCGAACCTGGTCAACCTCAAGCTCGCGGCTTGGTTGATCCAGTTCCACTAATGGCAAGGACTCCCGGTATCTCGTCACCAGTGAAAACTATTCTGGTAGCGGCTCATAAACCGTCCACCAGGAAAATCTATAATAGTAAGTGGAAACGATTTTCTATCTGGGCTAACAGCCAAGGTCTCAACCCATTTACTGTTCCGATTCCTACAGTATTGGATTTTTTGTCCATGATTTTTGAACAAGGGGCCAGTGCATCAACAGTCAAAGTACAGTTGGCAGCAATATCCCATTTTCATGTGGGAGACGGATTAGGATCTCTAGCATCTACAAAATTGTGTACGACATTCTTGCGTGGCATTTTCCTTCTCAAGCCACCAGTGAAATCTGTGACTCCCCCTTGGGACTTAACCTTTGTTCTGCAAGCCTTAACGAAACCTCCGTTTGAACCTGCAGCTTCTGTAAACCTTAAATTTCTGTCCTGGAAAACAGCATTCTTAGTAGCCATAACCTCTGCTAAAAGGGTTTCAGAGCTCCAAGCTTTGTGCATGAAACCTCCCTATCTTATTTTCCACAATGACAGTGTCTCTCAGGACTAACCCGTCTTTCTTACCAAAAGTGGCATCTGTGGCAAATATCAATCAGACTATCAATCTGCCAGTGTTTTTCAAAAATTTTCAAAATAAGGGAGAATACATGTTGCATACACTAGACGTACATAGACAGTTACGTTTTTACCTGCACAGGACCAAAAATGTTCGTAAGGCTGATCAACTTTTTGTGTCATTTGCTCCTTCATTCATGGGAAAACCTATATCCAAAGTGACACTGGCTAATTGGATTTGTCAATGTATTTCTCAGGCTTATTAAGGCATCAGGCAAAACAACCCCATTCAAAATCTGTGCACATTCCACAAGGTCCATCGCAACTTCTGCAGCCCTTCTGGTCCAGGATGCCATTGGACGACATATGTTCAGCAGCCACTTGGTCCTCTGCTCATACGTTTATTTCTCATTATAAGCTGGACATGATATCTAGAAGCAGGGCGTCCTTTGGCTCCGCAGTGCTTTGGAATATCCTCCCATAGACCACCCAGGTTTCTTGTTTAGGTAGCTGGGGACTCTGTCCCACAGGTTGCAGAACAAATGAAGTAACTGCTTCAGATTTAGACGTTATGTACACACCATAACGTTCCATCTGAGTAGGTACTTCATTTATCTGCAACCATCCCCCTAACCTGTATCGGGTTTCTAGGATCTTTATGATTCTTGAGAATATCTGAACCTGTTTTTTTTACAGGTTTTTTCAGGTGATACAGCAAAACTGATCTGAGGTAGTGTGGTGGTGACAGGGGATTGTGGGTAGAGGGGATGAGCTAGGAGCTCGGATCTTGAAGCTTGGAAAGCTGCAGGTAGGATCCGAGACCCACAGGTTGCAGACAAATGAAGTACCTACTCAGATGGAACGTTATGGTGAGTACATAACTTCTAATTATTAATTGAGATCTTTAGCTGTTATGACATCCTTAATAATTTAGTTTTATCTTTCACAGTTCTTTAACATCAGAAGTATACCACAAGCTGCAGCTGTCTGTAGTATAACAGTCTACTTCCTTGATGTTCTTCAAGAATGCAACTGCAGTCATAACATATGGGTTGTCCTGCCTCAGGCAGCCCTCGGTCGGCCGAATTCTAAAGTCTGGGTCCGGTGTCGGCTGGTGTCGCCTCCTCTCCGACGTCACAACGGCTGGAGTATAAAGGCATCGGCCGACGCCATCTTCTTCAGTCTTTCTTGCCACGCGGTGCCCGAAGCAGAAGCAGTTCGCAAGTGCCGGTCGGTCAGCTCCTGTGTTTTCAGTACCGAAGTCATCTAAAAGCTAAGTACCCGTTAGAACATTTTTCTTGCCTCAGCCGATGTCAGAACAAATTGAGAAAGTTAATAATTGTTTGTCTTGTGGTAAACAAATACCTCATAAGGACTTCCATTCTTACTGTCTTCCTTGCCTGGGCCCAGACCACGACGTCTCGGCCTGTGCTTGCTTTAATAAGCGCACTCTCAGGCGCCGGGCAGAATTTGCTGAAGACTTTTTTGGCGAATCCTTCGCATATACCATGCCGTCGGATCAACCGACAGCTCAATCTTCCAAAAAACAGGAGGACCGGGACCGGCATCCTCGGCCCGCGTCCTCTACCGATACTACTCCTAGACCCTCCGCTAGTGCTTCAGTCCTGCGGAAGCGGTAATTCAGCCGCTCCAGGCCGACAACACAGCGTTAACTAGTCCTTCGGTCCCGGAGACCTCTCTGGTGCCGGTTGTTGATTTTCCTCCGGATACCGAAGTTCTTGATTTACCCGACACCATTCCGGTGGACGAGGTCACTCCTGCACGTGGGGCTGCTAGGCCTCCTGTATCTATGTCCATCAAGGCCTTTGCACGTGCTAAGGCCGCCAGCCAGGCCAAGGCCCATCCTAAACCTGCTGTCCAGGCCCCCTCTTCTGATAAACAGATTATGTCTCTTGCTGCAGACCTTATTTCCCTTATCAGGGGGTCTCAGCCTCACCCAGACAGAGGTTCTCAGCCTCCTGCAGAGAAAAGGCCTAGAACTGAGCAGACTGAAAACCTCTCTTCAGATGAGGCCTCTGGGGATTCTGAGCATTCAGATATTCAAGAAGAATCCTTCCAGGCCTATGAGGACTCTGATGCTGAGGAATCAATTCCTTCTGCCTCTCCTCCAGAGGATTTCTCTTTTGGTGAAGTCCTGCACTCAATGAGGGAACATTTCCAATGGCAGGGTCAGGAATTCTCTGATTCCAGGAAAAGGCTCCGTACCTTCCTAAAGCTTCCCCAGCACAGACCTTTAGCTGTTCCTCCTGTGATGGATGTTTGGGATGATGTTTTCTCCGATTCTAGTGCTAACCCTGACTCTCTCCCCCCTGCTCCTGTCAAGCCAGACAGATATTACAGAGTCCCTGACGCTCACAAACATCTCTTTAAGGCCCACACCGTGGATTTAGAAACTATTTCACAGGGTCCCAAGGGAGTGGCTACCTCCACTGCCAAGAATCCTTTGCCAGTGGATAGGGAAGACAGGTCTATGGAGAGATGGGGTAAAAAGGTTTATACCTCTACCACCCTAGCCATGAGGTCCCTTAACTGCCTTTTTCATATGTTTCAGTACCAGGATCTTTTTACTGGATGATTTACAGAAAAAGTTAGCCTCTCCTGAGCCTATTGACAGAAAGGCATTGCAGGATCACATACATAACACTCAGCAGGTTAACAATCATTTTCTTCAGTGTGGTTATAATGCATTGGAAGCTTCATGTAGGGCAGCTATGACTGGGGCTGTGATACGTAGACATGCTTGGTTAAAAGATCAGCCACTGCCAGACCATGTCAAAGTAGTTACTTGATGCACCTCTGGAAAAACAGAAGCTTTTTGGCGCTAATGCACAAGATGTGTTGAAGTCCATTGAGGAAAAAGCTAAGTCAGTACAGGCAGTCAAGGATTTCCTCCAGGTTCAGCCACCTAGATTCAGTAGAAACTGGCCTTCAAAGAATTGGTCCTTCCCAGACTCAGACAAGTTTCAAAGGGGAAAGAACAGGCGTGGCCGAGGCCAATACCGAGGCTCCTACAGGGGACGCCAATGGCAACCTACAAATCAAAGAAGTGCTGCAGCCAGTCCAGCTGCACCACAAGGACAATCGCAATGACTTGACTTTCATACCGCCTACAAGGGCTCAGAGAGAAGCACCCTTGGGCGGAAAATTATCCTTATTCTCAAAGAACTGGCATATCTTAACCAAGGACAGTTGGATTCTGGATTTAATAGACAAGGGTTACAGATTCCACTTCCATACTTTACCTACAAGACAAGGCATGCCAAACCTGCCACACCATCAAAGGGCAGAGGCACTCATTCAAGTTTCAAAGCTATTAAGTATAAAAGCAATAGAAAAGGTACCTCCCCAGGAACAAGGCCAGGGATTCTATTCAAGACTGTTCCTTGTTCCAAGAAAGGAAAACAAATGGAGGCCTATACTGGACTTGTCTACTCTAAATACCTTTCTAATTGTGCCAAAGTTCAAAATGCTGACGTTACAGCAACTCCTTCCCATGCTGGGCAAGGGGTCTTGGCTGGTCACTCTGGACCTCAAGGAGGCATACCTGCATGTCCCAATCAGACAAAGCTGCAGAAGATACCTCAGATTTCTTGCAGGGACAGAGCACTATCAATTCTCAGCATAGCCGTTTGGCTTATCTACTGCGCCCAGAGTGTTCACGAAATGCCTGGCATCAGTAGTGGCACACTGCAGACTCCAGGGAATTCAAATATACCCCTACCTGGACGACTGCCTCATACAAGCAGTCAACAGACAAACCTTAATAAACAACTTGGACTATGTCATGCAATTACTGCAGGCCTTGGGATACACAGTCACCGTTCAGAAATCAAGGCTACTGCCATCCCAACAGATTATTTTCCTAGGAGCCAAACTGGACACACAAACACAAATGGCCTACCTCACAGAGGAAAAACAACAGCAGTTACCAGAGTACTTCAAAGGCCTAGCACAGCTCTCCCAGCTGACTGCAAGGAAACTCCTGCAGGCCCTGGGGTTCATGGCATCATGCATTCTTCTGATACCTTTGGCAAGACTTCATATGAGAAAGCTGCAATGGTATTTGAAAAGCTTATGGTCCCAACACAGCCAAAGCCTAGAGGACGTAATCCCACTTATTCCATGTCTGCAAAAGGAATTCTTGTGGTGGGCTCAAGCAAGTCAATTAAACAAAGGAATGTCTTTCAGCAGACCTCAAGCAGGTCAAATAATTACAACAGACGCCTCAGATCATGGATGGGGGGCGCACATGGAGGGCAGATGCGTTCAAGGTCAATGGACACCAAAGGAAAGACATCTGCACATAAACCAAAAAGAGATGCTGGCAGTGATGCATGCAATCGAGAGTTTCGAAAAAACACTGCAGCAAGGACATTTACTAATAAGGACAGACAACACCACTGTCATGTGGTATATAAACAAGCAGGGAGGGACTCATTCATACCCCTTCTGCAGACTAACAATGATTCTCTGGGAAAAAGCACCGAGTCTGAAGATACACCTGCAATCCCAGTTTGTGCCAGGAAAGGACAATGTACTGGCGGACAAGCTGAGCAGAAATTTCTTGGATCCACACGAATGGATGCTGCATCCCCACATTTTCTCACAAATAACAAAGACATGGGGAAGACCGGACATAGATCTATTTGCGTCTCACACGAATCATCACCTGGAAAAGTTCTGTACCAGGACCCACCATGCACTAGTCTGGACAACGGATGCTCTCTCCTTCAGCTGGAATTCCCTAAAAATTTATGCATTTCCTCCTCTGCCACTGTTGACCAAGGTGATCCTGAAGATCAAAGCAGAACAACCAACAGGCATTTTGATAGCTCCAGACTGGCCAAAGCAACACTGGTACCCATTGCTGTTGAGCATAACTCGGACCAAACCGTGGCCTCTGCCCCTATGGCCCCTGCTCCTAACACAACACAACTACAGGACTGTTCACCAAAACCTGAAAACATTACATCTGACAGCCTGGAGGTTACTTTAACTCCTTCCGCTTCCAATCTTTCCAAGGCAGTTCAGGACATCTTATTGGAAGCACGCAGACCATCCACCAGAAAAGCCTATTCAGCCTAGTGGAAGAGATTAAGCATCTGGGCTGCCATCAGGGGTCAGGATACAACAGTACTGAGTATACCTCAGATATTGGAATACTTGGCAGAAATGTTTCATTCTGGACTCTCATATTCTTCCATAAAGATTCATGCCTCAGCAATCTCAGCAAGATACAATTGTGATCCGCCAGTGTTCTCACATCCTTTGCTAAGACAGTTCCTGAGAGGGATAAAGAATATCAAGCCTCCCAGAAAACAACCAGTACCTGCATGGGACCTCAATTTTGTACTGGAAAAATTATCTCTGCCTCCCTTTGAGCCAGCAGCAACCTCGGAGATGCAATATCTATCCTGGAAAACGTTTTTTCTATTGGCAGTCACATCAGCAAGAAGAGTCTCGGAGATACAGGCACTCATGGCAGTACCTCCTTTCCTCATTTTCCATCAGGACAGAGTCTCTCTAAGAACAAATCCTTCTTTCATGCCAAAGGTGATTTCCAGGGTGTCTCTAAATCAAGCTATTCACCTTCCTACTTTCTTCCCAATCCTCAAAATAGAAGGGAAAGACTGCTGCATACCCTGGACATACACAGGCAACTACGCTACTACTTGGACAGAACTAAGGCCACCAGAAAGTCTGACCAGCTGTTTGTAGCCTATGCTGCTGGAATACGAGGAAAAGCAATCTCCAAGCAAACAATTTCAAAATGGATTGGACACTGCATTAGATTCTGCTATTCTTACCATGGAAAAAGTGTGCCAGCCAATATTAGGCCACATTCCACCAGAGCTATAGCCACATCCACAGCTTTCCTAAGAGGAGTGGCTACAAAGGACATTCTAGAGGCTGCTACATGGAGCTCCGTGCATACATTTACCAAACACTGCAACCTGCCTTTATACTCCAGATCCCGAGCAGGCTTTGCTTCGGCAGTCCTGCAGGGCATTTTAGCTGCACCATCTTTTTCTTAGCTCCATCCACCCCCAGCTTGGCTGTGGTATTCAACCCATATGTTATGACTGCAGTTGCATTCTTGAAGGACATAGTACAGTTTTGTACCTACCATAAATGTAGATGTCCGATAGATATGCAACTGCAGTCGGATTTTCCCTCCCGCCTTCCCCTCTTTTCCTTCATTTGGGTCCATTCCCCCTGTTCCTTTTAGCTGGGGGTATCTCCTATGGTGTATCTGTTTATTACTGTTGTGCATGTCTGGAATTGTTTATCCATTCACCAAATTTAGCCTTCCTAGGAGGGCACCTGGCATCTGGGGCAAGAAACACTGAAGAAGATGGCGTCGGCCGATGCCTTTATACTCCAGCCGTTGTGATGTCGGAGAGGAGGCGACACCAGCCGACGCCGGACCCAGACTTTGGAATTCGGCCGACCAAGGGCTGCCTGAGGCAGGACAACCCATATGTTATGACTGCAGATGCATATCTATCGGACATCTACATTTATGGTAGGTACAAAACTGTACTTTTTTGTTGCATCAGAAATTCATTCATTTATTACCAAGGGAGTGGAAAAAATAGTAACGTGATGATCAAGGAATAGTGTCTTGTGCCATCTGTGTGGCATAGAAGAATAATTGCATGGCTGCACCACAGGCTGCATAACATCAGTAGTAGTATGTGTGCCAGAGAGCTGTCAAATACACCTCACTGTTCTGGTGTCAGGTTTTTCCTGGGTAGCAAACCATTTTAGTGTTCATACCATTTGTTAAGATCCATATGATGAACTTAAAGTTGTGTAAAGGTGCTCACCATAATAGGTGATGCTTGAATTGAGGATTGCTACTGCAGTAGGGACGCATAGCCATCTTGTGCCTCTATCTAATTGTGAAGGTCTTACCTGTTTTGGGAGGTGGTTAGAAAAATTATTCCATATAGCTTGTGGTGGGGTCCCTTCTTTTGGTTGGCTTCATGGCTAAAATAATTGATGTGAAGTTGTTCTATCTCGCCGTTTTGTTCTTACACGTGGGTCGGAGCCAATCCCTTGGCTCCGAATCGGCCGCTTTTCAAGTTCAGACTCTCAGAGAAGCTCGAGACCTAGTGTATATCCCATGATGATGTACTGTGAATCCCCAGATATAGTTTGCCACTGCAACGGATCAACAGCTCATTGGAGTTAGCTCGGGCCAGTGACTTAAATTTTCTATTATTAGTAGTATTTTTCTTCTAATTTTTTGAGTATTATATATCTCCGTGTGATAGTATCATAGTGTTAGGATTCTACTTTAGCTTAATTGCTAGGACTTCTAAGTAGTTCTTTTTCAGGGCTTAGGCCTTCTTTATTGGGTGTGACAGGGCTCTGTCAGCTAGTGTGTGTCATGTTTCTTGCATATATATATATATATATATATATATATATATATATATATATATATATATATATAGTGTGGTAATCTAGTAAATAGTTTAGTAAACAGTTTTATTAGATAGTTAGACCTTATATATATATCTAGTGTGATTTAGTACTGTGTTTATATATATATATATATATATATATATATATATATATATATATATATATATTTTACATACATCTTTGAACTTGTTTGTGTTACTTAGTGTTAGAGTTAAAAGACGCCAGAAAAACAGAAATCATGATTTAAAAGGTGTGAGTGCGGTCAAAAAATGTCTGTTACAGACAACCACTCCACCTGCGTGTACTGTTTGGGCTCTGTACACCTACAAGAGGTGTGCTCTTTCTGCCATTCCTTTAGCACCAGGGTTCTCCTGGAAAGGCGAAGGAAACTGGTAGACAGAGGACTCCTGAAGCCTGATTTTCAGGCTACTTTAGATAAGGCCGACACTTCTTCCAAGGCTTCGAAGGGGTCAGAGTCTTCCAAAGGATCCTCGGAGCCCAAGTCTTCGGCTCCAAGTTCCTCAGGTATGGTCCGTGCATTGGCTCCACAGTCCTTGGAGCCGTGTATCGAGTCCTTACCTCGGGGCCCAGTTGTGAAACCAATATTGGAGACTCCTCAGTCTCCAGTTCTTCAATCGGTTCCATCTTCGGCTCCTTCGACACATCTCTCGACGCGTTCTTCGGGGCTTTCCGATGTGGATCTGGACCGAGTGGTTAAGAGGCTCTTAGAGAACCCGGCCCTAGCCAAAATGCTATCTGCTTCGAAGCCTGATATCCCTACCATAGCTTCTCCACCTCCTCCTCCAAAGCCAATCGAGCGTTCGGAGCCGGGGCACATGGAACCGATATTGGTAGAACCCTTGGAGCCGTGGTTTGATCCCACCTCCCTCTGCTCCATCGACCTTGATCTCCTCGGTCCCAACCGGGGAATCTCGGGGTCAACAGTCCCTCGCTGGCTTCGGGGTGGAGAGTCGAACCGATACTTCGGTTCCGACTCTTCCACTCGGGGCTTCGGCACAGATGGCCTTGGCTCCGTCCACTGGATTGGAGCGGGGGGTCTCGGTCTGGGGAGAGCTGCCAGTCTCTTCGGAGCCGACTGACTTCTCAGACCAGGATTCTGGTGCCTTCGATGCCATGAGGAAGGTCATGGCTGCCAAGACCACTACCTCCTCGGATCTGTCCTCCCCTCCCCCTAAGGGGCCTCGTTCTACCTCTTCCCCGCAGATCCCCACAAAGTGTCGAGATCCAGGGCCTCAGGTATCCCCATTGGCTGGCCCCTCCTCTCTAGGGACTTCACCGGATGCTCACACCGAGGAAGTACCTAGAAGGAGATTGTGCAAGAGGAGGCACTTGGATTCCCCACAGGAATCCCTGACATCGGGTACCGACTTGGAGGAATCAGAAGGGTCCCCACGATCCCCCCTCAGAGGATGTCTCATTCGCAGACATATTGGAAATCTTAAGGCAGAGGGGTGATTGGCAGTCCCTTGCCCCTTCTGAGGACGAGTCGGTTCTCCTGAAGGCCTTTGGATCTCAACCATCCACCTCCTGGGTTACTCCGCCCTTCGATGAACTGATGGAACTGGTTGCTCGAAGGGCGTGGAAGTCCCCTGACTTAGTGGAACCGGTCCCTCGGAGGCCCAACAAATTTATTACTTCCTCCACTGACAAGGCGTTTCTTACAAAGGGAGTCCCAGTTGATGCCATGGTGGTGGTGGCGGCCACCAAGAAAGAAATGTCGGAAACGTCTTCTGCTGTCCATCCTCCTAATAGGGATTCTAGGACAATGGACAGATATGGGAAACGCACATTTAGTTATGTGGCATTTTCCATGAGGTCGCTCAACTACCTGACACATTTTACCCGCCATCAACGAGATCTAAAAGAGCTGGGAGATGCTCTCCAGGGTAACACAGCTGATGCAGTCTCGGAAAAGGTGACTGCACAACTCAACACCCTTAATTCGATAGTAAACTCATCCATGTGACTCATTTCGTATGCTGCTGATGGATCGAGTAGGGCGGCAGGCTCAGCGATAGCTCTTCGGAGACAATCCTGGATGCGCCTTTGCTCCTTTGCAGAAGCCTTTAAGTCTTCGTTTGTCAGTACCCAATTTGACGGGTCTGCCTTGTTCGGACCCAAAGTTAAGGAGACACTTACTAGGTGTGAACAAGAAGGGAAGACTCTTGTCTGCTGTAGGAGTCCGTTTTTCCACTCCAACTAGACCGTACCCCAAAGGGCAGCGAAGTGGAAAAATGTGGTTCCGAAAACCTCAAGGAGCTTTCCAAAACACACCTACTGATACCCCCTCTAGAGGCAGAGGAGGGGGCAAAAATGGAAGACGCCGTCCAAACGGCAGAGGCGGTCCGCAGAACCAGGGCGACAGGGATCAGTTCTGTGGTAAGCCCTATCAGTGTTCCTGAAAGGAAGCCCGGCTGTCCTACTCTGGAGGCAGTCGGAGGTCGCTTGGCTTTATACCCAAACACCTGGCTAAACATTACAACGGATTCTTGGGTAAAAAGCGTAACTACCAGAGGTTATTAAATTCCCTTTACAAACCCCCCACCCATAGGTACAAGGATCCCAGACATTCCTCCCAGTCTGAGAAAACTAGCAGCCATAGAAATCCAAAACCTGCTAGACAAGAGTCATTCAGCCAGTCCCGGCGGACCAAATAGGATCCGGAACTTAGTCAAGGTTCTTTTTAGTTCTTAAGAAAACAGGGGACTGGAGGCCTATACTAGATCTCAGCAAACTCAACACCTTCGTCAAGAAGGAAAAGTTCTGGATGGTCACGCTGCAGTCGATTCTCCCGTTCTTAGCAATGGGCGATTGGATGTGCTATATAGATCTCAAGGATGCTTACTACCACATCAAAATGGACAGATCATCCAGAGATCACCTGCGTTTCCGGCTGGGGGCCAGTTATTACCAATTCAGAGCCCCGCCCTTTGGTCTCACCACAGCCCCCATGGTGTTCACCAAATGTATGGCAGTGGTCACGGCTCACCTGAGACTGTTGGGATTCCGGGTGTTTCCATAATATCTGGACGACTGGCTCCTCACTGCCACCGCCAGGCATCAACTAATCCAAGCAAGCGACTACACCATAGACCTTTGTTCCCAGTTGGGCATAACCCTAAACTTCGAAAAATCTGCGTTATCGCCCTCGCAGCATATTACATTTATAGGAGCAGAACTGGACACTGTCAATGCAAGGATCAGGTTGCCCCAATCAAGAATCGTTACTCTAAAAAATCAATTATCCAGTCTCTTAGCCCGCAGCAAAGCTCCAGCGTCCCAGATACTACAGCTTTTAGGCACGATGGCAGCCACATTGATAGCATTCCGTTAGGCCACATGCACATGCGAATACTCCAGTGGTTACTCTTCGTGCAATGGTCTTGCCAACAACTGCCCATGTCACACGAGATCTGGTTAACCAATCTTTGCAAGAAGGATCTCAGTTGGTGGTTGAACAGCGACCAAGTGATAATCGGACGTCCCACAGTGACCACGGATGCTTCCCTGATAGGGTGGGGGGGGGGCTATTTCAGGGAAAGACGGTTCAAGGCACTTCGTCAATCATGGAAACACACTTGCATATAAATGTCCTAGAGCTGAGAGTGGTGTTCCTAGCGTTGCAACACTTTCACGACTCTCTTCCTCCAGGCACAATTGCTATCCAGACGGACAACATGTCGGTTGTCTGGTACATCAACAAACAAGGGGGAACCAGATTTTACCCTTTATGCCAGGAGGTGCTAAGAATTTGGCAATGGGCTGTATCCACCAGACGCTTTCTGATAGCAACGCACATCCCGGGGTCATCCAACGTGATAGCGGACAAACTAAGCAGAGCCATGCTGTTGCCCCACGAGTGGTCTCTCAAACAACAGGTGGCGGAAAACATTTTCCGCAGATGGGGCCAGCCTTGCTGCGACCTATTTGCATCTCCGATGAATGCCAAATGCAGCAGCTACTTTGCCCTTTATCCCCCACCGGGGAACGAACCCAGGGACGTGCTCATACACGATCGGCCCCCGGGCCTCCTATATGCCTTTTCGCCAATACCTCTAATTCCCAAATTCACGCAGAAAGCCAAAAGTCTGGGAAGGACTGTGATTTTGATAGCCCCGTCTTGGCCTCAACAGATTTGGTTTCCCTTCCTGCGGAAGTATCAAGTGGAAGAACCATGGATCCTGGACCCAGTGCCGGATCTTCAGACTCATTCGTCGGGAGTTCTCCATCCCTCCCTCACTTCCCTAAAACTGACAGCTTGGCTGCTCCGATTCCCACATTATCCAGGTCACAAGATTTGTCTTCTGCGGTCCAACATATTATAGTTTCCTCTCATAAACTATCCACCAGGAAACTATATAATAGCAAATGGAAACGATTTGTTCACTGGGCTTCTCAACATGACACTGACCCTTATGTAGCACCTGTTCATACCATCTTAGAGTTCTTGTCTTCCTTGTTCCATGATGGCGCTGCAGCTGCCACCATTAGAGTTCAGTTGGCTGCTATCTCAATCTTCCATGTAGGCTTTAACGGCCCTAACATCATGTCGCATAGATTATGTAAAGCATTCTTAAAAGAAACCCACCATTTCAGGCCACCTATTAGGCATCCTGTCTACCCCTGGAATTTGAATCTGGTTTTATCCCAACTGATGCACGCACCCTTTGAACCTGCTTCATCTTGTCATTTAAAATTTTTGTCTTGGAAAACTTTATTCCTGGTAGCCATTACATCTGCATGTAGGGTCTCCGAACTTCAAGCCTTGTCCTCCAAACCCCCATACTTGATTTTTCACCCTGATAGGGTATCCCTCAGGACTAATCCTAACTTTCTTCCCAAGATCTCTTCAGAAAATAACTTAAATTAGTCCATTGAGCTCACAACCTTCTTCAAACACCATACCAACAAACTTGAATATATATGTTACACAAGCTTGATGTACATAGACAACTGAGGTTCTATCTGGATAGAACGAAGGATTTCAGACGATTGGATCAACTCTTCGTCTCTTATGCTGAGAATAAGAAAGTTTTCGCAGTGTCAAAAACCACACTGTCCAATTGGCTCTCTGACTGCATCAGACTCATTTATGCTTCCACTAATCAACCATTAGAAACTAACATCAAAGCCCATTCTACACAAGCTGTTTCTACATCATTGGCTCATGCAGCTCGCTTGCCTTTAGATACCATCTGTGCAGCCACCACGTGGTCAAAACCTCACACGTTTATCACTCATTACAAAGTGGATAGGACCTCCAGTGACAGGGCTACGTTTGCTTCCACTGTGCTCAGGAATGTTCTCCCGTGAGCCACCCAGGATTAGGGTGCTTGGGATGCTACCCACGTGTAAGAACAAAACGGCGAGATAGAACAACTTCACATAAAGAAGTTATGTCCTTACCATAATGTTCCATGTGAGTTGTTCATCTCGCCTTTTTGTTCTTACATTCCCACCCACCTTCCTCCTCCAGTTGAGTGAGATGGTTGCCTTGGAGGATTGGTTCAGTTGTCTGTCTGTTTTATACATTCCTACTCTTCTTGTTTACTTCTATTTTTATAGTTACCTAAGTAGGTACACTACATAGTCTTATTCTGTCTGTAGGCTGTCTTGGTTGCAGCATACTAGATCTGGGGATTCACAGTAGAGCATCATGGGATATACACTAGGTCTCTAGCTTCTCTGAGAGTCTGAGCTTGAAAAGCAACCGATTCGGAGCCGAGGGATCGGCTCCGACCCATGTATAAGAACAAAAAGGCGAGATGAACAACTCGCATGGAACGTTATGGTAAGGACATAACTTCTTAACGTTATGGTAAGGACATAACTTCTTTTTTTCTTCACCCTTTAGGGCTGTCTTTGCTTCTGGCTTCTCTGATGAAGTTTTGCTTTATTACTCCTATTTGCAGCTTTCCCATGGGTCTGGAGCCCGATTGGTAGTCTTTTGTTCCAAAAAGAACAGAAGATGGTGCAGACTACCCTCTCTTCTTCACCTGCATGTACTGCTGCTATTCTTGGTGTGGGCAGACCAGCTTTACTCTGGGAGTGTCTGTCAGGCCAGAAAGACTGTTTTCCACTTGTAACCAACTCACATGTATTAATAATTGTAGTGTAGCAGTCATCCTGTTAATCAAATGTCTGTGATTGTCATTAGCCACACACATCTGTACTTTCTCAATGTTCATTCTATTGATTAATACTGCATGCAGTAGCCTTAGCTGTATGGCTGATATCTTGCTGGCCAGCTTCAAAAGATTCAGGGCAACTTCCACATTCCCAAACTGTCAAGCAGCTTGAGCTGAGCTGACTAAAAGACAAGTTTGGGTGACAAGTCCTTTAGTGCTTTACTGCAACTGAAGAGTACGCTCCTCTAAGGCTTTCAAGGATTGATGGTCAGCTTGGTGCTGATGTCCTTCAAGGATGCATCTGCAGTCCTAACATATGGGTTGTCCTGCCTCAGGCAGCCCTTCGGTCGGCCGGATTCCAAAGTCTGGGTCTGGCCTCGGCTGATGTCGCACTTCACCCGATGTCATAGCTGCTGTGTATTGGGTATAAAGGCATCAGCCGACGCCATTTTCCTCTGTCTTTCTTGCCGCGTGGTGCCCGAAGCAGAAGCTGTTCGCAAGTGCCGGTCGGTCAGATCCAGAGATTTCTACTACCGAAGACTTCTAAAAAGCTAAGTACCCCGTTGGGGACTCTTTCTTGCCTCAGCCGATGTCAGAAAAAGTAAATAATTGTTTAACTTGTGGGAAACAAATACCTCATAAGGATTTCCACTCTTGCTGCCTTCCTTGCTTAGGCCCAGACCACGACGTATCAGCTTGTCTAGCCTGTGCTTCCTTCAACCGACGGACACTTAGACGTCGGTTGGAGTTTGCAGAGGAGTTTTTTGGCCCCGCTTTTG
Source organism: Protopterus annectens (assembly GCF_019279795.1). Classification (NCBI taxonomy): domain Eukaryota; kingdom Metazoa; phylum Chordata; order Ceratodontiformes; family Protopteridae; genus Protopterus; species Protopterus annectens. The sequence goes on along the minus strand of NC_056737.1, from coordinate 388,366,148 downwards.
CTTACAAAATGCCGTCGGAGACTCCGACTTCACAATTAGCTAAAAAGCGTAAGGAAAAGGACCGACACTTGCGGTCCACGGTTTCGGCTGAAACCACGGTTAAGCCAACCACGAGTGTCTCGGTTTCGGCTGAAACCGAGTCCTCGGTTCTTCCTTCGGCCGAAAGCATGCCTCCGATAGCCGAGGCCTCACAGAGCATGGCTGAATCTGCTACTGAAATTTCCCCTGCTGTAGCAGGCTCCCAGGACTTATCAGATACTATTCCTTTAGATATATCTACTCCTGCACGTGGAGCTGCTAGGCCCCCTGCATCTATGTCTATCAAGGCTTTTTCTAGGGCTAAAGCAGCTAAATCTTCTGAGGCCTTGCCTGCTAAAACCCCCTCACACAGGCCTACCTCTAGTTCCCAAATGCTCAGCCTGGCTGAGGATCTCATTTCTTTGATCAGGGGATCCCAACCTCACCCAGACAGGGCCTCTCAACCCCCTCCAGAGAAGAGGCCTAGGACTGAGCCCCCAGATCCTGTTTCTACAGACTATTCCTCGGATGACTCAGAAAACTCAGACCCTCCAGAAGGCCCATATTCTCCTTATGAGGATTCCGATGCAGAAGACTCCATTCCTTCTGCCTCTCCTCCTGAAGAATTTTCTTTTGGGGAAACCTTACATGCTATGAGAGAGCATTTCCAATGGCAGGGCCAGGATTTTTCAGATTCAAGGAAAAGGCTAAGGACCTTTTTACATTTACCACAGCATAGGCCTTTAGCCATTCCTCCAGTACTAACAGTTGTTGATGATGCATATAATGATGCCTGTACTGCCCCTGACTCTCTCCCTCTGGCCCCGACAGATATTACAGGGTCCCGGACACACACTTCCACTTGTATAAGGCTCCTATTGCAGATCCTGAAACCATCTCACAGGGCCCCAAAGCTGTAGCAGCTGCCTCTGCCAAAAACCCCCTCCCCTCTGAAAGAGAATCTAGAGCATTAGAGAGATGGGGTAAAAAAGTTTATACTTCTGCTACTCTTTCGGCCAGGGCCTTAAACTGTCAATTTCACATGATTCAGTATCAGGAATTTTTGTTAGACCAGCTAAATAAAAAACTGTCCTCTCCTGAACCTATAGACCGTAAGTCCCTTCAGGATTTGGTACATAACACTCAGCAGGTCAGTAATCACTCCTTAAAATGTGGCTTTGATGCACTGGAGGCTTCCTTTAGATCAGCTATGACTGGAACAGTGATTAGAAGGCATGCCTGGTTAAAAGAGCAATCCTTACCAGACCATGTTAAGTCAAAGCTCCTAGATGCTCCTATGGAGAAGCAAAGTTTGTTTGGCTCGCCTGCACAGCAAGTGCTAAAGAAGGTGGAAGAAAAAGCAAAATCTGTCCAAACAGTCAAGGATTTCTTACAGGTCCAACCTCCGAGGTTTAGTAGAAATTGGCCTTCGAAGAATTGGTCCTTTCCAGACACCTCCAGAGCACAGAGAGGCAGAAATAGGCGCCCAAGAGGCAGAGGTCAATCCAGAGGTGCCTACAGGGGACGACAGTGGCAGCCTAACAACCAGAGAAGTACTGCCACAGATTCAGCTACAACCACTTCCACAGGACAGACACAATGACTTGGCTCTGATACCGCCTACCAGGGAACAACTGGAAGCACCCTTGGGCGGAAAGCTAGCCTTATTTTCCGTAAACTGGCATTACATTACAGGAGACAAATGGGTTTTACAGACAATAGACAAAGGCTACAGGTTTCACTTCCACACTCTACCAAAAAAGAGAGGAATGCCAAACCTACCACCAAACCAAAAAACAAACGCTCTAAGACAAATCAACCACCTACTAAGGATGAGAGCTATAGAAAAGGTACCGCCTATGGAACAAGGACAAGGATTCTACTCCAGACTTTTCCTGGTACCAAGGAAAGAAAATCAATGGAGGCCTATTCTCGACCTGTCCGCTCTGAACACATATCTCATTGTTCCAAAATTCAAAATGCTGACCCTACAGCAACTTCTTCCCATGCTGGGCAAGGAGTCTTGGCTGGTGACTCTAGATCTCAAGGAGGCATACCTGCACATCCCTATACGACCAGATTGCAGAAGATACCTCAGATTTCTTGCAGGATCAGAGCATTATCAATTCTCAGCATTGCCCTTTGGCTTATCTACTGCGCCCAGAGTATTCACGAAATGCCTGGCATCAGTAATTGCTCATTGCAGGCTTCAGGGAATTCAGATTTACCCATACCTGGACGACTGCCTTATACAAGCGGACAACAAGACCAAATTAACAAAAAATTTGGAAAAGGTTATACAACTGCTGCAAGCCCTGGGATACACAGTCAACATGAAAAAGTCAAGGCTGGTACCATCCCAAAGGATAACATTCTTGGGTGCAGAACTGGACACATCAAATCAGATGGCATTTCTCACAGAAGAAAAACAAAAGCAACTACCACTCTATTTCATGGCATTAACAACACAGACCCAGCTTACAGCAAGGAAAGTCCTGCAAGCCCTGGGTTACATGGCATCCTGCATAATATTGATTCCGCATGCCAGGCTGCATATGAGAAAGTTGCAATGGTACCTAAGGAATGTATGGTCTCAACACAAGCACAGTCTAGAAGCCCAGATTCCAATAATTCCATGCCTGAAGCAAGAATTTCTGTGGTGGGCCCAGGCCTGTCAGTTAAACAGAGGGCTGCCTTTCCACAAACCTCAACCAAGCCAGACCATCACCACGGACGCCTCAGACCTAGGCTGGGGGGCACACATGGTGGACAAATGTATACAAGGCCTATGGACACAAGACCAGCTGAATCTACACATAAATCAAAAGGAGATGCTGGCAGTGAAGCATGCAATCCAGACATTCAGACCTTTTCTTCAACAGGGTCATTTGCTGATAAGGACGGACAACACCACAGTCATGTGGTATATCAACAAACAGGGAGGTACACACTCATATCCTCTATGCCGGATGGCAATGGACCTGTGGAACATGGCCCTGAACCTCAACATTCAACTCCAGGCCAAATTTGTGCCAGGAAAAGAAAATTCACTAGCAGACACCTTAAGCAGAACTACCACGGATGCCCACGAATGGATGCTGCATCCAGACATCTTCAAAACCATTACAAAGAAATGGGGACTACCAGAAATAGACCTGTTCGCATCCCCACACAACCACCAATTGAGAAAATTCTGCACAAGGACATACCACCCACTTGCATGGAAGGTGGACTCCCTATCCTTCAGTTGGGAAAACCTGACAGCATATGCATTCCCACCTCTTCCTTTGATGCACAAAGTCCTACTGAAGATCAAAGATAATCACCCAAGGATAATCCTGATAGCTCCAGACTGGCCGAGGCAGCATTGGTACCCGCTACTGAGGAGTATGTCTCGGACACACACATGGCCTCTACCTCTATGTCCTTTACTTCTAACACAGAACAACTACAAGATCATACATCCAAACTTGAAAACACTGCAGCTAGCTGCTTGGAATATTACATAAAACAAAATAACCCAGATTTATCTCAGAGGGTTAAAGACATTATCCTGGAGGCTCGCAGACCCTCCACAAGGAAGACTTATTCAGCCAAATGGAAAAGATACCTCATTTGGAGTGCAGCAAAAGGAGAAAATGTATCATTAGCAAACATAGCCAACATCCTGGAATACTTAGCAGAGCTTTTCCACAATGGCCTGTCTTACTCCTCCATTAAGATTCATGCATCAGCAATTTCAGCAGAATACAACATGGATCCTCCAGTCTTCTCTCATCCTCTACTCAGGCAGTTTCTGAGAGGAATTAAAAATGTAAAGCCTCCAAGAAAGCCACCTTTGCCTACATGGGACCTTAACTTTGTGCTGGAAAAGTTAACACTTCCCCCTTTTGAACCAGCAGCAACAGCAGAATTACAGTTCTTATCTTGGAAAACTGCTTTCCTGCTTGCAATCACTTCAGCAAGAAGGGTTTCTGAATTACAGGCATTAATGGCAGTACAGCCCTTCCTTATCTTCCATCAGGATATAGTGTCCTTGAGAACTAACCCTACTTTTATGCCAAAAGTGGTCTCCAGAGTATCATTGAACCAAGCAATTCACTTACCAACATTCTTCCCCAACCCACAGAACAGGGGGGAAAGACTACTACATACCTTGGATGTGCACAGGCAATTACGCTACTATCTGGACAGAACTAAGACCAACAGAAAAACTGACCAGCTTCTGGTAGCATATGCAACAGGAATGCAAGGAAAAGCAATTTCAAAACAGACAATTCACTTACCAACATTCTTCCCCAACCCACAGAACAGGGGGGAAAGACTACTACATACCTTGGATGTGCACAGGCAATTACGCTACTATCTGGACAGAACTAAGATCAACAGAAAAACTGACCAGCTTCTGGTAGCATATGCAACAGGAATGCAAGGAAAAGCAATTTCAAAACAGACAATCTCAAAATGGATAGGAAATTGCATTAGATTTTGCTACTCTTTTCATGGAAAGACAACTCCAGAAAACATCAGACCTCACTCCACAAGGGCTACAGCCACTACTACAGCTTTCCTACGAGGAGTGGCTACCAAAGACATTTTAGAAGCTGCTACTTGGAGCTCCGTGCATACATTTGCCAAGCATTATAATCTTCCTTTGTACTCCAGATCCCGAGCAGGGTTTGCAACTGCTGTTTTGCAAGGGATCTTAACTACACCATCATTATCTTAGTACCTCCCCCCCAGTTTGGCTATGGTATTCTACCCATATGTTAGGACTGCAGATGCATCCTTGAAGGACATAGTACAGTTTTGTACCTACCATAAATGTAGATGTCCGAGAGGTATGCATCTGCAGTCAGGATTACCCGTCCTCCTTCCCTCTGTGGTACTCCTAGGTATTTACCCATCTTGTAGCTAGCTGGGGGAATCTATTATGGTGTATTTGTTTGTATATATGTATATACATTCTTATATTGTTTGCTCTCTACTGTTTGGAAACATTTGCATTTATCCAAATTTAGCCTTCCTAGAGGGCACCTGGCATCTGGGGCAAGAAACACTGAGGAAAATGGCGTCGGCTGATGCCTTTATACCCAATACACAGCAGCTATGACGTCGGGTGAAGTGCGACATCAGCCGAGGCCAGACCCAGACTTTGGAATCCGGCCGACCGAAGGGCTGCCTGAGACAGGACAACCCATATGTTAGGACTGCAGATGCATACCTCTCGGACATCTACATTTATGGTAGGTACAAAACTGTACTTTCCTTTTTCTGGACAAATAAGTTCCTTTTGGGGAAAAATTTCCATTTCTAAATATTGTTTGCGTTTTCCTCTTAAAAGTTACTTTAAAGCTAGAAGTTTTGTGTTTTAACCGATTATCCTAAGACTCTATTGTACTTTTAAATGAGAGCAGTCTTTTTTTTCTTGTCAGTTTAAAAGTTGTGTAAATAAAGTGAAAAGCATTTTTTTCTGTGAAGAAACTGTGTTCATATTACTATTTTGGGGCTTGGGGAAGTGTTTTAAAGTGCTTTTTATTATGTTTTTCTGTGAACAAAATTTGACTTAAGATGTGCAGTTTTTACCGGCATTTGCTGCTCGTTTCTGTGGGAAAGAGACACCAGTTGTCTTGACCATGGAGTGAACTACTGGTCCCATAGTCATTCTTACTTCCAGCATAGATCAGCTGCAGGTATTTAACTCTGCTGTGGTCGTTGTTGACCGCTTATCTTTTACCCTGGAATCCCTCTAGTGTAGCACATACTGCTACTGTGTACGATGGGTTAGTCATGTCCTCTGCAGCTATTGGGGTCCCCTCATTGGGCAAGGGCGAAGCCACTGTTAGTCCTGGAAGAGGGAACAGGAGAGTCGTCCCTGTTGTGTCAGAATGTTATGTGCTTTCCTGGGAAAGCTTTTGCTGCAATTAATAACATGGATGTTCATCGTGTTACCCTGCTGCAGTCATCACACTTGGGTTATCCTGCCGTCAGGCGGTCCCGCAGTCGGCCCGAATTCCAAAGTCTTGGTCCCGCGTCAGTTGCTGTCGCTTCTTTCCTGACGTCAGTGTGCCAGGGGTATATAAGAGGCATCCGACGTCATTTTCTTCAGTCTTTCTTGCCGCGCGGTGTCCGAAGCAGAAGCAGTTCGCAAGTGCCGGTCGGCCGACACCTGAGATTTTCGATTTGAAACATTTTCTTGCCTCAGTCCGATGTCAGAAAAAGGTAACAATTGCATTTCTTGTGGGAAGCAAATACCTCATAAGGACTTCCATTCCTGTTGTATTCCTTGCCTAGGCCCAGACCACGACTTCACAGATGTTCATCGTGTTACCCTGCTGCAGTCATCACACTTGAGTTATCCTGTCGTCAGGTGGTCCTGCAGTCGGCCAGAATTCCAAAGTCTTGGTCCGGCGTCGGTTGCTGTCGCTTCTTCCCTGATGTCAGTGTGCCAGGGGTATATATAATGCATCCAATGCCATTTTCTCCATTCTTTCTTGCAGTGCGGTGCCCGGAGCAGAAGCAGTTCGCAAGTGCCGGTCGGCCGACTCCTGAGATTTTCAAAGTTGAATTTCAGATCCGAAGTCTTCAATAAAGCTAAGTACCGCATTGGGGAAACTTTTCTTGCCACAGACCGATGTCAGAAAAAGTTAACAATTGTATTTCTTGTGGGAAGCAAATACCTCATAAGGATTTTCATTCTTACTGCATACCTTGCCTAGGCCCAGACCACGACGTCACTGGTTGTCGTTTTTGTGCTAGGTTTAATAAGCGTACTATAAAATGCTTGATTTCGCACGGCACTACTTCAGTAGAAAATTTAACTACACTATGCCGTCGGAGCAACCGACTACCGGCGTGCACAAAAAACGCAAGGTTAAGGACAGGCAGCCTAGACCCAAGCCAGACTCCGAGGCCTCGGCTGGTCCGGTCTCCAGTTCACCGGTCTTCAGTGAGGCTCCGACGCAGCCCCTGACTACCGCAGATCTGGAACCCGAGACCGCTTTGGAGCTTTTGGCAGAGAGTACAAGTGCAACACAGCCATTTTGTTTAGCCCCTACCTACGACACTGCTGAGAAAGATGTCGGTGCTGCAGAAACACCTTCGGTTTCTGAAGGCGTCTTCAGACCGATGACGCTCACCATAAAAATGTATCCTAAGACTAAGACTCCTATTAAACCTAAAAAGACTGCACTTCAGTCTCCAGTTCAAGGCCCCATGCTTAAGAAACAGATGCTCAAAATGGCTGAAGATTTGATCTCTCTAATCAGGGGTTCCCAACCCCCACCTGACAAAAGGCCTAGACAAGTGGAAGATTATGCCTCCTCTGAACAAGTGTCTAGTTCCTCAGGCTCCTCTGAGGACCAAGATTACTCCTTCTCCCCTTATGAAGATTGTGATGCTGAGGATTCTATTCCCTCAGCTTCTCCTCCTGAAGACTACTCCTTTGGGGAAACTTTACACACTATGAGGGAACATTTTCACTGGGAAGGTCAGGACTACTCTGACTCAAAGAAAAGACTCAGAGAGTTTCTTTTACTCCCCCAGCACAGACCACTTGCCACCCCCCCAATTTTAGACATTGTGGATAATGTTTACTTAGAATCCAGTTTGAACCCAGATTCTCTGCCTCCTGCTTCAGCCAAACCTGACAGATATTATAGAGTACCTGATTCCCACAAATTCCTTTATAAAAGCCCTGTTGCTGATCCAGAGACCATCTCCCAGGGTCCCAAAGGGGCTAAGGCTTCTATAGCAAAAAATCCTGTACCCTCTGAAAGGGACTCCATAGCACTAGACAGGTGGGGGAAAAAGGTTTACACCTCAGCCACTCTAGCTATGAGGGCACTAAATTGCCAATTTCACATGCTAAAATATCAGCAATTTCTAATGTCTCAGTTAAAACAAAAAATGAGCACACTCCCTCAACAGTCTGAATTGAAAGAAATGCAGGATCTGTTGCATGCAACTGAACAGGTGGGCAAACATACTTTACAATGTGGGTTTGATTCTTTGGAGGCTTCCTGCAGAGCAGCTGTCACTGGGTTTGTTATACGTAGGCATGCTTGGTTAAAGGAACAAACTCTACCTGATCATGTTAAAGCAAAACTTCTAGATGCTCCCTTACAGCAGGATGTTCTTTTTGGAGTTAAAGCAGAAGAAGTCTTAAAGAAAATGGAGGATAAGGCAAAATCTATGCAGACAGTCAAATATTTTCTACAGGTACAGCCCCCTCGCTTCAGCAGAAATTGGCCAACAAAAAATTGGTCCTTTCCAGCTACTGACAGACCACAAAGGGGTAAATACAGACGTCCAAGAGTCAGAGGACAACCACAAGCCCAGTACAAACCTCAACAGTGGGGCACTGCAACACAGAAGGGAGGAGAAGACAGGTCCCAAACTACCAGCAGGCAAACTCAATGACTTGCACCACATCTGGCCAAGCAACACTCTCTTGGCAGCCCCCTTGGGAGGAAAACTCGCACTTTTTTCAGACAACTGGCACATTGTCACAAAGGACAAATGGGTCCTAGACATAATTTCACAAGGATACAGATTCCATTTTCACACCTTGCCAATGAAAAGAGGAATGCCAAACCTGCCACAAAATCAATGGGCAGAGGCACAAAAACAAATTACAGCTGTCATGGACATGAAAGCCATTCAACTGGTACCTACTCGAGTGCAAGGCCAAGGATTTTACTCAAGACTCTTTCTAGTTCCCAGAAAGGACAATGCCTGGAGACCAATTCTGGACCTTTCAATTCTAAACACCTTCTTACAAGTACCCAAATTCAAGATGCTAACACTACAGCAGCTTCTTCCCATGTTGGGCAAGAAAGCATGGCTAGTAACGTTGGACCTCAAGGAGGCATACCTGCATGTCCCTATCAGACAAAGTTGCAGAAGATACCTCCGTTTCATTGCAGGTTCAACCCATTACCAATTCTCTGCACTGCCCTTTGGCTTATCTACTGCGCCCAGGGTCATCACAAAATGCCTGGCCACCAGTAATTGCATACTGCAGACAAAGAGGAATTCAAATATACCCATACCTGGACGACTGCCTCATCCAAGCAGAAAGCAAGGACACCCTCTTACAACATCTGGCTTTTGTAAAACATCTTCTATGTTGCCTGGGGTACACAGTAAACGAAAAGAAATCAAAACTAGTACCCTCACAAAATATGACATTCCTGGGTGCCAGCTTGAATATAATGTCCCAGAAGGCTTATCTGACACCAGACAAACAACTACAACTGACTCAATATTCCAAAACAATGGCAGCAAAGACCCAACTACCTGCAAGAAAAATTCTGCAGGCCTTGGGCTTCATGACATCTTGCATACTACTAATACCATTTGCAAAGATGCATATGAGGAAATTACAGTGGTACCTAAAAAGCATATGGTCTCAACACAGCCACAGCTTGAACACAATGATATCTCTCATTCCCTGCCTACAGCAGGAGTTTCTATGGTGGTCACAGGCATGTCACCTCAACAAGGGTCAGCCTTTCACCTTGCCCCCAGCCAGGCAAACTATGACAACAGATGCATCGGACTACGCCTGGGGGGCACACATGGCAGGACAGTGCGTTCAAGGCATATGGACTGCAGATCAAAGGAATCTGCACATCAATCAAAAAGAGATGCTAGCTGTACAGAATGCTCTGACAGCCTTCAAGAATCTATTACATCCAGGACAACTTACAATATGGACGGACAACACCACAGTAATGTGGTACATAAACAAACAAGGGGGTACACACTTCTACCCTCTATGCAGGCAAGCAAAGACCTTGTGGAACACAGCTCTGGCTTACCAAGTTCAGTTACAAGCTCAATTCCTTTCCAGGAAAAAAGAACACTTTGGCAGACGACCTCAGCAGAAGCATCATGGATCCCCACGAGTGGAAACTGGATCCACAAGTATTTGCAATGATAACTCAGAAATGGGGCCTTCCAGACATACTCCTGTTTGCCAGTCCTCAAAACTATCAACTAACAAAATTTTGTGCAAGGACACTTCACCATCAAGCTTGGAAAGTGGACGCACTCTCATTCAGTTGGAAAAAACCTGACAGTATATGCCTTCGCTCCATTGCCTCTCCTCACAAAGGTGCTTCTGAAAGTCAGAAAGGAGAGACCACGACTGATACTCATAGCCCCAGACTGGCCACTCCAGCACTGGTACCCACTATTGAGGAATATGGCCCAGGGCCCTCCTTGGATTTTACCACAAATTGCCCATTTGCTCACACAGCAAAACAATCAGATTCTTCACAGCCAGATCAAAACCTTAAATCTGGCTGCATGGCAAATCACCTAAGCATCCAGCCAGCTCCTCTTTCCCAAGCAGTTATGGATGTTATTCTGGAAGCTAGGAAGCCCAGCACCAGGAAGGCCTATTCGGACAAATGGAAAAGGTTTTGCGCCTGGAACCAAGCCAAAGGCCAAAGCACACTACAGCCTCACATGCCTCAGATTCTACAGTATTTAACTGAGATGTTGCACAAAGGACTTTCTTTTTCTTCCATTAAAATTCATGCATCAGCTATTTCACCCCACTACAACACGGATCCACCCTTATTTTCACATCCACTTCTAAGGCAGTTCCTCAGAGGGGCAAAAAACATTAGGCCCCCCAGGAGAGCACCTACACCAACATGGGACCTCAATTTTGTTCTGGAAAAACTTACGCTACCTCCCTTTGAACCAGCTTTCTCTGCAGATCTACAGTTTCTATCATGGAAGACTGCCCTGCTGCTAGCAATAACTTCAGCTAGAAGAGTCTCAGAGCTGCAGGCACTAATGGCAGTGGAACCTTTCCTCATTTTCCATCAAGACAGAGTTTCTCTACGAACTAATCCTTCCTTCATGCCTAAGGTGGTTTCCAGTGTGACTTTAAATCAAACCATCCACTTACCCACCTTCTTCCCAAATCCACAGAACAAAGGAGAAAGACTCCTGCATTCCTTGGACATTCACAGGCAACTTCGTTACTACTTGGATAAAACTAAGGCTTTCAGAAAATCTGACTTTAAACCTGGCTGCATGGCAAATTACCTAAACAACCAGCCAACACATTTATCCAAAGCTGTTATGGATGTCATTCTAGAGGCCAGGAGGCCCAGCACCAGGAAAGCCTATTCAGACAAATGGAAAATATTTTGCGCCTGGAACCAGGCTAAAGGCCTAAATCCCCTGGAGCCAAACATCCCTCAGATTCTACAATATTTAACTGAGATGTTACACAAAGGACTTTCTTTTTCATCTATTAAGATCCACGCCTCAGCAATTTCAGCTCATTACAGCACAGATCCTCCTGTATTTTCACATCCACTCCTAAGACAGTACCTCAGAGGGGCTAAGAACTTAAGACCGCCAAGGAGAGCTCCAACACCTACTTGGGATTTCAACTTTGTTCTGGAAAAACTTACACTGCCGCCCTTTGAACCAGCTTTTTCAGCTGATTTAAAATTTCTTTCATGGAAAACTGCCCTACTACTAGCAATAACCTCAGCTAGAAGAGTCTCAGAGCTACAGGCACTAATGGCAGTGGAACCTTTCCTCATTTTTCATCAAGACAGAGTGTCTCTACGAACTAATCCTTCCTTTATGCCAAAGGTGGTATCCAGTGTGGCCCTAAACCAAACCATTCACTTGCCCATCTTCTTCCCAAATCCCCAGAACAAAGGAGAAAGACTCCTGCACTCTTGGGACATTCACAGGCAATTACGTTACTACTTGGATAAAACTAAGGCTTTCAGAAAAACTGACCAGCTCTTTGTAGCCTATGCTACAGGAAACCAGTACCTGCTAACATTAGGTCCCACTCCACCAGGGCTGCAGCTACATCAGCAGCCTTTCTCAGGGGAGTGCCAACCAAGGATATTCTGGAAGCTGCTACTTAGAGTTCAGTGCACACCTTCACCAAACACTATCACTTACCTCTTTACTCTAAGACTAGAGCTGGTTTTGCCACTGCAGTTTTGCAGGGCCTACTAGCTTCTTCTAACCCTGTTTGACTCCACCTCCCATCCTTAGCTTTGGGATTCAACCCAAGTGTGATGACTGCAGCAGGGTAACACGATGAACATAGTACAGTTTTGTACCTACCATAAATGTAGATGTTCGAGTGTTCACCCTGCTGCAGTCCAGGTTACCCTCTCTCCATCCCTTCTGAACTAGTTGAACTTATCTCTACCACTTTATCCTATACTACCTCTGTGGTGTATTTGCTTGTACCTAAGGGTTTTGTTTTATTTTTATATAGCCATATGTATATATATATATGTATATATATACATATATATATATATTTTTTTTTTTTTTTTTTTTGCCTGCCTGCCTATTGGGGGCACCTGACATCTGGGGCAAGAAAAACTGAAGAAAATGGCGTTGGATGCCTCTTATATACCCCTGGCGCACTGACGTCAGGGAAGAAGCGACAGCAACCGACGTTGGACCAAGACTTTGGAATTCGGGCCAACTGCGGGACCGCCTGACGGCAGGATAACCTAAGTGTGATGACTGCAGCAGGGTGAACACTCGAACATCTACATTTATGGTAGGTACAAAACTACTTTTTCCGTATTTTTCCTGTCAGGGGAACAAAAAAAAATAATATTGTCTCCCCTCCTCCTAATACTTAGACAAGAGTAGTTTACTGAGTCTAGCTCAAAGTTTAATTCAGACTATTGATCCTTCATGTAAATTAGTTTCTGGTAAAAGAAAGATGGATACTGCTTTTCCTGAAAAGATTCAAAACTCTGAATTTGAACATGAAGATAAAGGGATACAGGATTTCATCTTCAGATTTCTAATTCAAACTCTGAGGAGAGCACAGTTTCTGATTTTCCCGGGGGTGTGGGGGTGTCGTTTTCTCTGAGACTGTTGCTAGAATGTACCGGGGAGAACACAGAGGTTTCTCAGTTCTTCAGAAAATAGTGTGTGTTGCTAGACAGGGAATTTCTAGAACCTACACCCATTCCTCATGTTATATCAGCTTTAGAGGATGTGTATGTGTTACTGCCTGTTATTTTCCTGATAGTCAGACAGCTACTCCTAAAAAGGCAGCTAGGATGTATCAAGTTCCTCAGTCTTTCTACAGCATTCCGAAACCTGACTCAACAGCTATAGCTTTAGTTGATCCCACTGCTGCTAAACAGTTAATTCCAATCATATTCCTTTCTAAGAATGGGAAAATTGTTGATAAGTTTGTGGAAAAATGTATACTTCTGCAACTTTGATTTTCAGAATTTTTGAACCCATTAAAGTTTGTTCTGACTTATTGTGAGAGTATGAGGAACATTTTATCTGCACTTTATTCTTTTGATGAAATATCTGATTCAAATAATTTAGTTTCTTCTTTTGCACAGGTCATTATTCATTGTTTGGAGTGTGTGTTGACACTTCTTACAGGGCTATGGCCACTGGTACTGTTTTCAGAAGATTTGTGTGGCTGCTTTCTCAAAACCTTCCAAATGTTGATAAAAATTAGACTTTAAGTTCCCCTATGTAGATAGATTTCATTTTAGCCCCTTTGCTGCAGAGGTGGTCAAAATGTGTGATAAAAGGGGCAAGATGTCCTTCATGGATGCATCTGCAGTCATAACAAGTGGGTTGTCCTGTCGTCAGGCAGCCCTTCAGTCGGCCGGATTCCAAAGTCCGGGTCCGGCTTCGGCTGATGTCGCACTCCACCCGACGTCATCTCTGTTGGTCTTCGGGTATAAAGGCATCAGCCGACGCCATTTTCCTCAGTCTTTCTTGGCGCGTGGCCAAGCAGAAGCTGTTCGCAAGTGCCGGTCGGTCGGATCCAGAGATTACTTCTACCGAATACTACTTCGAAGACTTCTAAAGCTAAGTACCCCGTTGGGGACTCTTTCTTGCCTCAGCCGATGTCAGAAAAAGTTAACAATTGTTTAAACTGTGGGAAACAAATACCTCATAAAGATTTCCACTCTTACTGTCTGCCTTGTTTAGGCCCAGCCCACGACGTAGCAGCCTGTTCGCCTGTGGTACCTTGAATCGACGAACGCTAAGGCGCGGTCGGAGTTCGCAGAACAGTTTTTCGGTTCTGATTTTGCGTACATTATGCCGCCGGATCCTCCAACTACCCAATCTGGCAAAAAACGCAAAGATAAAGACCGACACTCATGTCCGCGGTTTCGGCCGAAACCTTGGTCAAGCAAATCATGAGTGTCTCGGTTTCGGCGAAACCGAGAAAACTGAACAAAGTACAGCTGAACCTATTCCTACAACTGAGGCCCCTGCTACAACTCTTGAACGACTTCAGAAATTTTACCCACTACGGTGGTTGACTTATCAGACACCATCCCTTGGATGTTTCTGCCCCAGCACGTGGTGCTGCTAGGCCTCCAGCAGCCATGTCCATTAAGGCCTTCGCCAGGGCTAAAGCTGCCAAGACTACTAAAACAGCGCCTGTTAAACCACCCCCATCCAGGCCCTCTTCTAGTTCTCAAATGCTTACCTTGGCAGAAGATTTAATTTCTTTAATTAGAGGATCTCAATCTCACCCAGACAGGGCCTCTCAGCCCCAGAGAAGAGACCTAGGGCAGAGCCCCCGAGCCAGTGTCCTCTGATGATTCTGCTGATGAATCAGACATAACTGACCAGCCAGAGGCTCCCTTCTCCAATTTTGAAGATTCTGATGCTGAAGAATCCATCCCAGCTGCTTCCCCACCAGAAGAATTTTCCTTTGGGGAAACTTTGCATGCCATGCGAGAACAGTTCCAATGGCAGCAACAGGATTTTTCAGACTCCAGAAAAAGACTTAGGACCTTTCTGCACCTGCCTCAGCACAGGCCCTTGGCTATACCCCCTGTTCTCTCTGTGGTGGATGATGCTTTCAATGATGCTTGCTCCGCTCCAGATTCTTTACCCCCAGCCCCTACCAAACCAGACAGATTTTACAGGGTGCCAGATACTCATCACCACCTTTACAAGGTCCACTTGCAGACCCAGAAACTATATCCCAGGGCCCCAAGGCAGTAGCCGCGACCATAGCTAAAAACCCTATTCCTTCTGAAAGGGAAGCAAGGTCATTAGACAGATGGGGTAAAAGGTCTACACTTCAGCTACTCTCTCAGCTAGAGCTTTAAACTGTCAGTTTCACATGATACAATACCAAGAGTTTATGCTGGATCAGTTAACTAAAAACTAACCACTGATGAATCTCTTGATAAGAAATATGTATTAGATATGGTAAATAACATACAACAGGTTAGCAACCATTCCTTAAAATGTGGCTATGATGCACTGGAGGCTTCATTTAGATCAGCCATGACAGGCACAGTGATAAGAAGGCATGCATGGCTAAAGGAACAAGCTTTACCGGATCATGTTAAAGCTAAGTTGCTAGATGCTCCTATGGACAAGACAAGTTTGTTTGGTACATCTGCCCAGCAGGTTATGAAGAAAATGGAAGAAAAGGCAAAATCTGTTCAAACTGTTAAAGATTTCTTGCAGGTTCAACCCTCAAGGTTTAGCAGGAACTGGCCTGCCAAAAATTGGTCCTTTCCTGACTCCACAAAATTTCAAAGGGGCAGGAATAGACGTTCCAGAGGCAGAAACCAATCCAGAGGAGGTGCCTACAGAGGAAGACAGTGGCAAGGTAACAACAGAGGCACAGACACGGCCACTGCCACTACATCAACACAACCACAGTGACTTAACCCTAAACCCGCCTACCAGGGAACAAATAGCAGCTCCTCTAGGCGGAAAGTTAACCTTATTTTCAAAGAACTGGCACTACATAACAAAGGACAAGTGGATTTTACAAACCATAGATCAAGGTTACCGGTTTCACTTCCACACTATTCCAGTCAAAAGAGGAATGCCAAATCTACCTCCAAATCAAAAAACAGAGGCTCTACGCCAGATAATGGAGTTAGCAAACATGAGAGCTGTGGAAAGAGTGCCAGCAGCAGAGCAAGGAAAGGGGTTCTACTCCAGACTATTCCTAGTTCCAAGAAAGGAAAAAGTTGGAGACCAATTCTCGACCTGTCCACCTTAAATACATACATCATTGTCCCAAAATTCAAAATGCTGACCCTACAGCAACTTCTTCCCATGCTGGGCAAGGAGTCTTGGCTGGTAACTCTAGATCTCAAGGAGGCATACCTGCACGTCCCCATTCGACCAATCTGCAGAAGATACCTCAGATTTCTTGCAGGATCAGAGCACTATCAATTCTCAGCATTGCCTTTTGGCTTATCTACTGCGCCCAGAGTATTCACAAAATGCCTGGCATCAGTAATCGCCCATTGCAGACTTCAGGGAATTCAAATTTACCCATACCTGGACGACTGCCTGCTACAAGGGGACAACAAAAGCAAGCTGACAACAGATTTACAAAGGGTCATTTACTTGCTACAAGCACTGGGATACACAGTCAATTTACAAAAGTCAAGGCTAATACCATCCCAAACAAGGACTTTCTTGGGCTGAATTGGACACAGTAAAACAAATGGCATTCCTGACTACAGAAAAACAAAAGAACTCCTCTATACTTCTTGGCACTAACAAAACTGAACAAGTTAACAGCAAGAAAAGTACTGCAGGCCTTGGGCTTCATGGCATCATGCATAATCTTGGTTCCATTTGCCAGACTACATATGAGAAAACTACAGTGGTACCTAAAGAATTTATGGTCCCAACACAGACACAGTCTAGAAACAGAAATCCCACTAATTCCATGCTTAAAACAGGAGTTCCTATGGTGGGCTCAGGCATGCCAGTCAAACCCAGGCCTACCCTTTCGCAGATGTCAAGCAAGCCAGACCATCACAACAGACGCTTCAGACCTAGGATGGGGGGCAAACATGCTGGACAAATGCGTGCAAGGATTGTGGACACAGGATCAACTTCAACTGCACATCAACCTAAAAGAAATGCTGGCAGTAAAACTGGCAATCCAAAAGTTCAAACCATTTCTCAAAGAGGGCCAGTTGATGATAAGGACAGACAACACCACAGTCATGTGGTACATCAACAAACAGGGAGGCACTCATTCATACCCCCTATGCAGAATGACCTTGGAGCTGTGGACCCTGGCACTCAGCTACAACATCCAGTTACAGGCAATATTTGTACCAGGGAAAGACAATACCCTAGCAGACATATTAAGCAGAACCACTTCGATGCCCACGAATGGAAGCTTCATCCGACATCTTCAAGACCATCTCAAAGAAATGGGGAATGCCACAGATAGACCTATTCGCATCACCTCTCAATCACCAGCTCAAAATTTCTGCACAAGGACATTCCACCCATTAGCATGGAAAGTGGATTCGCTCTCTTTCAACTGGAAAGGCCTAACAGCATATGCATTCCCGCCTCTTCCTTTGATACACAAGGTACTACTAAAAATCAAGGAAGAACGCCCAAGGATAATCCTGCTAGCTCCAAACTGGCCAAGGCAACACTGGTACCCACTACTGAGGAGCATGTCTCGAACAATATGTGGACAATTCCCTGATGCCTTTGATGTTAACGCAGAACAACTACAGCATCATACATCCAAACCTAAAATCTTACAACTGACTGCATGGAACATCACATAACAGCAGCTATTCCAGAACTTTCCCAAAGAGTTAAAGACATTATTCTGGAAGCACGCAGACCTTCAACAAGAAGGAACTATGCTGGAAAATGGAAAAGGTTTGTCATCTGGAGTACGGAAAGAGGAAAAGATGTGTCAAACATAGATATGCCTAACATTCTGGAGTATCTGGCGAACTTCTTCATTCAGGCCTGTCCTACTCCTCCATCAAGATACATGCATCAGCTATTTCAGCAGAATACAGCTTTGATACACCTGTTTTTTCGCACCCTTTGCTCAGACAATTCCTCAGAGGAATCAAGAATGTAAAACCTCCAAGGAAACCACCATTACCAGCTTGGGATTTAAACTTTGTGCTAGAAAAGTTGACACTAGCACCCTTTGAACCAGCAGCAACAGCAGACCTACAACACCTATCATGGAAAACTGCTTTCCTACTGGCAATTACTTCAGCAAGGAGGGTTTCAGAACTACAGGCCTTAATGGCAGTGCAACCCTTCCTAATCTTCCACCAAGATAGAGTGTCCATGAGGACTAATCCTACATTTATGCCTAAGGTGGTATCCAGAGTGTCTTTAAACCAGGCAATCCACCTACCTACCTTCTTTCCCAACCCACAAAACAGAGGGGAAAGAATACTGCATACCTTGGATGTACATAGACAGCTACGCTACTACTTGGACAGAACAAAAATAGCAGAAAGACTGACCAACTTTTTGTAGCCTATGCAACAGGAAGGGAAGGAAAAGCTATTTCCAAACAGACAATCTCCAAATGGATAGGAAATTGCATACGATTCTGTTACTCCTTCCATGGAAAACCAATTCCACAGAACATAAGACCTCATTCTACAAGAGCAACAGCCACTACCACAGCCTTCTTACGAGGAGTGGCAACCAAAGACATTATTGAGGCGGCTACTTGGACCTCCGTGCATACATTTGCCAAGCATTATAATTTGCCTCTATATTCCAGATCCCGAGCAGGGTTTGCCACTGCTGTACTGCAAGGGATCCTAAACACACCATAATCTACCTTTATCCTCCTCCCCTAGTTGGCTATGGTATTCTACCCACTTGTTATGACTGCAGATGCATCCATGAAGGACATAGTACAGTTTTGTACCTACCATAAATGTAGATGTCCGAACTGGATAGCATCTGCAGTCAGGATTACCCTCCCACCATCCCTCTGTGGTACTCCTAGGGTGTTTACCCTTCTAATAGCTAGCTGTTGGGGAGTCTTTTATGGTGTATTTGTTTTGTATATGTACATACATGCTTATTGTTGTGTTTACCTCTATCTATTTGGAAACATTGGCATCTATCCAAATTTTAGCCTGCAAGAGGGCTACTGGCATCTGGGGCAAGAAACACTGAGGAAAATGGCGTCGGCTGATGCCTTTATACCCGAAGACCAACAGAGATGACGTCGGGTGGAGTGCGACATCAGCCGAAGCCGGACCCGGACTTTGGAATCCGGCCGACTGAAGGGCTGCCTGACGACAGGACAACCCACTTGTTATGACTGCAGATGCTATCCAGTTCGGACATCTACATTTATGGTAGGTACAAAACTGTACTTTAATCCAGTTAATCTCTAAGATTTTTCAGACCTCCATTTCCAGATTTTCTAAGGGAATTGTCTAAGTCCTCATCCTGTTTTGGCAAAATACAGAAAGAACAGTCTTATTAAAATACAGGTAAACAGATGTTTATGAGAAATGGCAGGGGGGTTCCAAAAACAGGCCTCGAACCTCCCAAAACTAAGGACAGTCCAACAAGTGTGAATGACTAGTTGAGAGAACTTGCGTCTCCCTCCCACCTTGGCCCCTTTTTTTCTTCCAGGAGGTCTGCATCTCCATTTTTCTCTTTGGCATCAGACAAATTGGTTCTGAAGATAATTCATCAAAGCTACAGATGGCAGTCATACCTCTCAACTGTCCAGATTTTCACAGAATGTCCAGGTTTTTGCCTCATACTTTGTCTGTTCCTCATAAAATTTTCTTTTTTTCTGGCTGATCTTTGGCAAATCAGTGAGGACTGAAGTCAGAAAATATTGGCAGACAGGCATGCTAATTCAAAAACCTGCTATTCTATCAACTTTCTACATTTGTAAGAGCAATATTTAAAAATGGTCCCTATTTTGGGCCTTTGTACCCCCATTATTTATGGCTTTGTCCAGATTTCTTGCTCTAAGAGGTTGAGAGGTATGATGGCAGTGGGAGGAAATTCCTTCTTTCCAGGGGATAATTTCTCATGCTTCAGATAAAACTCTCTCTTTTTTTTCACCAGTTCTTCATCACATGTTGTCCCAAGGAGTGATAGAACCAGTTCCTCCTCCTCTTGTGGAGGAGGGTTTTTATTCAGGGATGGTCTTAGTACCAAAAAATGAAAATGTTGGAAGACCAATTCTGAATCCTTCCTAATCCTCTTTGTGATAGTGCCCAACTTCAAAATTACGTTATCTAACAACCTGTTAACCTCTTCTTTCTCTTTCAAGTTTTCTCGTTAACACTTGACTTAAAAGATGCTTATCACTTCCCTATTCCTCCAGACTTCAGATGTTAATTAAGGGTTTCCATATCTGGATCCCATTAGCAGTTCTCTCTCTCAACCTTTGGGACTATCCACTACACCGAGTGTTAACAAAGGCTCTAGCTATAACATGATATCCACACTTTTTCGTATTTAGATGACTTACTTATATTTACAATCTTTTTCAAAGTGTTAGGAATCTCTGTGTCTCTCTTGGATGAGATATCTCTTACACAAGCTGGGATTCCAAGATGACATACTAACATCTTTCATGACTTCATCATACAGGATTGTGTTCCTGGGTTGTCATCTAGACATCTCATTTCGAAGAGCTTTTCTTCCACAGGAAACAAAAAATTATATCTAGAGCTATTTCTAAGGTTTTCCACTCAAACTTTGGTCACTACAAGAAAATAGCTCAGGATTTTTGGTCTAATGGGTTCTGTGATTCTCATGATACCCCTGGCAAGACTCCACATAAGAAAGATAGAGTGGTATCTTTAGTATCTTTGTTAGCACAACTCATTTGCCTTTTCAAAAACCCTTTTGGGGTTTTTCAGAAGGGAAATTTCTTGGAGACAACATCCATCCACCCACAACCCCTTTTTCCCATTTTTAAAAGAGGTCAGGGTGTCACTAAAGCAGTGATAATCATCTAGAGCCAGTTGTTCCTGCCTCTGGGGCACTAGCCTTGCCACGGTTTACAGATGTCTTTAAATTCAGGTCTCCCCTTCTTGCTGCCAAGGTCTGAGCCATCTGTGGCGAGTTCAAGTAGAACTCCTTGCCTCCTCTGTGTACAGTCAACTGGTAAGATTCTGTTCCAGGACTCTATGCAAGAAGGCCTGGAAGACAGATGCCTTTTCTTTTCCTTGGACAGGAATGTTTCTGTATGCTTTGCCACCCTTTCCTCTAATATCCAGGGTACAGTTAAGGGGCCAGTTTTATCAGGATGATGCAAATGATTTCAGACAAAAATATGTTGGTTCAGGAAATTTTTAACTTGAAGCAAATGTTTATGAACAGTGCTTACCCCCAAGCCAGTCATAGAAAAGATCTGGGATGAAGTGTTTGGCAGATAAAAAAAAGCATTTATAGGGCCATTCTAGGAGATGGTGACAATATTATTAGAATGACAGCAACATGTAATACCAACGGACATTGTGGGAATTTAATGACCACTGTTTCTATTAATAGTGGTGTTCTTAACACGCATTGTAAGGAAGATATGAGAAATATTTAAAGTAGACAACAGTATGAGTAAATTATTTTCCTCTACAGTGAGGGGTTACAGGAGAGGGGCAAATATTAAGAACTTCCTGGAGTGATCATTCCCCATGAAAAAGGAAGGGAACATTCATATACAATATTTGTAACATCTGTAACTATATTTTACAGGTGAGAGCTTTAAATTAAGATGAGTCACAGTTCAACTTAATGGATATAAGACTTGTAGGTTGAAGGGAGACCATGGTATATGCAGCTTTATGCCACTCTTTATTGTTTTATAGAGGAAAAATGGAGCAGACATTACAGGAATATGTACTTGAGCATATATATGTTATTAAAATACATTAAGAATACTTTGTATAATCATTCTAGTGACTGCACAGGTTTCAGAACATTTGATTTTATTATTTTTGAAAGAATAACTCCAAATCCAAGACAAGTGTCTGGGGGGGGGGGGGGTGATGATGGAAGTTAAGGAACTATTATGGTAGCTGAAACTAGATGCCCGTCATCCTCCAGTTTTCCATGAGATTGTCTCTCTTATGGGTTGTTTGAAAATGAAGGCTACCAGACTGTAATTTTTGAACACAGTTTTAAGTATACATTTCTTCATATTTTCATCCTAATTGAACAATTTATTTTGTATATAAATGTTTAGTATTCCGTTTTTTCCTTATTTTTTTATCTAACGTATTTTTACTCTATGTATTTTTCTTGTTGATGTACCTTTAAATGTTGTATGTGGTTTGCTCAGTTGTCAAATGATCAAGACAGTCATGTTATATAACAGCTTGTTAATGGAACAGCTAACATTATTTCTGAAGAAGTCTGTAGTTTTTGTGAAAGATGAAATAGCTTAACCATTAAAAGCAGTTTCATTGTTACTGCTGTGGTTGCTTTCTCATAGGTGTGTCGATAATTGATTGAGTTTGGTAACTTTGTAAGGTTTTCAGCACAGCTGGAACATTTTTTTGTGGATTCTGTTTAAGTTGTACTGGCTTAGTGGTTGTTGCCGCAAGCTCCGACATGCTGCAAGATTACATGTCTGAACCATCTCCTTTAAGGAGTTCACTAGTAACATTCTCTCTACCCATTTTGTGGGGGGGCTTCTCTTTGGACAGACCTTTGAAGACCTGATGTATGATCTGTTAAGTAGGACATACACCCTGTGGAAGGTTCTTTATTGTCTGCCAGTTAGTGTAGAGGATTAAGGCTGTGAGTCATTAATGAACTTCTACCTGTAGTCTAGAGTTTGATTCCTTTAGCTTTCATCTGCCTGCTGTGTGACTCTGAGCAAGTCGCTTAAAGGAGAACCACACCCACAGACTTAAAAAACACGTTTATTTCATCATGGTTTGGTGTTTCCTACATTTTAACACCACCATGGGACTGTTTACAGGTTTTTAAATATTTTTATTCATAATTTCTTAGTCTGACCACATAGGGTCTGGCATCTTGAAATAATTCTGATTGTTTAGTCTGCCTCTAGGTATCCCACTATGCAGTGCTTGTCTGTAAAAAAAATTCCATCATGCAGACCTCTTTCTTCCTAAAGCTCCTGTCACTGCATTGATTTTACAACGCATACACTGCTGTCTTTCAATCAGTTTTATGTAACATTTCATGCCATTCAATGACTACTTAAAACACAATGCAAATGCCACAGAACAGACTTTCAAAGTGCTTTTTACTGCTGCTTTTTAGAGTGGCTAAACTGCAGTTTTTGTGAAACCTGAATTGTACTATTTTGACTCATCTCTTCTTCACACCTAACTTTCCTAGCTGTCAAAGTGCTAAGGGTAATTTGAGCTGTTACCTGCTGTGATTGACAGTTCACAGCAGGAGACTTGACTCATATACTGTTTCCTTGTCAGAGCACCATACCACTATGCCAAATCAGTTGTTCTATTGTTCTAGCCTTTACTTTCTGTATGGCTAGGGGAAGGACCAGGGAGCTGTGACATCACAGCATAGGTGGGATTTTAGGACGGTAGTGGTAATGTCAGTTTGGGAAGGGAAATGGTTAGAAAACTACCTGTATTCAGTGGCATTGATGACATCAGTGAATTGAAGACTGTAGCAAGCATTTTCAGGGTGGGACAAAAGCTTTTTGAAAGTGAAACCACCACAGTACAGTAAGGTAATGTTTTAGTGGAGAGAAACAGTCAATTTGAAATATTTTAAATGCTGTATTGTTGTTTATTCATAGCAGGAACAATAAATAGGGAGGAAAAGAGACAGAGAAGTTGAGCATTTAGTAATAGAATCCCATGGTTGTCCTTTAACCAGACACTACTCTGGGGCAATTAGGGAATTGGGCTAGGCTTATGGATGTGCTTTAGAACCTCATACCCATTAGCTATCTGTGAACCTCAGCATGGTCAAAGACCTATGCGATTGATCTCTCTAGGCCAACCTGTTCCTTTTGTAACACTAACCATTTACAAAATGTAGAGGAAGCCTCATTGCAAACTGAAGAAGGCAGTGAAGTGTCATATGGTCTTGTTCTCTTTGGCGTCTTCCAAGCTACCAAGAAGGACATCACTAATGCCACAAATGCCGCAGTCCATACTACAGTCTGAGGCTACCTGCGGTGGTGGAGGTAATCATCTTAGTTTACATTAGCTTGGAAAGTGTTTCTGGACATAGTCACATTCAGCCACATCTTACAGCTTATACTTAACAAAAAACCCAACATGACCCCCCCCCCCCTTCATTTTCAATCTCTTTACTTTTTTCAGTATAGAGAAAGAGAGACTTCAGGTTTGCAGTGATAACAGATATCAAAATGCTTTGTTAAGTAGTACTGTTGGTCAGGATATAAGCAGGGATAATTATCCCTCTTGTAATACTAACTTGATGTCAGTTTTCCATTTTTCAAATAAGAAACTATCCACAGATCACCTTAGTGTTCTGAAAAAAGGGTTCACGTTTATTCCCTCACAGAGGGCTGACTTTAGCTAATGTGTGTTACTTGATCTTAGATTATACATCAGAAAATTGAATTTTAAACTACTTCTTGATGATGATGATGTTGCAGGGAATACTCAAGGTTCGCAGACCAGCATTAACTCACGTGTTAGTAGTACTTATGGTTACAGTACTACCCTTAAGAAAAAAAGCTTAATCAACCCACCGCTTAACAACACCCTTTCCACATTTCTTAGAGTTTGTGAAGAAGATGTTAGGCATATGTTAAAAGCTAAACCAGATCAAAAACGGTTCAATTTAACAGAAAATGAAAAGAAAGCATTAATGGAATTATCAAATGATACCACAGTAACAGTGATGAAAGCGGATAAAGGGACAGGAGTAGTGGTTATGGACCATAAAACGTACGTTGACAAAATTAATGATGAATTAATGAATGAAGAATTCTATGAAAAGGTATCTTTGGTCACAGTTAACTCACATTTTGAACATGTGGACAAGACACTTAAATACTTAAAAGACAATTTTTACATTTCAGAAGAAGAATTCACATTCATGTGGTCTGGGAATCCCTGTTTAGGTAAATTATTTGGCATACCTAAATTTCACAAAAGTACTTCAAATACTCCATTCAGACTGATTGTTTTGAATAAGAAAACAAAGACGGAGAAGATTGCTGAGTATATTGACTCTGTCCTCAACCCACTGGTACAAGCAACACCTCATTATATTAAAGACTCATGAGACCTTTTAAACACTTTACACAATACTAATGCTGATTTGTCTCACTGCATTCTTGTTACATTGGACGTTATGGCATTGTATACTAGCATACCCCATAATGATGGTGTTGAATATGTTAAGCATTACTTATTCAAATATGTGAAATTTCCAAAGAAACAGATTGATAGTTTAGCTACACTTATTTCTCTTGTTTTGGATAACATTTTTTTCCATTTTAATGGTCACATTTACCACCAGGTCAGAGGGGTAGCCATGGGGACAAAGATGGCCCCTGCGTTTGCCAACCTAGTTCTTACTGAATGGGAAACAGACACTTGAATTAATTTACCTGGTTATTTTATGATGAAATGTTACAAGAGATTTATAGATGATGTTTTTTTCCTATGAGAAGGTAGTATGGACCAACTACTTTTATTTGTTGACAGCTTATCTGAAAGCATTGATTTTCTTAAATTTGTAATAGGTAACCATGGTGATACGGTTTCCTTTCTGGACATTAACATTTCTATTGATAGAGTTAATTGTTTTGAATCATCTATTCATAGAAAAAATACGATGTTAAGTTGTCAATCTCGCCTTCATTCTTGCTGGATGGGTTCGGAGCCGATCATCGGCTCCGACTCGGCCACTCTAAAAGCTCGAGAGCTAGTTCCACTGGCTCGAGGCTCCCCTGTATCCCACAATGCTAGGCGGTAACTCCTCAGATCTCGTTTGCCGCTATGCGATCGAGGTGCTTTTTTCAACCGGCTCAGGTTAGTTGAATCTTTTGACAGTTTTAGTCAGTCAGTCCCCCCCTTTAAGTTAGCTCTTTTTATAACTTTTAAGTTAAATAGTTTTAATCCCCTTTGTCAATTTTTCATCCAGTTTCCTATCCCAAAATATCGAACCTTTCCCTCGGGCTTTAGGCCCACTCCCTCCCTCCCTTGGTAGTTGGAGTGTCTGTGTTTTTTGTAGGGAATTTTTTGGTTTAAAACTTACTTATAAGTTAAATTTTATAGTTAAATTTTTAAAGTTTTATTTTTAGAAGTGTAATCGGTGTGTGTGTGTGTGTGTGTGTGTGTGTGTTTGGGATTACACTTTTACTTCTCTTTGGACATGTCCAAAGAATCAAAGGTCTCAGGCTTCAAGAAGTGTGACTCGTGCTGTCAGAAGATGTCTCTGACAGACGGTCACACTTCTTGTGTTTACTGCCTGGGACCTTTGCACCTGCAGGACTCATGTGCTGTTTGCCATGGCTTCAGCCCTAGAGTCCTGCAGGAGCGAAAAAATAAATTAATTCTAAGAGGCTTATTAAAGCCTGAAGGTCCCTCGACTCAGTCATTGGGGAAACCCTCCAAGTCCTCCAGACCTTCGGCTCCAGCCTCTGAGCCGACTTCTGGGGGCCCTAAGTCCATTCGAACATCGGCTCCGACCGGAGCCGATGAATCTCGAATTCATGTACCTACGGTGTCCTCGGCTCCGGCCAGAGCCGAGGAAGACTTAACTGAGTTGGCTCCGATCAAGTTGTCGGAGCCGACAACTAAGAAGAGGTCCCGTTCTCCATCTGTCGTCTCCGTTCATTCGGCTCCAGCATCACCTTTGCTGTCTGAACGGAGCCATAGATCCCACTCTTCTAGGTCTTCCAGGTTATCGGACCATGACCTTCAGAGAGTAGTGAGTCGACTTCTTAAGTCCGAGGCACTAGCCCAGATGCTTCAAAGTCCAACTCAACAGTCGAAGACTATCCCCACCACTCAAAATATTCCTCCTCTGACTCTCTTGAGTTTGGAGCCGGGGTGGTTAGGACCCGAGACTGTGGTGGCGTCAGAACCGATACCTTTGTCTTCGGTTCCATCGTCGGCTCCGATGTCTTCCTTGGAAGAATCTCGGCGCCGGACTTCCCTCGTCGGCTCCGAGGGGGCGAGTGGCATCGGACCCTTGTCCGACCCCGCTCTCCCTCTCGGTGCTTCGGCGCTGGTGAGTTCGGCTCCGACATCGGCCTCGGAGCCATCACTGTCGGTGCCTGGGGAGGTTTTCAGTTTTTCGGAACGGAGACCTCCGGCTCTGCCTGACAGGGGTGCCTTTGAGGTCATGAGGAGCGTGTTAGAATTTATTTATTTTATTTATTTTATTTTACATTTGTTGACCGGGCTAGTCCAGCTGGATTAATGTCCATTTTCAGTGGAGGCCCGGGGAGAAAAGCTCCAGAGGTTAAAAACAGTATTGGAAATACATAAAAAGACAAAGTACAAATGTATTATTCAAAGGGAAAAAATGTAAGTACAAATATTAAAGATCTTAACTAATCAGAATCATTCTAGGTCAGAAAGAAGTTAGGTCAGAGGTTAGCAACTAGCAAAACAATATAATAAGGTATCAAATCATAAACTCAAACAATTCCTGTTTATTTTTTTTTGTTTAGAACCAGGTTCTAATCCACAGTCGGCTCCTTCTGCCCTTCCCTCCATGGTGCCTCCGGTGATTTCTACTCACTCTCTTGTCCCCGACCGTAGAGAGCCAGCTCCTCAAGTTTCCCCTGTGGGGATCTCCTCCTTTTCCGAGGCCTCTCCTGACCCTGTAGGAGAGCCCCCTAGGAAGAGGCAGTGTAAGAGGAAGCACATCGACTCCCCTGAGTCTGTCACCTCTGACACTGATTTAGAGGATTCTGAAGGTTCCCCTCGTTCCCCCTCTGAAGATGTCTCCTTTGCAGACATCCTTGAAATCTTAAAACAGAGGGGGAATTGGCCAGCCCTCAACCCTTCAGAGGATGAATCAGTGTGCCTTGAGGTGTTTGGCTCTCGCCCTTCCACCTCCTGGGTGTCCCCTCCCTTTGACCCCCTTATGCAAGTGGTGGCAAAGAAGGCTTGGGCGGCTCCTGACTCAGTGGAACCCACCCCCAGGAAACCATCTAAGTTCATCACGGCCCCCAAGGATAAAGAGTTTCTGACCAAAGGCATCTCTGTTGATGCTATGGTGGTGGCTGCAGCTACCAAGAAGGAGTTAGCTGATCCTTCGGTGCCTGTTCATCCTCCTAACAAGGAGTCTAGGTCGATGGACAGGTACGGGAAGCGGATGTTCTCATCAGCGACCTTTACTATGAGATCGCTGAATTACCTGTGTCATTTTACTCTACTTCAGAGGGACTTACTCAAGGAAGTGAGTGAGATGTTGAAGGACCCAACAGCTGCGGGTTTTCAGGACAGGTTGAACTCTCAGCTGGCTACTCTTAATTCTATAACCAACTCCTCCATGCGCCTCCTTTCATATGCGGCTGATGGAGCAAGTAGAGTGTCAGGTACAGGTGTAGCCTTGCGTAGGCACGCCTGGATGCGGCTTTGTAATTTTGCAGACCCCTTTAAGGCGTCCTTCACTAATTCCCCCTTTGATGGATCATCCCTCTTTGGTCCTCAAGTGAAGGAAACCCTGACTAGGTGCGAGACTGATGGCAGAACTCTTTCTGCCGTCGGAGTCCGTTTTTCTACTCCTTCTAGACCTTACCCCAAAGGTCAGAAGGGGGGAAAGATGTGGTTCCGTAAACAATCTCAAGGAGACTTGCCTGACACACAGAGTCGATTCCCCTCTAGAGGCAGGGGGGGGGGACAACAATGGTAGACGCCGTCCCAGAGGCAGAGAGGGGGCCCGCAGAATCAGGGCAGTCGAGAATCCTTTTCCGACAAGCCTTTTCAGCATCCCTGAGGTGTTGCCCGACTGTCCACCTTCGGAGGCAGTCGGGGGAAGGTTGTCACTGTACCCAAAAGCCTGGCTATCCCTAACTCAAGACAAGTGGGTACAGGCTATCATTTCCGAAGGCTACAGAATCCCTTTCCTTTTCATTCCAAAGCTGTCCAAAAAATCCCTTCCAGACATTCCACCCAGTCAAAGGGAGCAAGCAGCATTAGAAATTTCAAAGCTGCTCGCAAAAAGAGCTATTCAACCAGTGCCAGCAGACCAGGTAGGATCCGGAACCTACTCCAAATTCTTTTTGGTTCCAAAAAAAAACAGGGGACTGGAGACCCATTTTGGATCTCAGCAACTTGAACAAGTTTATCAAGAAAACAAAGTTCCGGATGGTCACGCTGCAGTCCATTCTTCCTCTTTTGGAACGGGACAGCTGGATGTGCTCTATAGATCTCCAGGACGCGTTCTATCACATCAAGATGAATCGACGCTCCAGGAGGTTTCTCCGCTTCAGGCTGGGAACCAGTCATTTTCAATTCAGAGCCCTGCCCTTTGGTCTCACTACAGCCCCCCGAGTGTTTACCAAATGCATGGCAGTGGTAGCCTCTCATCTGAGACGTCAAGGATTCCAGGTGTTTCCTTATTTAGACGACTGGCTCCTTACAGCCCCCACCAAGCATCTTTTACTCCTCGCCAGAGACTACACCCTTCGCACATGTCAGGCATTAGGCATTTCAATAAATGACGAAAAGTCTGTCTTGTCGCCTTGTCGTGTTATTACTTTCATAGGCGCAAATCTAGACACAGTCAAGATGTCAGCCAGACTCACGGAGCAGAGGATAGCAGACATACACAAACAGGTCTTTCTTCTTTTGCAGAACAACAAAGTCAAAGCCAGACAGATCCTGAAAGTCTTGGGAATTATGGCGGCCATCCCTCTCCTACCATTAGCTCGCTTCCATATGAGGATTTTGCAATGGATGCTCTTCACACAATGGTCTTACCAAAGCCTTCCAATGTCCCATCCTATTCGGATAACTCAGTCGTGCAAGAGTCATCTCTCTTGGTGGATCACATCTCCTCAGCTCCTCCTAGGGAGACCTTTTGTCCCTCCCCCTCCGGTTGCTACTGTGACAACGGACACCTCCCTGATCGGGTGGGGGGGGGGGCATTTCCAGGGCAGGACAGTCCAGGGTATGTGGCAACCGTTCGAGTGCCACTTGCACATAAACGTCCTAGAGATGAGAGCAGTGCGTTTAGCGTTGCAAGCCCTACAAGACTCTCTTCCCAAGGGAACTATAGCAATACAAACAGACAACATGTCTGTAGTGTGGTACATCAACAAACAAGGCGGAACCAGGTCTTACCCCCTATGTCGAGAGGCACTCAGACTATGGCAATGGGCGATTTCTTAACCAACCAAGTTCTATGCACGGGGGAGGTGCACGGTCCAAACCAAATGCCACAAAACAACCAAGTAGACCAGCATGAGCGAAAGTGGAGGTAAATAATAATACTTTATTGAATACAGACCGGTTTCGGCAAGTATTGCCTTCTTCAGTGTGGGACAAAAAAACCCACACTGAAGAAGGCAATACTTGCCGAAACCGGTCTGTATTCAATAAAGGATTATTATTTACCTCCACTTTCGCTCATGCTGGTCTACTTGGTTGTTTAATGGGCGATTTCTTCTCAGCGATTTCTGTTAGCAACGCATATCCCCGGGAAGTCCAATGTGATTGCGGACAAATTGAGCAGAGCTATTCTCATGCCTCACGAGTGGTCTCTGAACAATTCACTGTTGGAGAAAGTTTTTCGAAAGTGGGGCAGGCCTTGCTGCGACCTTTTCGCTACTCCCCAAAACAGCAATTGCGACGATTTTCTCACCCTCTTTCCCCAACCAGGCCATCCCAGCAGAGACGCTGTAGTGCACGTTTGGCCCCGGGGACTTCTATATGCCTTTCCTCCCTTCCCACTGATATCCCAGCTGATACAGAAAGCCATCGCTCAGGAAGCTTCTATGATCCTCATTGCCCCTTACTGGCCTCGACAAATTTGGTTCCCCTTTCTCCACCGTTATCTGTTGGAACAACCTTGGCATCTGGACCCAGTTCCAGACCTCTTGACCCATCAGTCGGGTCAGTTGCACCACTCCCTTCCCTCTCTGAACCTCACAGCTTGGTTCCTCCAATTCCGACCTTAGCCAGGCTCCCTTTGATATCTCACTCAGTTAGAGATATCTTGATTGCCTCTCATAAATCTTCCACTCGGAAGATTTATCATAACAAGTGGAAACGTTTTTCCTATCGGGCGCAGTCAAAGAACATAGATCCTTTCACTGCTTCTATTCAAACAGTTCTAGACTTTTTAGCCGAACTTTTCCATGCAGGTTCGTCCCCATCTACCATTAGAGTTCAATTGGCTGCAATTTCGAACTTTCATGTTTGAGTCTCAGAGGCCTCTATCATGTCTCACAAACTCTGCAAGGCCTTTTTAAAGGGAGTCTTTCTACTCAAGCCACCCATCAGAGATCCTCCTCCTCAATGGGATCTCAACTTGGTTCTGGCATCCTTCATTCTTCCCCCCTTTGAACCTGCGGCTTCATGTTCTATAAAATTACTTTCATGGAAGACACTCTTTTTAATAGCTATCACCTCAGCTAGAAGAGTCTCTGAACTTCATGCTCTGTGTAGTCGACCCCCTTATCTAGTATTTCATAAAGACAGGGTGTTCTTGCGTACCAACCCGTCCTTTTTGCCCAAAGTAGCTTCATTGGCAAATTTGAATCAAACCATTGAGCTCCCTGTTTTCTTCCCAAATTATTCTAATAGGTCAGAACAAAAGTTACACTGTTTAGATATTCATCGCCAACTTAGGTACTATTTAGACAGGACCAAACAATTCAGGAAATCTGACCAACTGTTTGTTTCTTATGCAGAAGGTAGAATGGGCCTTCCAGTCTCTAAAGTCTCTCTCTCTAGATGGCTTACTTCATTGATTACCCTAGTGTATGAGACAAGACATCAACGATTGC